>NC_063336.1:88970202-88983413 GCF_021869965.1 Rhincodon typus | reverse complement strand
TGATGAAGGGTCTAGGCCTGAAACATCAGCCTTTCTGCTCCTATGATGCTGCTTGGCCTGCTGTGTTCATCCAGCCCTGCACCTTGTTGTCTCGGATTCTCCAGCATCTGCAGTTCCTACTATCTCCCTCCTTTGAGATCCTCATCTTTTCTGCTCACAAGATAATATGACAACATTGCAGTGGATGGAGCTTATGACATTCCTCAGTATTAACCCTTTCAGACCCTTTCAACCCAATATACTCCAACCACCATCTTCTCAAGGGCGCTTAGGGGTAAACAACAATTGCTGGAATCGTTTGCCTCACTCACATACCACAGAAACAATCTCTACTCAAGGTCACACTAAATCCGCACCTTCACAAAGACTGATGGAATTTTACATAGGGATCAGGAATGTGTATTTCTTTTCACTTGAACTGAATAAGCTGTAATACTCAGCAACAAATAAATGATAATTACATGACTATAGCTTTCTCTTATGCTTTCATAAGTAGTCCAAAATACATTACCTGACAGCGAGAGCAATTAAATTTCGACATGGAAAGTATGAAACCAAATCAGCTCCAAACCCTGCATCTTCACCTATAACTGACATCTTCACAGTGCAGAAAATTTACTTCAGTCCCATTACTACAAACCATTAAATTGTATAGACCTTGAAGTGGAATATGGAGCTCCTCAAAAGGTTTTGTCTTCTTATCTACCCAAAGCAGAATTGGAGATTTAAAAGAATCTATCTTATTTGCTTTTCCATTTTTCTACAATGACAAAGGGACACAGACAGAACAAATAATGTCACAGAGGATGCAATACATTATCCACAAAGTTTTGAATATCAAAGATGTGAAGAGCCACTTTGAAAACCTTATCAGAGGCTTCACTTGTGTGGTTGCAATTAAGTGGAAAGTTGAATTCTAAGCTCACGTTGAGCATAGCATCAACTGTACAGCACAGAAACAGGTTAACATAAAGCAAAGAATTGCAGATGCTGGAAATCTGAAACAAGACATAAATAGCTGGAGAAACTCAACAGGTTTAGCAGTGTCTGTGGAAAGAAACCAGAGTTAACATTTTGGGTCCAGTGACCCTTCTTCAGAAACAGGTCAATGATCCACGGCAGCAGCAACAACAAAAACAGAAGTTGCTGGAAAAGTTCAGTGAGTCTGGCAGCATCTGTGGAGAAAAAATCAGAGTTAATGTTTCGGGTCCGGTGACCCTTCCTCAGAACTGGATCCATGTTTATGTATGGGAGCACCATCACCTGCAAGCTCCCTGCCAAACCATGCACCATCCTGTCTTAGAACTGAACTATCATTCCTTCCCTGTCACTGAGGCAATATCCTGGACCTCCTTTCCAATGAATGTTCCTCCATCCAAAGGATAGCAATGGTTCGGGAGATAGCTCACAATCACTTTCTCAGCGTCAACTATAGATGGACAAAAAGTGCTGACATGGGCAATTCCATCCACATCCCATGAATGAACAGAAAAGAGCTCCACTCACAGTGCCTTTCACCATTTCTCATCTAAACTTATTTACCTCATATTTTTGTGGTGGCAAGTTCCAAACTCAAACCACTTGCTATTGTAGCTTCTCCTGAATTCCCTATTGAATTTAAGAATGGCTAACTAATGTTTGTGGCCTATAAGTCTGGTGTCCCCACAAGTGGAAATATCTTTATATCTATATCCTATCAAACTCCTTCGTAACTTTAGTGAACTTTATCCAGTCACCCTTCAGTCTTCTCTTGAGTAGATAAACTCAGGCTGTGCTTGTTTAAATTCTCAGTTATGCTGTAATTCTTGTAGTTCTTTATCACAACCTTGCTGGTAAATTTACATAAATATTATTAACAGAGAGAACCCAATTTTTCTAGGTAATTCACATATTGTTAAACCAAGGTTCCATGCAAGTTTAACATTCCCTTTCAAAGACATTTCATTACCATGCTTGGTAAAATCCTCAGTGCAGCCTCTGATGAAGCGTCGGTGTGTTTTCCCGCCTGGTTTTTAAGCTCTGGGTCCGTTGTGATGTATTGCCTCACTTCCGGGTTTCCTCCGTAGTGAAGTGAGGCAATACATCTCAACGGACTCCAGAGTTTAAAAACCAGGCGGGAAAACACACCGACGCTTCATCAGAGGCTGCACTGAGGATGTTACCAAGCATGGTAATGAAACGTCTGCGGAACAACAAACCAGCTTGGTGAGCCAACTAACCTCAACACCCACAACCCGAGCTACAGATCTACTCCAAAACCTTATAAATTCCCTTTCAACTTTATACCCAGTTTGCTGATATGGCCTGATGTTGTCTGTGGGATTTTGACTCCATGGGCTACTTCACGACAGTGGGCAGCTACAGGCGGCTGGCAAATGGATTCAAAGCCCAAGCAAACTGCTTAGGACTGGGACCACTCCATCACAATGCTCCATCTGCTGGTCAAAGTGAAATAAAACTCTTATCAGTTCGAACGACAGTGGGAAACAATATTGGACCGGCAATCAAATTAAAACACTACTGCCTCAGAGACAGAGATAGCAAGATTGGATTTAGAGATGACTATTAATTGCTATTGCAAGGCCCCTTATGATGCTAAAAATGGCCATTGTATGGTAAAGTGCTTAGTTGGAACACAATTAATATCCTCGAGAAGTGGAATAGGCAGTTCATGATATTGATTTGCAATGTTGATTTAAGAATTTTAGAATGCTATGCTCCTGACCAAGCTTTCTGTAAGCTTCAGACAGTGATATATACCACAAATAACATGAAAGAACCTTACTAATGCAATGAGGGTTAGTTAGGATGATGCTGGGAGCAGGGTCTTGCAGGTTAGGTCAAGGAAGCTCAAAGGTATCAGGGTGAAGATGGATGGACAGAGAGCCACATTGTTAGTACCCACTGATATGACACCTTGCTGTTACCTTGCTGTAGATCAGGTGCTGCTTGGTAACCTTTACCTTGCTGGAAAACAGGTTATTGTGGAGGTGGACACGGTAGGATGGGTGGAATTCTGGCCCATGGAAGGCTCAGGTGTGTCTGCTGGTTAAATACAGCTAAAATTAATTTTTGATTATTTTAAATAAAAAGCAAGCTAAAGCTTTGTTACCACATAGCCTGCCACTACACACCCCCTGTTGTTAGTCATTAACAGTCCCCATTAACAACTATTCACCCTCCCAGCCTGATCGTTAGCAACTCCTTTGTCTGTCCAACTGTCTTTCTCTCTCTTTGGGCTCTATCTTATCGTTTACTCCCTACCCCACCCACCTCCCTATTTTTCTGCATATAAACTGATGTTTTCCCAGCCACCATCAGTTCTGAGGAAGGGTCACAGGACCCGAAACGTTAACTCTGTTTTCTCCTCCACAGATGCTGCCAGATCTGCTGAGCTTTTCCAGCAACTTTGTTTTTGTTCCTGATTTACAGCATCCACAGTTCTTTTGTTTTTTTTCTCTAAAGTTTATACTGCCTGTCGCAAACCCCATAGTATCAACAGTCTCCCATTAACACTCCAAAAATTTTGAAATCACATACTTTCTTGACACATACTGAATTACATCATGGTTCTGGAAAAGACTCTCTGATGACTCTCTGACATTATTATTTAAAATTCCTTCACAAAAGTAACTGGCTCCCGTATGTAACTAGTTTGAAATTCAAACTCCTGAAAATGACATTAAAATATAGATCAATTACACACTTTACATCACACCAGCCAGTGAAGTCTTCATTGCTTGATTAACACTAATGTGTTTTCCCCAGAAGAGTCTCCTCAATTGGTGATTTTATCATTTCATGTGACGGCAATGATAGATTGTAGGCAGTGGAGATGGAAATTATTAAGCTTTTATTTTTGGTAGGTGTAAGCAGTCCAGATAGTGTTCAAACTAAGCCCAGCACGCTGAAGATACAGCTCTCGGAGATTAGCACCGTGGGCCTGTGGGTCAGTCTGCTGTTTCTCCATGTCTGTTTTAGCGAGGAAGAATTGGTGGTTATATTTCCATTTTAGGGGCTACCCTTTTCATCAAGAGAGGCTGTCTGACATCATTAGTTCAAGATAGCAAAACCACTTCCACTGATGAGTCTGATCTGAGGCAGAGACACATCGCCCTGTCCATCAATATGATTTCCTTGAAACCAGTGGTGAGGAAAAACATGTCACAAGCGAGCAATAGATGATCCATGAGCCTTTGGAGCTTGTCTTTTGCCTGAGCAACTAATGCATCATCATCAGCATAAAAGAGTTCCAGGACCATGAGAGGTGATGCAGAAGTGGACCACTTTCCCCATCAATACTGCATCTTTACTGTTAATGTCACATTTCAGCAATGTGGAGACATCTATACTTAAAGGTAGCCTACATTTCCAATTGGGGGGATTGAAGAGACCAAGGCCTTTGAAATACTTAGATGTACACTAAACATTCCACACACAAATCATTGGGCAACCAAAGAGGTACTTGAAATTGTAGGTAACTCTTAAAAAATGACATCTGGAAGGAAAGTGTCAGTATTTTGGCTGTTTGATTTGAGCTGACAAGCTACAGCGATCTCTTCTAGAGAACAACATGAAGGGCAGCAGTAAGTGGTGTCAGCCTAAGCTTTGTTGGATGATTGATGCTATCGAGTCACAGCAGGCAAGCATCAGCGTATGCATGAGGGTGGTACAACAGACAGTGTGGCATTTCAAGACAGCACATCACCTAGCAGGAGTAGCTACTAGCAACAGTAACGGGAGCTGCTGTGTGCAACCAATCTACAGAATATGTTGCACTGCTTGAAAGCAAAGTGCTTTTTTAACTTAAACAGCTAGCATGAAGTCAGCATGCTGACAGTATTAAACTGAACAATGCAAATTAATCAGCCATTATAATTTGCATGGCCAGTTCAGCAGACTAGCCAATTAGGAGCTCTTCTCTACATGGTCCTTCTGTCACTTTCATAATTCTGTTTCCCCAGACATACAGATGAAAATAATTACATCATAAATCTGAATTGTAAAAGACTGACATATAAAAAGGTTTGCAAAAATTCCAGTGCTTGGCGTACATTTACTGCCAGTAATTTCTGGAGCATGACATCTGATATGATCAATTTAAGGTGGCAGAGGTGCTAATGATTGAATTATGGAAGGAGATATTATTGCTTGATACATTTATTCTGTTCATACCAAAGCCCCAGTAGGCATTAATTTGCTCCTCTATGTTCCAACTTGAAGCAGGCATAGCGTACATGGATGCTTTCTGCTTATACTTGATTCTTGATTGATTTATTCTCGTGTGTACCTAGGTACAGTGAAAAACTTTATTTGCAAGGAGTACAGGCAGATCATAGTAAGCAAGGTCATAGGGTGAAAAAAAAACTGGACGGAGGCATACAAGTTATATTGCACAGGGCATGCGGTAGGCAACATTAACATTTGCCAGATAAGTTATTATTTGAAGTTAGTGAGTCCATTCATCAGTTTAATAACGGCAGGGAAGAAGCCGTTCTGGAAACTCTTGGTGAGTGATGTGGATGGGAGCATGTTCTACTCCTTTCTTTCTGAAGTCAATAATCAGTTCTTTAGTTTTACCAGCGTGAGAGGGAGGTTGTTCTCATTGCACCACATCACCAAGCACCCTATCCTCTTCCTGTATTCTGACTTGTCATTATATCCGTCCCTCTACGGTGGTGTCGTCAGCAAACTTGTAGATGGTGTTCGTTCGGAATTTGGCAACTCAATCATGGCTCTACAGGGAGTACAGTGGAGGGTTGAGAACGCATCCTTGGGGGGCTCCAGTGTTGAGTATTATCATGAAGAAGGTGCAGTTGTCTGTCTTCACTGACTGTGATCTGTGTGTCAGGAAGCTGAGGATCCAGTTGCAGAGGGCAGAGCCAAGACTTAGGTCTTGGAGTTTTGAGATCAGTCTGGAGGGGATAATGGTGTTGAAGGGGCATCTGACATAGGTGTCCTTGCTGTCCAGATGTTCCAGGGCTAGAGAAATAGCATCTGCTGTGGACCTGTTATGCCGGTAGGCAAATTGTAGAGGATTGAGGCAGGTTGGGAGACTAGAGTTGATCTGGGCCATGACCAGCCTCTTAAAGCACTCATGATTATGGAGGTCAGAGACCAATGGGCTGAATTTTCCCAAAGAGTTCATCCACCACAGCCTTTGTTGATTTTCATGGAACAATCTTCTTCTCTTTCTCTCACTAACATTGTAACTGGCCTCTTTGGTGCTCATCTTGTGGAATCATGCTGCAGGACAGGGGATATACTCACCGCTGACAGGACATTGAGTTTAAAGAATTCCTACAGTGTGGAAGCTGGTCATTCAGCCCATTCTGACCCTCCGAAGAGCATCCCACCCAGACCCACCCAATCTCTGTAACCCTGCATTTCCCATGGCCAATCCACCTAACCTGTACATCTTTGGACTATGGGAGGAAACCGGAGCACCTGGAGGAAACCCACACAGACACAGGGAGAATGTGCAAACTCCACAGATAGTTGTCGAGGGCAGAATTGAACCTGGGTCCCTGGCGCTGTGAGGCAGTAGTGCTAACCACTGAGTCACTGTGTCACCTCTCTCACTGCTGGTGCCATATTTAAATCCCAACTGTGCACCATTTCAGACATGCTGATCCTGAACCATTATCCATAGATAATTGGTCCAGAAAAGCGGGTTAACTCCTCGGTTATCCACAGGGACCCAAGGAGAGGGGGATGAGGGCCAATGCTTTTTCCTGTGGACCAGCTAAAAAGGTCACGCCAGCCAAATCTAGACCAAATTTGGACTCAGGTCAGTGCAGCATCCCAGGTGAAACTCAACACAGAGCATTGTGGGGAGAAGGTCAATAATCTTCTGTGTTCCACAGATTACTTCTCACCACCTACTCTCTGCTACCTCACACTTACAGAGCTGTTGCTCACTCTAACTCTGCCACTATACACATATCTCACTAAAGCTTCTGGACTACAGCACTTCATTATAGCATGCATGATGTTGACTCAACATTCACATCCTCCTCATACTCCCATCTATTAACCCTTTCTGTCCTCTGCACTTCTTACTCACTCACTGGGGACACCTCGCCATCTCTCCAGCTCATGCATCACTACTACCCGATCTTCCATTCACTTCCAATATAAAAAATTCCCTCTCTTTGTCTCATTGAAGGAGGACTTGACCCACATCCTGGACTGGTATCTCCACAGTTCAGTGATGGGCCTACCTGTAAGCCCCAGATTACTAACACTTGACTTACCAGACTGACCATTGCCAACCACCTGGATTGCAATCAGATGGTCTATGACTGAGTATGATGATATCCCCTGACTGACCATCATTTTGTTTGACTCCACCAAGGACTGAGCCCCTTTGATTTTTGGGCGCTGCCATTGGGTTGAAGCACATGTGGTGTGTTTTCTGGGTCAGCTGTTGGCACCTGCTATAAGTGCGACATTGTAGCATTGTGCTGCTTAACATTATGTTCACCCTCTTGAATGTTAAGGGACCCAAGTTGTAAAAAATTGCCCATCACTTCTTCTGCACCAAAAAACTCAGCAAACTCCGAGTAAGTACAACATGATTCAGAACTAAGTAAGTAAGCTAAGAGCCATAACATGTATCCTTTACAGATGCATGTGTGTCCCTGTGGTTAAAGCAACCTGGCAGAAGCATGTAAGTTATAAGGGTATCTGAGTGCCCAAATGAATTCCTCAAGGTCTGAATTGATCTGTGAGTTGGTCCAAAAGCAGGAATGATGATGGGGTGAGGCTAGTGGTTTGGTGATGACAACTTGCTTGGATAAAGTGTGAAGGAGGATGGTGTCCAAGGAACATTTTGTGGGCAGGGTGAGCAGCATTGTGATGCTGACAGAACTGTCTGAAGGCCAGGAGAAGCAAGCAGCAAACTGCTACAGCCAAGTTATCACACTGGCCTCCAGGAACTGGAACCATCCAGTTTCTCAATGAAGGGAAGGAGAATAGGCCCTATACAAATGAGGCAATTAGATAATACAATGATGAGAAGTCATGGAAATAAGAGAGGCGTTGCTCATTAACGAGTTTCTGCATTTGCTGTTTATATCTGAAAAATTTTCTCAGTTGACTTCTAGAATCTGTTTTTTTCAATGTCTTGCTGTGTTTTCTCAACTTTTTCAGCATTACCCATTGGCTCAAAGGAGTGGAACAGTCTATCCCAGTATTTCAGCACAGGTTGGCCATTTTAGTGAAAGTTACAGACTGTATTTATTGAGAAAATAAATTGTGTTCTGTTCACCTCTGGCAACTACAGTTTCGCCTTGGTGTGGAAAATCTTCTGGAAACGATAATTCAGGGCATCTCCAAAATTTAACATTGCCTGCACAAATACAAATTAGTTAAGAAAAGCCACCAGTCCACATGGATTTCCTAAAGGAAAATCATAATTAACTAATGCTCTCAAGGTTTTGAAGATTTGATTAAAGAGTTGATTGATGTACAGGAACTTCCAAAGGCATTTCGCCCAGTGCAGCATCACAGACCTATGAGCAAAGTTAAAGGTTTGGACTAAAAGAGACTGTAGCAACATGGAGATAAAACTGGCTGAGTGCCAGGAAACAGAGTGTTGTTTCAAAGAGAAGAATTCTGAAAAGGATTAGATAGTTATCTGTAAAGCAAGAATGTTTAGGGTTATGAGGAGAAGCTGGGAAATGGCACTTGGTGATTTACTCATTCGGACAACCAGTGCAGACACGATAGGCCAAATGGCATCCAGTACCGTAGCAATTATGTTTGTCAATTATATTTATGCTTTATGCTCAGTGGAAGAGGATGATGAAGTTCAGAGAAGACAACAGAATATGAGCTGGAGAGCAGGCTGTAGGTGTGGTGTCCACAGTTTAGCACTGACTATAACACCTTACCGTTGTGGGCAGATGTTGGGGGCTGGAGGGGGCATGTGGAGAGGCCCTCAGAAGAAGCTTTAGTTTGAAAGATAATAGCACAAAATGAAGTTTTGCAAGACTTATGTTTGCACCAAAAGTATCCCAGAACTGTCTTATCCTTAACTCAGACCTCTCAGGGTGACATTTGATGAAATATGAAGATGTCACCTTTGTACATTTGCATCAACTAAGTACATGGATAGAAGCTGAGAAAGGATGGTTGTGAGAATTGTAAACTCAATGTTTGTCTTGCCAAATGGCTCCCACTAACATTCCACATTTATCAGTTTTCTTTGGCAGAAGAGGCTATTGCTATTTGGACTACAGTGTCGTCCTGATTAGTTAAGTGTATGTAAGACACTAACCTCCCTTTAAAATTAATCAAGAATGCTCAAGAATATTCTAAGCCTTTCAGTTTTTTAGTATTACAGATTGATAATTGGTAATAAACGCAGTAGTCATAATTTGTAGCAATCAGTGATGAGGGCCAAAGCTTTTTCTCTTTGTGTCCTTATAGAAGTAATTATCTTTCTTTTAGTCTGCTCAGCTTCTCTTTATTAAGAAAGAAATGTTCAGAAAAAGATCTTTTCCAAGCACAATATGAAAAGACATGGAGTAATATATGTTAGCTTGTGAGGCTGTCATTTTTTTAATTTCAAAAATATTCATACATAGTCACTAAAGCAGTTCGGTTCTGCGCAGTAGCAAATGGAGAAAACAACATACATTGGAGTTTGACTCTATTCACTAAAATAAAGCAAATACATTTCTTACTTACACAAGACCATATATTTGAGGCACCAGATGGTCCGATAACTGAACAGACCCCCATTTAAAGACCTCAGATAGTGGTCTTTCCCCACTGCGCCTTAGCAGCAGCTGCCCCAAGATTTAGTATACCCCTCAGCACATAGTCCTGGACCTTGGAATGTGTCAGTCTGCAATGCTTGTTCGAGATCAACTCCTTGTTCTGGAAGACGAGCAGGTTTTGGGCAGACCAAAGAACGTCTCTCACCGAGATGCTTGTTCTCCAGGCGCAGTCGATGTTTGTCTCAGCGTGTGTCCCAGGCAACAGAATGTAGAGCACAGAGTTCTGCATTAAAGAGCTGCTCGAGATGAACCTCGACAAAAACTGCTACATCTTTTTCCAGACTTCCTTTGCAAAGGCACATTCTAGAAGGAAATGTGTGACAGTCTCAACCATCTGACTGCCACTCTAAGGGGGGCATGCGGTGGAGCAAACAGACCAGGCGTACATAAAGGATCTCACCACAAACCATGTAATGTCTTGGTGTTTGTTGGAAAGTTCTGATGATGGGGCATTCTGCCAGATGGATTTGACAGTCTGCTCAGGGAACCACGCAACAGGATCCACCCTCTCCTTTACCCACAGGGTCCCAAGGATGCTACGTGCTGACCACTTCCTGATGGACTTGTGATCCAAGGTGTTTTTCTTTACAAATTTATCCAGGACACACAGGTGATATGGAGCGGTCTGACTACTTGGAGCATTCTGAGGCAATGAGGCCAGTCCCATCCTTCGCAACACCGGGGTCAGATAGAACCTCAGTACAACACCTGGAAGCTGTCTGTACGAGTCAACTGAAAGGGAAAATATGTGGCTGAGATCAGAGGGTGACATAAGTGAAGGCCAGCTCATGTATCATCACATTTGTGTAAGGTAAATTCAGTTCAAAATGAAGTGTCAAAATGAATGGATAATACTGCTACTTTAAGGAGGTTCATTAACTCAACAATCCAAAGGTTAATGGCTATATTCCAAAGAAAGAAGATTGAATCAGCAATATTCCTCATAAAGGTGAGATTATATAAATCAGATGGTACTAAATCCATTCACTTGAGCTTTTTAACTGGCTATTGAAAGTTGTTAATGTGTCAGAACATAACATAACCCAGCTAATACATTATGCTTATGTTGGGTTCTTCTTTCATCATTTGGAAGGAAGGATTCACTGAATCAGAAGCTTCAGGATAATGTACAATAGTTTGTAAATTAAATTAAGTTGGATTTGAATTGGGTTAAATGCAAGACAATTCAGGACAAAGTGAAACATCATTCATACTTACATCTACAGAGATAGTAAGGAATTAAAGGAGAGAATCAATAAATGGCTTGGTCGCTCAAAACATATTTATCAGGATGTTGAAATGTAGTTCGGATCCCACCCATGTGACCCTGGTGGGAAAGTGACTGAGACACAAAACTTTTACAATATGTCAAGGTTCCAGCCTAACACTGGACACATCTGCTGCACCAGTCAATTTGCTACGCACAAATCAACTGAGGTAATTTATTCTGCAAGATAAACAATTGCAGTGAGTGTTGAATCTCAGGCCTATTTCAAATGCAATGATTTCAAGGAGCTGTAAATTGTGAAATTGAGCTGTGTCCTATTAACTGTAAAGAAAGTGGTAATGACTGACTCGGAGTTCAGTGTTATTATGTGGATATTGGATGGGGAAAATACCTGATAATTGCATTGCTACTTGTTTGTGGCATTGACACTGCTGTATCAAATAGGACAATTTAAATTGATTTGTAAGTGCTAAAAACAGCAAATTGATTGCAACTAGACAGGTAATTGTTGTACAAGACAGTTTGAATGTGAAAGGGTTAACTGACATTACACAATGCAGGATATAAAGGGACAAAGACAGAAAGTGCTGGAGAAACTCAATAGATTTGGCAGCATGTTAATGTTTCAAGTCTGACGACCCTTCTTCCCAGCCCTACATCCTGAGACGTAGGAGTTTCAAAGCAATATCCTGAGGCCATCTTCTACAATTGTAATCCCCATGCAAAACCCTGCAATGCCTCCAAATTTCATCTTTGAATTGACTCTTTAAGTAATGGAGTTGACATCATGTTATGTGGATCCAGGCCACACTCAGTGTTACACGTTTGACACCATACTTATAAAGAATGATAAAGAATGACTCAAAGGTTAATCAGGAGGAAGAAATTCGTATACAAGAGGAAGCTGGAGTATAAATATGGATGGCGAGAGCTTCTGCGGGTATTTAAAAAGGGAAAAGAATAAGTAAAGTGAGTGTTAGTCCTCTAGAAAGTGAGAATGGGGAATTAATAGTTGATAGTAAGGAAGTGGCAGGTGAAATCAACAAGCATTTCACTTCTTCCTCAACGTAGTGATGGGAAAAAAGCATTCCAGTCATCACTGTAAATCAGAAGGTGAAAGGGAGGAAGAAACTTAATGCAATTACAGTCATAAGGGAAGTGGTCCTGAGCAAATTATTGGAGCTGTGAGCTGACAAGTCTCAAGGTCCATGTGGACTTCATCCTGGGATCTTAAAAGAGGTTGTGAATATGGTAGTGGATGCATTGATGTTCATTTTCCAGATTTTCCTCGATTCAGACAATGTGACATTGGACTGGGAAGTAGCAAATATAGGCACTCTCTTCAAGAGGGAGAAAGGTAGGAAATTATAGGCCATTTGGTTTGACATCTGTTATGGGGACAGTGTTAGAATCAATCATTAAACCCTAGAGCATTGGAGGTTAAGGGGAGACCTTATAGAGGTTTATAAAACTATGAGGGACATGGGTAAGGTGAATAGCAAAGGTCTTTTCCCCAGGGTAGGAGAGTCCAAAACTAGAGGGCATAGGTTTAAGGTGAGAGGGGAAAGATTGAAAAGGAACCAGAGGGACAAGCTTTTCACACAGAGGGTAGTATGTGTATGGAATGAGCTGCCATGAGAGGTGGTGGAGGTGGTAAAATTACAACATTTAAAAGGTATCTGGATGGGTATATGAATAGGAAGGGTTTAGGGGGATATGGGCCAAATGTTGGCAAGTGGAACTAGGCCAGATTGGGATGTCAGGTCACTATGAATGAGTTGTACCAAAGGGTCTATTTCCATGATCTATGACTCTATAAAGAGATTACAGATGTGCACTTAGAAAAACTCAAGGTAATTGGGAAGAGTCAGTGTGGTTTTGTCAAAGAGAAATCATGTTTAACCAATTTATTGAAGTTCTTTGAAGGACTAACATGTGCTCTGTGGATTCAGGATAGCCTGTTACATAGACAGTATATGGATTTCTAAAAGGTATTTAATTAGGTAACACAACAAAGACTATTGTTGAAAATATAAGCTCAAGGTGCTGAGGGTAACATATCAGATAGAAGATAGGCTGGCTGTGAGGAAACAGAGGACATATGTACATAGATAACAAGGTGTAGAGCTGGATGAACTCAGCAGGCCAAGCAGCATCAGAGGAGCAGGAAGGCTGACGTTTCGGGCCTAGACCCT
>NC_063336.1:88960591-88969802 GCF_021869965.1 Rhincodon typus | reverse complement strand
TGTGTTCATCCAGCTCTACACCTTGTTATCTCAGATTCTCCAGCATCTGCAGTTCCTACTATCTCTGGACATATGTACATGGCTGTTTGTCTGAATGGCAGAATGTAATGAGTGGAGTTGCACAGGGGTCTGTGCTGGGGCCTCAGCACTTTACATTAATGACTTAGATGAGGGGAGCAAAGGCCATGTAGCTAAATTTTGGACGACACCAAAATAGCTTGGAGAGTATGTTGTGAAAATGACATAAGGAAGTTGAGTGAGAGACCAAAAATCTGGCAGATGGAGAAAATGTGGGAAAATGTGAAGTTGCTAACTTTGGCAGGGAGAATAAAAAGGTTCAGAAGGATTTAAGTGTTTTGGTGCATAAGTCACAAAATGTTAGTATGAAGATGCAATACATAATCAAGGAGGCTAATGTAATACTAACCTTTCTTATGAGAAGAGTTAAACATAAAGATAAGGATGTAATGCTTCAGTTATACTGGCTTTAGTGAGAACACATTTTAAATACTATGTGCAGTTATGGTCTCCTTATTAAGGAAGGGTGTAAGTGTATTGGAGGTGGTTCAGGGGAGGTTTACTAGATTGATATCCGGAATGAGTCTAGGAGGATAGGTTGGACATACTGGACTTGTTCCAGTAGTTTTTAGAAGAGTGAAAGGTGGTGTGCTTGAAGGGTATAAAATCCTAAATAACCTTGGCAAGATCGTCATGGAAACAAAGTTTCCTCTTGTGGGTCAATCCAGAACAAGGGGCATTGTTTTAAAATTAGAGACCACTCCTTTCAGGACAGAGTTGAGAAGAACTTTTCTCTCAGAGGATTGTGTGACTTTGAAACTCTGTCTCAGAAAGTGATGGAAATGGGATTATCAAATATTTTTAAGTCAGAGGTGGATAGCTTCTTGTTAGAAAAGGGAATGAAGGGTCATCAGATAGATGGAGGTATACAATTTCAAAACACCATCAGATCGGCATGAATGGTGGAACAATGAGGGGCTGAGTGGCCTTGTCCTGCTCCTATTCTGTGTCTGTAAATTTGTAAACCTGAATGAAAAAAGTTATAATTAGGGTGGCTGCATTTAAATAACACAGACCAAGGCACAATTTCTTTTTCGCAAGTTTTCCAATCAATATCCTGCTTCCCTCCACAAACATGTTATTACTGCAAAAACGGAAGACCCTAATTCTGAGGAAGGGTCACTGGACCCGAAACATTAACTCTGATTTCTCTTCACAGATGCTGCCAGACCTGCTGAGCTTTACCAACAACTTCTGTTTTTGTTTCTGATTTACAGAATGCACAGTTCTTTCAATTATTTGCAGCTAAGTCCTCCTGCAGTACCGCTCTCCCTCAGTACTATATTGTTGCCCCCTTAGATTTTCTGCTGGTGTGGATCTTAAACCTTTTGGGTCACTTGTGAGAATGCTACCACTTTGCCAGGAAGATGCATTGCAAACGATGTTGGCAGAATACGTTTTCACAAAGCCAAATCTTGGCAGCTTGTATTGTGAAGGTTCTTTGCTGTTGAATACTAAACATACCCTGTAAACTTAAATCTTACAAGCCATCAACTTCAACCTGAAACTTTGCCGAACGTTTCAAATTGACATGCACTAAGCAACTGGAAAGATAAATAACTGACTGATTGGATTGATCAGTTCGTTCTAAGTAGACCATAGACCTTGCATTTGAGCATTAATTTCTCAGTGGAGAAAGCTGATGTTTCTTTCACAACACAGACAAAGTAATAGGGTGGTATTTTGTCCCACGCATTGGCACCCCACATGCGACCATGTGGATTTCCTGAGCCTGCACTTGTCGGGATGGGCAGACTAGCAAAGTTATTTTTCCTAAGGAACAACAAAACTTTCTGAAGAAGATTCACACTGGCCACAAAACATTAACTCTGTTTCTCTCTCTATAGATGCTGCCAGACCTGCTGGGGTTTTCCTGCCCTTTAGGATTTTATTTCAGATTTCCAGAATCTGCTGTAATTTGCCCTCATAAAAGTTATTTTTCAGCTCGGATTCCTATAAATCTTTCATTCCAATGCTTGGTTAGTTTTGTTCTACAGACTTGAAAACTGTCCTTCATCCCATGCTATTGTTTTCAGACATTTTGACAATATTTAGGCTGTTCTGACAGCATGTGATATTCAGTTCAATTGGCAAAAAAAAACTAGAGAAGACTTCAGAATTTGTAAGCATGCAGGCCAACAAATTCGAAACACCACGCAGAATATTTCAAGAATCACGTGAGCACTTACAGTACTTGCCAAGCTCAAGGTCAGCTGACATCCTGTAGACTGATGGCTCTTAAAGGGGACATGGCACCCACCCACAAAATGTCAGGATTTTTAAAAAAAAAGTGCTGAACTGTGTAAAGCAGAATGAGCAGGGATGTTCCACCATGTTTCACAACAGGGCTGAAGTCAAGTGCCAGGTCTCAGTGGGCCTTGTCCCAAATATTTGCTCCCTCACTTCCAATCTACCTCCAATTCTGCTCACTGACCTCCCCCTCACACAGTTATCCCCTACCAGGTAGTAAAAAGGGTGAGGTCTAATTGCGATATTCTAATGAGACACACAATATTTCATCACAGGAAGTCATGTCACATCACATGATCTTGCTCTTTCTTGCTGCCTCATTGCTATCAAGGTGATGTTGCACTAAGAGGATTCTTAAACACAGTTCACCTTTTCCCGACTTCATCAGATCACTGAACATTCTTTAGCAACACACTGTCATTTAACTCTCTGGGAATGACCAACAGGAGAATGTAGCTTTGCGATCCTGATGTCAATGTGGCCTAAGTCTGATATCATGCCTAGGGCTAATCTTTCCAGGTTTCTATCTTATGAGCTGCATATGTCTTCTTCTGCCGGCAATTCTGATTTTCCAACAATGGTGGCAAAGCAACTTTGCTGTAATATAAGGCAGAATCAGTTCAAATGAGGGCAATTGTTGCTTTGCAAAGTTCCATCTTTCAAACAAAGGATTAAAGCAATCGTTGTTAATAAATGACAAGAAAGGAGACTACAAAGATGTGACAATTTCAGCCATTATGCCTGAACATAATGTCTTTTAATAATATTGATAGTCAGAATGGGAGCCAAGTTATCTGAGTGACTCCTTAGGAACTGGACATCAGCATGATACGTTATATGAGTTCTTAAAGGTTTTACATTCACATTCATTACCATATTTGTAACATTTCCAAGACTGACCTTGAAGGAGAGTTGTGTTATTATGATCCAAAGGGTGGTGCATATGCCAATTTAACTGCTACAGTGAGTGTAGATCAAATCAAGAAACAATTCAATTTCCAGATAGCATTAAGGTTATTTAAATTCATTTTACGGAGAACATGTCTTTCAGAGTGTTTTCAAGGGTCACTAAAATGTGTGATTTCCAATATAAAACAGTTCAACATGTCACCGTTTTTCTTAGGCATCTGCTTCTGAATGATCCCTTGCATTCAACAAATCAAGTAAATAATGATTTGACCTATATATTCCCCATCTAGTCATATCTTTCAAAGATCCATCACAAGCGCACTGAATTGAATGACCTTTCAAAGTTTTATCAAATACCGTGCTTCATTTTGTTTTCTTAACTCAGCATTGCCTCTTCAAATTAGGTTAGCATTTTGCATAAGTGCAGTAAGAGGATGACTATTTGTAGCAGAATTTTTACTGGTCTTTTTGACTTCAGTGCATAAACCCTAGAAATCCAGGCAAACTCGCTTGGAGTCGAGTTTGGGCTGGGGTGGGGGAACGGTATTGGTGGAATTTTCATTAGTGAGGACTTATTGTGGCAAGGGCATTGGTGGAGGCGAGATGTTGCTAGAGAGTGAAGACGATCATTCCAGCAGTGGTGGCATGGCCACCAGGCACATAGCGGAGCACTTAACAAGAAGAACTGTGAAGTTGAATACATCTTCTTTATTTCTTCATTTTTCTGCCTTTATATTCTAGGTTTTGTTTTATTTGTATATGTTTGAACATGGCGTCAGCAAGTGTCAACACTATACAACATTTTCACTGTATTTTGTAATGAAATAAACTTTAAAATAAATAAACCAAATAACATCTGCAGTTCTCCTGCAGTTTCTGCAGAGTTTCCTCTTGAATTTATTTTAAACACTGTGACACCTGGTGCCACTTGGCCAGGTGTCAGGAGCAGTTTTGTGTGCACTTCTCTGCCACTCTCTCTGGTCCGTCACCATTAGCCAGCGCCAATGGCTGGTTTGTACCTCTTGTCCATTGGCTCCCTCCCTCCACCACACTCCTTCCCCTCTCAGCCTGCCCCCAACCAACTCCTGAATGGTGTTGCTGTTTCCAGTTATGAGCTCCTGCCTATCTGGAATCCCATTGTGGGCACAGTCAAACTCCTTTCTTATTGCATCATCTATAATGTTCTGGACAACTGTGTGTTTGAGAACTATTTTGTTCATGAATATAAAACTTCCCACCTTTCAAGTAAAAGTGCAAGTAAATTTCAACTTCTGTTAAGGTCTGTATAAATAATCTATCAGTTAGTATACAACAGGTCAAAGCCTGGATTTTTATAGAGTTGGCGAAACTCTGGGGACCTTTAAAAATGGTAGATGGGACCTGGATCCAGAAATCCCACCCTTATATCCAGCAAATTTCATTTTCACTGCTACAAGTGTGGCATCAGGCCTGCAGCACACAGGTATGAATTACAAATTGGTTGGGCCATTTAAACTCAGTGCACAATACACAGAGACTCAAGTTTTACCTAAGGAATGGTCTTGACATATGTGCAGTGTGTGTTCCACAACTTTATGGGGGAGCTGTGAATGCTCATGAAGGGTTCACAAAGTTTATAGAAGTGTTAAGCTGTTAAGTTATTTAAATCTCCAGCCATTTAGACTTTGATAAAATCCTGCGTTTGTAAGAGTGAGATAAATCAATTTTAGCAGTTTTAATTGATGTTTGTTGACATAACCCAATTATAATATTTATCTATGATAATACCTCTGCTGATCTGACTCCACGTACAAATTGGTCAGCCTATTCCTCTTACAAAGTATAAATCTTATTTCCATCTAGTTAAATGTGTCCTCTTCCAGCAACACTATGGCATTATTATTAACTGCTGTAATTTTGATTGACAGCTCCAAAAGGCTATTAAAGGCTTAGCTGCCTTTGATGTGGGATTATGAATAAACATGTTTGTTTTTATAAGTGATTAAGCATGTATGATGATTTAAAAATATTGCATGTCTTTGTTTCTTTTTCTCATACAGTGGAATCTGTAATACATACTTAGAATATACATACTTATATCTCAGCAAGGTTCCCGAGGTCTGCCTTTGTTGAATTATGAGTTTGTGTTAAAATGGCATGGGAGCTTTAATGGACTTGGGGGAAGGAAGGGCTTGAATTGACATGTATTATCAAGAAGTTGTGACTGGAGCTATAAAGGGCGTGGAGTTGAGTTGGGGACCTGCGATGACATAGTGCATATAAATACTTACTGAGGGTGTGGGTTGGCATAGAGGTATAAGGCACCATTTGGTTGTGAATGGAGGGGCATTAGATAGCATAGAGGGTATGAGCTCAAATTGGGAGTGGGTGAGAGGCATAGGTCAGCCTGAATCAGCCTGGATGTGATCCATGGGGAATGGGTTGTGGGGAGGTGGTAATGAAGCATGAGGAGTGAGGGCAAGAAGGTCCAATATTTAACAGCACAATGTAGATAAATGACAACAAATCAAAGCAATCTTTATGATCAGCCTACCTTGGCCCTTGATAAACCCTGTGTTACCTGAAATCCACATGTGGTGCAAACAGACCCAGCTCCATCCAGAGCCTTTTCCCCAGAATGGAGATGCTGTGATTCGGAGCACTTATTTCCAGGACATGTGGGCCGAACTGGGTAAGTACCCAAATTAATCGACTTGCCTTTGCGATGAAAATTCTACCCCAGATTTGAGAGTTGCAGCTGGAGTGTCTGTCACTGGATTAAACATCACAGGTTGCACCTTCTGCAGTTGCTGCATCACTAACCACAGGTTGTAAGATTAAAACTGTTGCCCAGAAAGAAGGGTCTTTCTAAAAAAAAACTGAAACTGTTCTTCAAGGATATGCTAATGACTTTTTTGTTAATGTAGAAAATAGACTATTCAATACATTTAAATGCCCACAAGTGCTTATACATTTATGAAAACAAACACATTTATTCATAACCCCACTTTTCAAATCAGATGAAATGTGCTTTTCTTTATTTGTTCACAGGATGCTGACATCTCTGCATTTATTGCCTATCCCTAACTGCTCAGAGTTAAGAGTCAACCATATTGCTTGGGTCGGGAGTCACATGGAGGCTAGACCAAGCAAGGGTGACAGATGTTAGTAAACTGGATGGACTTTTATGTATGTATGTATGCCTTTAGGCTAGCTTTTTATTCCAGAATTGTATAGAATTCAATTTTCATCATCTGTTATAGTTTGATTTGAAACCATGTCTCCAGAATATTAATCTGTGATTCTGGGTTATTTGTCCAGTGACATCACCACTGTGCCACTGCATTCCTTTTTAATATATTATAAGCATGTACTTGTTTGGTACTAATAACATCATAATTATTGTTATGCAAACAATTTTTGGGGGGGTGTGGGTTTCTTCTGTACGATGTTTGCAATGACAATATAATCTTACTTTTGAATAAAGCACTTCTTGACTTTTCTAGAAAGTAATAGAGGAAATGCATTAATGATGTAGATCAACATAGTGACCAGCGACACCCTTCGTTAGATACTAACATTCAACATAACTGTTTTGGCCTTTCATCAGAACAGTTAGACCCGGGCCTGGTCCTTGGCGGTTTTGACAGGCCCCTCCCCAGTGCTTGGCAGTTTCGAGAGGCCCCCGGTCTTTGGCTGTTGGACAGGCCCTGGTCTTTGGCAGTGACTGGTTTATGAAACCAAGAGGCTATGGAATGAACAAAAAATGATACTTGTCTTAACTTTGTCTCTTTTTTAAAAAGTATATTATTTATGTAACTAAATGGCACTGTTTTTGTGGCGACTTATATACATTTTACAGTATTTTCAAGTAACAATAAACTTCTATCTATTTCTATTTCAATCTGCTTAATTTCAGCGAAAAAAAATGGAGGAGATTTACAACACTGATCTCTGATTCAGTGCCACGGTTGGAAGACATGGGCTTTGATGAAAGAACTGGAGCACGCACAGCGCTGGCCAAAATAACAGATATTGTTTTTAAAGAACTGGGATGGGAAGTCAATTGGTTGTTGGTGAGAATGTTTTCATGCAGGCTGTATACATTTTTAGCAGTCTGTGAGATTTATTCTTTGAGGAAACAGATGTAATACAACAATCCAGTGCAAGCATTTAAAGTATCAGCTCCCTTGACAGAAGTAACGGCATTCTTCATATTCTATTTAGTAAGCTCGATGGTGTCCTTAGTTATTTTCCCTGAACCACTTCACTTGTTACATCAGGAAGCTGTTATATGGAGGTCCTAACTTATTATTTACACGATGTAAACTGTGTGATATATACACACATTTAATATTATCTATTGTAAGTTTGAATTTTTTTGTGTATGTGTAGGTTTTCTGTGCATCTCAAGTTAATAATTAACTTGTAAATATTTCTATAGCCATTGTGATTTCTTTTAAATAGTTTTTGGGGCCTGGGTTTTGCATACCACTGATGGATATTTACTTATTTTAGACTGTTTTGTGACTTAGCAAGATAAGGGGTCTCAAGGTTTTTCAGAGGCTTTTGGAACTTGTTTTTTTTTAAGAAAATTCAGTGACTCAGATGTGAGTATTGTACGAGTGGTGTTTTGAGTACTCTACACTGGTGGGTTATGGGTACCATAGAAACGTTTTGTTTCTTTTCAATGTATAAAGGAGTGTTTTGGGATTAATGGGATTATACTTTTACAAAAGGTTTACTTCTTTGTGTTTGCATTATAAGTAGATGTCTTGGTTTATTCTATTCTATTTTTATTTCTTTTGTTAATAAACTTGTTTCATTGTTAAAGCAAAATTGGCAGCTGTGTGCTTATCTCTCAGTGAGAGGCCACTTTGTTAAAACTAAAACAAACTATATATGATCTATCAAGCCAGGTTCCTGTCTGGGATATGACTTATTCAGTAATAACATTAGCTGGGATCATAACAACTGTTATTATCAGAGCTCATTTAATTTAAAGGAAATTTTCAACAACAGAAATTCCTCAGCTCAATACTTATAAAAACCTTTATGGATACTCCCAGCCACCTGTCTAGGACATAACTGTCTTTATCCTTTACAGTGAGGTACGGCTGAATGAAATTCATTTCCCTAGCAGGGAGGTGGAATTAGGATGGAGTTAAGATCAGTGCTGGTTGGAATGGGTGTTGGGAAAGGGCAACCACTCCTCACTAATCCTGCGCATTTCCATTTAGCTGGATGCTGTCTTTTTCCTGGCATCCTGGAATGCTGTATGAAAATAGACAAAGAACGAGAAATCAGAGAAAATGTCTTCAACAGAGGGAGAGAAATAATATATCCAATTACTCTGCAGGTTCTTGTCTGTGTAACTTGGCCATCAATAGCATGAATAGTTCCAGCATTGTATGCTTTTATTCAAATAAAAATCTTGAAACAGGGTTTTAAATCTTACAGTATTGTGGTTAGTGTGCCATTTGGCATTAATGCCAGCCGCTGATATCATGTTGTATTACAGATGATACCTTGCTAGCAGTCATTAATGGCTTGCATTTGGGATAGATTGCTGTCATCAATCCTTCTAATTGCTCATCAAAGGGACTATTCAGTAGTCTGTGGTGAAGGATGCACCATTAATAAATCTCAGTGGAAAAGGCTGTTAATAAGATGTAGTCCATTATATCCCAGTGACTGTATACAGGTTATATTAAATTTCAGGCATATTAAAAATTATAAGAGGTAGAGAAGTCATGTTGTCTCTTTTAGGGAACCATGCCAAAGTCCAACTGATTCTCACATAGCACCGTAGACAGGGCAGAGCTCAGTACCGCTCAAACACCAACTCTTTCTGAGCCATTACCTTATACAACATGTCTCCCAAGCATGTTTCTCCTTATTCAGCTCATTATGCAACTATGTGTATTACATATACCTTTACTGCTCTCCTGTCTCCCCTCAAGTCTCTGAATTCACAAATGCAAGTGAACTGGCA
>NC_063336.1:88942850-88960581 GCF_021869965.1 Rhincodon typus | reverse complement strand
TATGCCCTGGTGTAATAGATTTTGTTTGCATCAATAGCATTGACTGTTCTATGTCGCCTCTCTGTGTAATAAACTGCTGTGCTGTCTGTAGTCATTCAATTAAGAGATCGCCAATGATTTCAGCTGGAGTGCACAGCATATTTTCAGCTGTAGAATTTGGTTGTTGTCTCAAGTCTTGCTGATAGTTATCCTCTGAGAATTTTTGGTACCAGGGATGGAAAACACCTCCTGTAGCCCAATGATATCTGTGGCTTATTCCATTCTAATGCGTGAAATTAATCTCAGACTCTGCATGTCCATTGGTTGAAACATCTTTTCGAATCAGCCATTAATCATGGGATGCCTATAAAGTCTTTCACTGGTTGCATTTTGTAAAGTCAGTTGACTGTGGTTTTCTTATGAAGTGGTTGGGCAACATCAACTTATTGTAAGATGTTGATAGCACAACAGACATCCTTACTTAAGAATGAGCTTTGTTGGATTTGGATAATATACACATTATTAAGCATCCAGTATTTTTTGTGCCATACTGAAACCATAACATTCCTCTAATTTTAGGGTTCATTCTTTCTGCATCACTCATCTGTAGATTTGGAGGCTGTTTTTTGTTTCTGCAGCCATTGTGTTTAGTCAGATAGGACAGTGACACTGGCCCCTGTATCAAGTTTAAATTGAGCGAGATATTCTGCGACATAACAAGTTCCATCAAACCTAATTCAAACAGATGTCCAATTTTCCCCCAGGGGCTTTGGGTTTCTCCTCCAATTGGAAGTACATGATTAAATACAAGCACCTCTTCTAATGGAGATGGATGATCTACCATGTAGTGCTCTATAGATGTGGACACACTAGTATTTCTGTTGCTCTGGAGTTGTTTCTGACATCTAAAAAACCTTAGGAGGTGAGCCTTTTTTTATACATGTAATACGCTTTTGTTATAGCTGAACACTGCTTTTGTCTGTGAGTCTTGAAAAAGCATATGAACAAGGAGCAAGAGGAGGTTATCTGAATCCTTCAGCCTGCTCCAACAGCTCATAAAATAATGACTGACACAATTGTCACCTAAAATCCATCTCTCTGTCTATTTCTGACAGCCTTCTAACTTGATTACGAAGAATCTATCAAACTCCGCCTTAAAAATATTGACTCTGCTTTCACTGCTTTTTCATGAAGAGACTTCCAAAGACTTATGACCTTCAGAGAAAACATTTCACCTAATCTCTCATTCTTCTGATGTTTTGAGTATGTTTGTTTTGGTTTGTCTTGTGTCTGTTCCTGCCTTACGAAGTTTAGAGGTTTATTGCTCTTCTGTGATAAGGTTATTCTTCTCCTCTCAGGATTTGTCTTGCATTTTTTCTACTCTCTGCTACCAAAGCGATTTGAATAGCTACCTCCAAAGTTAGGAATTTTTTGGACAGCGGTGGATCTGACAAAGACGGATCAAAAGTTCCTCCAATATTTCTGTCTCTTATGAATTCTGATTGCAAGGCTCCATTTAACTTGCAAGGCTCCATTTAAGTTTCTAGTAATGTGAAGAGGTCATTACCAAAATGACCTAAAGATTCTCCTAGAAGTTTAGCTCTTCTGTTAAATCATGCTTATTCAAGAATTCTATTTGTTGCTAAATTAAAATAATAGTCAACAGTATTTATAACACCATTAAAAGAGTTTGTATTTTTTTTGTGGTGAATTATAAAATTATCAGCTACAGGGCTTCCTGAATACAATAGGTATTAACTTGCTCCGCTTTTGATTTGGTATCTAATTTGAAGTAATTGAGAATCTTAAATACTGTTTTCTCCATAACGTCCAATCTTCTGCTCTGTTAGAACTATCTTTGATCTTGAATCTGCTCAAAAATACTATGGGCTGACTTTTATGTTTCTTGGCTAAGTCCCAGTTTGGATGTTGCTTGAAAGATTTTGTGCTGTAAGAGCTAGTCAGATCTCCAACTTTATCTATATCAAATTTGCCTCATTAACTATCTACCCCAGTACAATGCCACCCTTCTTGCCCAATTCCAGCTCCAAATTGCCAGAGATAACAAGGTGTAGAGCTGGATGAATACAACAGGCCAAGCAGCATCAGAGGGGCAGGAAAGCTGATGTTTCGGGTCTAGACCCTTCTTCAGAAAACAAAAAATTGCCACTCGCTGTTTTCAGACGAACTCTCCACTTGCCAGAAATCTGCCAAAAGACCACCATCCCCGGTGCCCATGCCATATTGAAAAGGCTGCTGTGCACCCAGAGCACTGGCATTCTGAGGCTGCCCTGCTCAGTGATGGACATCCATTCAGAAGGTATTGGAGAAGGTGAGAATGACACCATGGTTCGCTGGCAGGGACCTGGAGTTCCTGGTGGACAGGGTAGTGTAGAGGAGGGGAGACCCTTATCCAGAAGACCAGCAGAGGGAGATCTTTATCCAGAAGATCAGCAGAGGAGACTGTGCCACCAGACCCTGGCAGACTGGTCTGAGGTTACCGCCCAGGCCATTGTAATCTCCAAAGTCCACAGGAATGTCTAACAGGGCCACAAGAAGGTTAATGACCTTCCCTGCTGTACCAGAGTAAGTGCCACCTTCTCTTTCTCCCACCTTCCACTCACTCTACTGCACTCCACTGAGGCTCATGCTCCACCACTCTCACTATTGCCTGTGACACCTTCCCTCACTCACTCCCATCCCCTACCCCCTCTCCAACCTCACATATAACTAACCTTGCATGGTCTCTGTACCACCTCCTTACTCTCCTGGGACACCTTGTTGCTTTTCCCCCACACCTGCACTAGCACTAACAGCTGCTCAACTACTTTCATCTCACTCCATACTTCCTTTCTCTCAGTCTTGGAGAAGACAGCTTATAGCAGGAGCCAGGGTGAGTGGAGGGTTGCCCAACATCAGGCAACTCAATCCCCACGAGATCTGAATCCTGTCTCTCGCAATAGAAGACTGAGTACTTGACTTTGGGGACGATGGGACAACCAAGCCTCACCAACGAGTAAGCACTGTGTTGGGGCTTTGGAGCTAAACTGCAATAATAGGGTTAAAATGATTCTTGGATGCTAAGCTTACGAAGTGCAAAAGCAGCAAAGCAACTTTATTACAGATGTGTATTTTTCCCCAGCAAACTATATCACAAACTCATTTCGTAAGGACATCTTGCTGAATGATTAGTGCTTAGTGCATACTTTGAACCTGTCAGTCTGTTTTGGATAGACACTCAGTAATGATGTTATTTCCACAACTGAAAGCAATACATTCATCAAGGCAAGATGACATTTGAAGGAAAAACACTGTTGAGTATTGGTTTAAAATATTCGGCAACAAATCAGCTAAGGATAGAGAAAATGGATGACTAATGGCCGAGCCACCGTGTGAATACCTATTACACTACCATGCACAGTTAGGTCGACTCAAAACTGCCCTTGAGCTGCTATCCTCGGATCAAAAGAGTTTATGAGTCTGAGTCAACACTCTATCTGTCGATAAGGGTTTGGATAAAATGTGTACAGCAGGATGCTTGCTACTAATTACAAGCGACACACTCACTTTGGTTGGAAGTGACAAGGTGTGCCACTGACAACAAATAACCTAAACTAATGCAGGCTGAAAAAAAATGCTAGAACTTCAATGGGGCCAAAAGGATCATTTTCTAGCAAAAAGTATCCAAATGCTGACACCAGAATGTTTCGAGAAAGGGGGACAAAGTCATATTTGAAGAAATAGTTTGTTCCTCCACAGATATTTGAACCAGATAAAGTCAAAATCTGGAAAGGCTTTTTGGCTTATGGAGCATACCGTCATGCTCAGAAACTGATGAGTTTGTGAAAAAGATTCAATCGGACATGAAGAACATGAGAAAAACAATTGTAGCAGAAAGATCAGTTGATAAATGGTTCAAAGAGACAGGAGTTAGGAGCAGAACAGTCAACTTCTGTAACGCAACAGCAGAGTACATCCAGTCTGCATAAAGCAACTATATTTGTTAAAGGGCTTCACATTATACAAAATGTTTTGGAAAGTATCTAGACAAATGAACAGCTCACACAGGAGTTACATGATACCAGAGAAGAAGATGTTTAGAAGGAAGTGAATTAGAATGCAAACAGATTTGCTATGTAAAAGGAAAAGTAACTAAATATCTGGATGAGAAGTTGGCTTTTCTATTTTATTGGGTAACATTTCTTTTCTGTGTGAATGAGATTTGCTTCAGGGTCACCATATCACTGAGCTTAATTATAATCCTCTGTGGTCTGATCTTGTATGTGTTCAGAAGGGTCACTGAACTCGAAACGTAAAAACACTGTTTTCTCTTTGTCGATGTTACCAGACTTGCTGAGTTTCTCCAGCAATTTCTGTTTTTATTTGTTTTTCCAGTCCTCAGTTGTTTATTTTATTATTATGGTTCTGTATGTGTTTTTGTTTCTTGGTTTCGCGATGTTGTCTTATATTTATTTATATTATGCTTGAGATTTGAAACTGGATTAAATTTTAACTTGTTGCTCTCTTCCCCATCAGAGCTCTAGATCTGGGGACATGTTTTGCATTTTGTTCCAATTACATCCAAGAAATTTTACCACACCCTTTTAAATCAGCAGAGTATTAACTATTTTAAATTGCCAGCACAGCTCTTAGACTGTTATAATACCTAATAGAATATGAAATGTTAAGTTTCTGAATTGTCAGAGATGTTTGAATGAGTTAACCCATTCTGCCTGAAGTGGAATGGATAAGTCTTTACATTTTGTTTTCAGATAACTGCAAGTGCAACACATTTTCCAGCAGCTTCAAGAATTTGTGAATCTGTCTGCAGACTTTCAGAGTCAAAGCTTTGCCTTTTCGATAAAAAGGAATCATCCCTAACCCACCCAAGCCATTTGTTAACAACCTGTTTGAGGATAGGATAAATGGCGTCAAAAGATTTAATGTTGAATCTCAGATGGATCAAAATCACTAAGCTTGGACTGACACAAAAAAATGAATTAAGATTCACATGAGTTGATATCATAAAACACTGAAAGGAAATTGAAAGTGAAAGGGATTCTGGGAAAATAATAAAACACATAAACATAATCTCAGTAGCTCCAGAAGAAAAATTATGACAGTATCTTTTGAACAAAACTAAATAAAGTATGAAAGAAAATATGTCAGCCAACAGCACTGCTTGAATTTAGGAAAATATTGAGATGTGAAGAGTAATAAAAATCCCATATAATTTACGAACTAACTTTTGAAAAAGTGAAAGCAAACTAAGATAAAGAATAATTTGTTATTGTTTGGAAACAAACTAGAGATGTTATGAGAACATATTATTGCAATTTCTTCAGGACTCTAACAAGATAGGTCATTGCTAATTAATAAAACATGTAAAGTTTAATGAGAAGGAGTGATTGAAGTTGAAACAGGAAAAGGCAACAGTGCAACAGTGACTTGTCCCAACAGTGAGACTTATTGTCTGAGAACCATTATTCAGGAATACATCAAACTTTTTTTTAAGAAGGATCCTGACCCGAAGTGTCAACCTTCCTGCTCCTCTGATGCTGCCTGGCCTGTTGTGTTACTCCAGCTCCACACTTTGTTGTCTCTGACTCCAGCATCTGCAGTTCTTGCTATCTCAAACTTTGCTTTAACTGGCATCTTATGAACCAGTACTCTCAATAAACCAGCAAGAATTATACCAGATGTTTACTGCGTTATCGCAATTTCTGCAAAATTTGAGTAGTCAGTTGAGGTTGTGAGCAAGAAGTCTGTCTGCCACTAATTTTTATTTAAGGAAAGTTGTATTATTATTTATGTGATTGATGCGGTAAATAAAGTATAACAGTGATGTGTGTACCCCTTGCATTACATTTCTATAACTCAGTGTGTGTTTTCACATTGATTATGTACACCTCTTGGTTAACTGAAATATTTGATCAACCAGCGCAGTCCTGGTCCCAGAGATGTCAGTTAATAAAACATTTGTTGATATTATAAGATATAGAACATATCCTGAATCCTTCAAATTGTGCATCTGATTACCACAGAGGATCCGGTTCATCATAGGGCTTGAGGGCTGAACTGGGGCTCTTGAGCTGAAACAGCAGTCATGGGGTTAAAATGATTCTCAGATGATAACCTTACAAATGCAATAGCAGTAAAGCAACTTAACTACAGATGCGTGTTTTGTTCCAGTAAATAAACACAAACACATTACCCAGGGACATCCTGCTGAGTGCTGCTTAGTACTTACTTTGATCCTGTCTGTCTGTTCTGGACAGATACTCAGTAATCAGGTTATTTCTACAACTGAAAGCAATATATTCCATCAAGGTGAGCTTTCCCAGGCTCTCAAGCTAATCTTTACATCAAAAGATTTTAGCTCACGTTCCCCCCCAACACATTATATGAGCCTGCACTTTCCCAATCCTGTCTAATGACTGGACATGACCTGACTGCATTAACTCTACTCCTCAGACCAGTCACTATGGAGCCAAAGGGCTAACAGTGCTCCACTCCCTGGACTGCAGAACACCCGACCAGGTACCTGACCATGGCCAACCCCCTGGACTGGTATCAGAGGCTTCTTTTGACATATTGTGCCAGGACCCCCTCATTCAGAGGGGCATCCCTGGACTTCAGTGAGCACTACTTCCTAACACCTTGAGACATGGTTGCCTGTTTGTCTTCACAGTTTATTACTTATTTACCAGTCTTTATTAATTCTGTATCATGCTTGATACCACATCAATTTTTTTTCTCTCATAAAATTTTATATTGCATTTACTAATTGTTCTGCAGTGATCTACTGCTTGAAGCTTTCAAATCTGTATTTTTATAAACCATGTATATCTTTTTAATTGTTTAGATTCTGAAACTCCTGTAATGTAAAATATTGTTCTAATAAAGGATATTTCAAATATTGTAAGCTCTTTTGATATATTTTTGTTCAGTACCTGATTAATTGAATTGATGTTTTTATTTTTTTTGCTCCTTTGTGGTAAGTTTCTTGCGTTTTTGAATGAAATGGATGTTTCACCACTTTTCTCCTGTTCTTGGGATGTTTTGCATTTTCTTTCCCTGACAAAATGGGTTTCGCTCACTAGTTCCCCTATTAAATATATATTGACTGGTTTATTAAAAAAATCTTGTCTCTGAAATGATTTCTTTATCTTAGTCTTATTCTGCAGTGTACTGAAGATGTTTAAATTTGTCTCTGATGTGCTCCACTTCAATGTATTGTCCCATTTTAAATCCTGCAGCTCTGTCTCATAGTGTCCATTCATGACTGCAGCAATGATTCCTTTATTTTTCCAGTCTCCCCACCTGGGTTTTGCACCATTTATGTAAGTGTTGTACTCTTTGCCCTCTGGGTTTAACTTACTGTGGAGATCCCAATGTCTGTTCACTCTGAGGCTGATCTTTGACTCAGATCTGCTCCCTTCTGCCCAGGTATGACTGTCTGTACCCAACACTTCTCTGCTTCTCTGTTCTTTTTTTGTCCAAGGACTTGTTGTCTTTTCACCCCAGCGTACAGCTGCTAAGACACTACTACTTCCACAACTCTGCCCTTACTGAACATATTTTTAAACATTTTCAGCTGCTGCCTGAATAGCTAAGCCTTTCTTAAAATGGCAGTGCTAGGCCCGAAACGTCAGCCTTTCTGCTCCTATGATGCTGCTTGGCCTGCTGTGTTCATCCAGCCCTGCACCTTGTTGTCCCAGTGCTCTTTAAGTGTTGGGACATTTGTCTGCACACCTTTTCTTTTTCTTCAGTATCTTCTGGGTTCTTTTCACTGTTGGTCCTTTCTGGACTTCACACAACAGTGCCCGCTGCTGCTATCAGCATGTGGTGTTAGGCACTGATGACCAGCATTGATACAATGCTTTTCCAATCATGATGCCTTGATGCCAACCACTAATGGCTCATGGTTTGAATACAGAACTGCTACCAATCATCTTTCTTCTGCCAGTCTATTGGGCTGTTCAGTAGACTGTGGTGGAGGATATACATTAAGATCCAGCCCTTATTGAACTCTCTGCCATTAACTGCATGACTAAATACTTGATGTGATCAACAGAGAAGTTCCAAGGGTGATGACTAGAAATACAATTCCTATAATTTATGAGCAGTGTGTTTAGCTGGATAAACAGAAGTCTAACTGAATTCAATTTCTCAATCACTTGTCAGACATAATCTTTCCACATAACATATTGCTCAATGCTTAACAGCCAATAGTTAATGCCTGTATACTCAGCCATGAATTTTTTTTTTTATTCATTCACAGGATGAGGGCATCGCTGGCTAGGCAGCATTTATTTCCCATCCCTAATTGCCCAGAGGGCAGTTCAAAGTCAACGACATTGCTGTGGGTCTGGAGTCACATGGAGGCCAGACCAGGTAAGGATGGCAGTTTCCTTCCCTAAAGGACATTAGTGAACCAGATGGGATTTTGCGACAACCAGCAATGGATTCATGGTCATCATTAGATTCCTAATTTCAGATTTTTTTAAAATTCAAATTCCCCCATCTGCCATGGTGGAATTTGAACCTGGATCCCCAAAATGTTATCTGGGTTTCTGGATTAACAGGCCATCGCCTCCCCCTGTATTCCATAATTTATCACCTAATTTAGAAACTTCTGAGGTGGCATGGTGGCTCAGTGGTTAGCACTGCTACCTCACAGCAGCAGGGACCTGGGTTTGATTCTTGGCTCGGATGACTGTGTGGAGTTTGCACATTCTCCCTGTGCCTGCATGGGTTTCCTCTGGGTGCTCTGGTTTCCTGCCACAGTCCAAAGATACGCAGGTTAGGTGGATTGGCCATGCTAAATTGCCCATAGTGTTCAGCGATGTGTAGATTAGGTGGGTTATAGGCGGATGGGTGGGAAGCACTTTGGAGGATTGGTGTGGACTTTTTGGGCCAAAGGGCCTGTTTCCACTCCGTAGGGAATCTAGGATTCTAAATTTTTGCGCTTCTCTCAAACTTCCTCTCAGCTTGTATATCTACCTCTATCAGTACATCTTTTGGTTTCCCTTCTCTTTCATGAGCTCATCTAGCTTTCCCTTAAAGTCATGTGTGCTGTTTGCCTCAATCACTCTTGGTGGTACTGAGTGTCAAATCTGATCACCCTTTCGGAATAAATATTCCTCTTGAATTCTCAACTCAATTTATCAGTCTTCCCTACAAGTATAACCTTGTGTTCTTTATCTGGAAGATTTCAATCAGGACATTCCTCAGCCTTCTTTTTTCTAGGGAAAATAGTCTCAGCTTGTTTAATCTCTCCTGATATTTGCATCTCCTTGTTCTGACATTACCTTGAACTCTGTCAGTACTTTGAGTGATTCATGTACTGTACTTCTAGACCTCTATTTTGGACATTATCATCCAAGCAGAACGTGCCCTTTAATAAGAGAGTGTGGTGTTTGATGCTTTTATGCTTTTTAGATTGGGGTGTTTGATCATCTTTGTGACTGGCAAGTTTTTAATGAACTAGCTCACGTAGATTCTGAGATGCATTCCCTTTATATCTCGTTAAATGCCTTGTCTTTTCTGCTCTCAGTTTCTGTGGAAATCAAGCAATTCAGAAACATAATGTTCCTTGCAGTCAACCTCTTTGATGCACAGGCCTCAAAACTTAGAAATATTTCTAATATTGATAAATTATTTTTTAGTCAGAGTACTCGTCGAGCTATGCCTCCATTCGCTCAGCTTTAGCTGAGTGAATTCTCATGATACTTAAGTATCATGAATGATCTCATGACACCTCATGTATCTTCATTTGTTTAAGAGGTGAATGCTTGTGGTCTCTCCTCCTGTTGCTTGCCATTTTGAAATTGTGAGAAACTTATTGCCCCTGCATTAGAAAATAACGCTTTGTTGCACCAATGCTGCCAATTCCTGATTTGGGAGTCAGAGCAGTATATGGTGACTGCAGCTTGCTGCTTGGTTCTCTAGGCTTCCATCTTAATGTCCATTCACCAATATCACATGCCATGCTCCACGGGGCAGCAACCACCTCCACTTTTCATCCACAGAGGTTGGCAACTGCAAAACTCCAGCCTCCAAAGGGATTAAGAATGCTAAAATACTTGTCTCAAGGCCTTGTGTCCAGAGCATTTGCAAGAAAATGGATGAATTATTCATGCAAATATGCCTAATTGGATATGATATTGTGGGGACTACAAGTATGAAGTTGCAGGATGGCCAGGAATGGGAACTGAATATTCAGGGGCTTTCAATTTATACAAAGGGTTGACATAAATGAAAAGAGATGCGGTAGTACTGCCGATTAAGAAGGAAATGAATTGATTGTGATGAAGGATATTAGCTCTGATATAATAGAATCTGTATGGGTTGAGTTTAGGAATACCAAGGGGCAAAAAACAACCAATAGGGGTTGCAAGTAGACCCCAAATCTGTAGTGGTGATATTAGGGAAAGCATTAAAAATGGAAATTAGAGATGTAAGTAATAAAGGTGCAGCTGTAACTATGGACAACTTCAATCTGCATACAGATTGGTCAAATCAAAACTGTAGCAACACCATAGAGGAGGAATTCTTGGAATGTATATGATAATTTTATGAATCAATACGTGGCGGAAACTAGAACTAGAAAAAAGGCCATCATGGACTGAATACTGTATAATGAAGAAGGAATAATTGACAGTCTAATTGTGTGTGGGCCCATAGGGAACAGTGGCTACGATAGGATAGAATTCTTCATCAAGGTGGAGAGTGATGTGGCTGTTTCAGAAACTAGGGTCCTCAATTTAAATAAAGGAAATTACTATGGTATGAGGTGTGAGCTAGCTATGATCAATTGGGGATCATTACTTAAAAGGATGAAACAGCAGAAAAACGAACTGTAAAAATGATTCACACGATATAGAATAAAATGGGAAACATGGTCAGATCATGGTTAACAAAGGAAATTGGGAATAATGTTAGATTTAAGGACAGGTCATGCAAATTGGCCAAAAAAAATCAACACAGTTGAAAATTAGGAAAAATTTTGATTCCAGCGAAGGGAGGCAAACAGATAGATTAAAAGGAGGAAAATAGGGATTGAAAATAAGCTCGCCGGTAGCATGCAAACCAATAGCCAAAGCTTCTATTGGTATGTGAAAAGAGAAAGATTAGTAAAGATGAACAGAGGCAGGGGAATTTATAATGAGGAACTAAAAGATGGCAGACCAATTAAATACATACCTTAGTTCGACAAATAGCAGCTAAGACATTTGGGGAGCACAGGGCCAAATGGAAAGGAGTAACTAGAAGAAATCCATATTAGTAGGGAGAGGGTATTGGGGAAACTAAGGGGATAAAGGCAGATAAATCCATGGTGTTGGATAACCTTTATCTCAGATGTTAGATTTCATATTTTTCAGTGAGAGTCTGAGTCCGGTGGTAGGCTCAGATAACCTTTATTGCGATTTACATCTTCAGATCATTATAACAAAAAGGTGCACAAAAAACTTCAAAATGTCTTAATTTATACAGTTCAAACTTAGAGCGTGCACACACTTCCCCCCGTTGTGTACTATTGGTCAGCAATGCTGAGTAATCACTTTGGCTCATTGGCTCTGGCATAGCTTCTTACACAGTGCAAGCTTGCCTCAGCAATTTACTTGCTCTTGATTAAATCTATGGTTAAAGGGAGGTGGAGGGAAAACAGTGAATTATATTTCTGTTAGCCTAACATTGGTAGCGGGAAAAATGCTGGAGTCCGTTATTAAAGTTGCAATAGTAGAACACTTGGAGATGGTGACAAGATCAGACAGAATCAGCATGGATTCATGAAGAGGAGGTAGTGTAATACCATGTTCTCACTTTCATCCCATATCCTTTAATCTCTTTAGCCCATCTTTCTTGAAAATATTCAATGTTTTGGCCTCGACAGTTCCCTGAGACAGAAAATTCCACATGTTCATCACTCTCTGGATGAAGAAATTCTTCCTCACCTCTGTCCTAAAAGCCTAAAAGTCCCTTATCATTAGACTGTAGCCTGACTCTGGACTCCCTGGTCATTGAGAACATCCTTCCTGCATAGAGTCATAGAGGTCTACTACACAGAAAAAGGCCCTTCGGCCCACTTAGTATAGACTCACAGAGTCCATAGAGGTTTATAGCATGGAAACAGGCCTTTCTGCCCAACTTGTCCATGCCACCTAGTTTTCACAAATAAACTAGTCCCATTTGCCTGCATTTGATCCATGTCTCTCCATACCTATTCCATCTATATACCTATCCAAATGTTTCTTAAATGAAACGATTGTACTCACCTGAACCACTACCTCTAACAGCCCATTACAGATACTCGCAACCCCCTGTGTGAAAAAAATGCCCATCTGGACCCTTTTTATCTGTCCCCTCACATCTTAAACCTATGCCTTCTAGTTTTAGACTCCCCTACCATGGGGAAAAGCTGTTGGGTATCTACCTTATCTATGCCTCTCATGATTTTATAGACCTCTATAAAGTCACCCCTCAGTCTCCTACCCTCCAGGGAAATAAGTCCCAGCCTCTCCTTATAACTCAAACCTTCCATTCAAGTAGCATCCTAGTAAATCTTTTGTACACTCTTTCTAGTTTAATAATATCCTTTACAGTAGGGTGACCAGAAGTGGACACAGTACTCCAAATGTGGCCTTATCAATGTCTTGTACAGCTGCAACTATACATTCCAAAGTCCTTAAATAATGGCACAATATTAGCCACCCTGCAATCTTCAGGCACTTCACCCATGGCTGTCGATGATACAAATATCTCTGTTAGTGGCCCTGCAATTTCCTCCCTAGCCTCGCACAAAGTCCTGAGATATACATCACCAGGTCTCGGGGATTTATCTACCTTAATGCATTTTAAGACTTCCAGTACCTCCTTTTCTGCAATGTGGACTCTCTTCAAGACATTGCAGAAAAGGAGTTTATTTCCCTAAGTTCCCTAGCATCCATGCCTTTCTCGATGGTAAATACTGATGAGGAATACTCATTTAGGATCCCACCCATCTCTTGCAGCTCCACACTTAGATGATCCTGTTGATCTTTAAGGGACCGTATTCTCTCCCTAGTTACTCTTTTGCTTTTCATGTTCTTGTAGAATCTCTTTGGATTCTCCTTTACATTATCAACCAAAGCCATCTCATGTCCTCCTTTAGCCCTCCTGATTTCTCTTTTAATTGCACTCTGACACCTTCTATTCTCCTTAAGGAGTTCACTTGTTCCCAGCTGACTATACATGCCATATGTTTCCTTTTTCTTGACGAGGGCCTCAGTAACCCTAGTCATCCAGGGTTCCCTCCTCTTGCCAACCTTCACTCTAACAGGAACATGCTGGCCCTGAACCCTCATTAACTTACTTTTGAAACCTCCCCACTTACTAGACATCTCTTTGCCTGCAAACAGCCTCCCCCAATCAACTTTTGAAAGTTCCTGTCTAAGACCATCAAAATTGGCCTTGTCCCTACCTAGAAATTTAACTTGTGGACCAGACCTATCCTTTTCCACTGCTATTTTAAAACCAATGGAATTATGGTCACTAATCCCAAAGTGCTCCCCCACTAACACTTCTGTCACTTGCCCTACCTTATTTCCCAAGAGGATGTCAGATTTTGCTCCTTCTCTAGTAGGGCCTGTACATACTGCATGAGAAATTATTCATGAACACATGTAACAAATTTCTCTCCACCTCTTAACACTATGGTAGTCCCAGTCAATGTTAGGAAAGTTAAAATCCCCTTCTATTACACTCCTATTATTTTTTCAGCTATCTGCGATCTCTTTACACATTTGCTCCTCATCTCCCACTGATTACTGGGCAGCCGATAGTACAATGCTATCAAAGTGATCTCCCCCTTTTTATTTCTAGTTCTACCCATATAGACTCAATAGATGAACCCTCAAGAATGTCCTCTCTCAGTACTGCCATGATGTTCTCCTTAATCAAAAACACAACTGCCCATCCTCGCTTAACTCCCCTTCTATCCTTCCTATAGCATCTGTACCCTGTAACATTGAGCTGCCAGTCCTGCCCCTCCCTCAACAATATTTCTGTAATAGCTATAATATCCCAGTCCCAATACCCATCCATGCCCAGAGTTCATTTGCCTTACCTGTCAGGCTTCTTACAATGAAATAAGTGCAGTTTAATCCAGACTTCCCTTGCTTCCTGCTGTGCTCTTGCCTGCCCTGTCTCGTATTGGGATTACCAACACTGCCTTTGCTATTTAACTTGCTCTCATTAACCTCTGTGCTATTTTTACCCTTCTCTTTTGCATCCCTACTGTTTTGGATTGGATTGGATTGGATTGATTTATTGTCACGTGTACCGAAATACAGTGAAAAGCTTTGTTTACAAGTGGTAGAGGCAGATGATGGAAAGCAAAGGATGTACAGATCCAAAAGACTTAGAGGCATACAGGTGACATTGCAGGTTACATTGTTTTGAGGCTAGAGTCCATTCAACAGTCTGATAATGGCCGGAATGAAGCTGTTCCTGAACCTGCTCATTTGTGTGTTCAGGCTTCTGTATCTTCTGCCTGATGGAAGAGGTTGTAGGAGGTCATTACCAGGGTGCAATGGGTCTTTGATGATGTTGGCCGCCTTTCTGTGGCAGCGAGCCATGTGAATAGAGTCCATAGACGGAAGGTTGGCTTCCGTGATGGTCTGGGCTGTGCACACCACCTTCTGTAGTTTCTTACAGTCCTGGGCAGAGCAGTTGCCGTACCAGGCCATTATGCACCTGGACAGGATGCTTTCAATGATGCATCTATAGAAGTTGGTGAAGGACCTTAAGGACATGCTACATTTCCTGAGCCACCTGAGGAAGAAGAGGCATTGTTGTTCCTACTTGACTGTTGCATCTACATGGGAAGCCCAGGACAGGTTATCGGTTATCGTTACTCTGAGGAACTTGATACTCTTCACCCTCTCAACCTCAGTTCCTCATGGGGGATGTCACCCCCTGGTCAGACTAGTTTAAACCCTCCTGAGTGTCACCAGCAAATCTCCCCGCCAGGATATTTATCCCCCTGCAGTTCAGGTGAAACCTGGTCCTCTTGTACAGGTCACCTCTACCCCATAAAAATCCCAATGATCCAAGAATCTGAATCCCTGACCCTGCATCAGCTCTCAAGCCACATATCCATCTGCTAAATTCTCCTAATCCTACTCTCACTAGTATGTGGCATTGGAAATAGCCCAGAAATTACTACTTTTGATGTCCTGCATTTTAACCTTCAGCCTAACTGCCTATAATTACTCTTCAGGACCTCAACCCTTTTCCTACCTGTGTCGTTGGTATACAATATATACAATGACCTCTGGCTGCTCACCCTCCCCCTTACGAATTTCATGTAATCACTCAGAGATATTCCTCATCTCTCACAGCAGCCTGGGATACAATATATCCGAACTTGGGAATTTCTCCTACTTTTAAGCCAACTAAAGCCTCCAATATCTCCTCACTCCCCATATCAATCAGGTCAAGAACTTCACAGACCTGCTTCCTGAATTCTGTATCTGCATCCTCCTTCTCCAGAGTGAAGACAGATGTGAAGTACTCATTTGACACTCTACAAATGTCCTCTGGCTCCATGCACAAATTGCCTCCTTGGCCCTTGCTCTTTCTCTGGTTATCATCTTCCCTGAGTTACTTATAGATTATCTTGAGATTCTCTCTATCATAATCTATGGAGGGATTCATAACCATGGCCTGACACCTTTAGCCTGGGCCTCTGACTTACTAGCCTGATGACATTACAATTTTGTCCCCAGCTCCACTTGTAGCCAGAGATGGTGGAGCGGCTCGGTTTATAATGTTATTCTGAGCTACATATGTCCGTTGTGTCTGAAACAACACCATTTGTACTTTCTGACCATTTTATTTCATTCAAAGCTATCAAATTGTTATGATCATTGAACTGAATACTAATGCAACAATCGTTGTAAAGAATTTCAGTCTTGGTTCTGTCATGTCCCAGTTCCAAATTTGATGATTCCAATTGAATGTCTGTGTGGAGTTTGCACGTTCTCCCTGTGTCTGCGTGGGTGTCCTCCGGGTGCTCCATTTTCCTGTCACCCTCCAAAGATGTGCAGGTTAGGTGGATTAATCATGCTAAATGTGGGGTTATGGGCTGAATGGCCTCTTTCCTTACTGTAGAGATTCTATGATTCTATGAATGTGAGCCTTCTATTCATCAGGGCCACCAGGAAATTTCTCCCCTTCGAAGACTACATCAAACACTTTGGGACACATTGATACTTCCTCACTACTGTTTTACAGAACTATTTTGGATTCTAAAGGAACATTTGTAATAGGAGACTCAACAACCATAATGCACTCTTTTAATTATACAAAGGATGTCTGCATATTCTTAATTTCTCCATCACTTGGTAATATTGTCATTCCCAGAGCACTGTAAGAGAAATGAAGACATAATGCTGTTATGAAGACTGTTAAAACATGTTCCTAATATTATGTTCATTTAATTGCACAGAGTTTGTCTGTATTTCCTTGTTTTCTGCAAATTGGGCAAAATTACTACTTCCTGAGCACAGTAATCAAGATTTAAAAGTGATGACGTACATGAATCTTCTATTCCGCTGCTCTTTAGTTTCATACTCTCCTAACTGAACAGACTTTTAGTTTCTTTTTTTAATGACAAGATTATGCATTCCATATTGCTTGATTTAGGGCTTTAGATTGAGTATTTTCATTCCTTGCGTCAAATGAAACAGATTTTTTTAATCACAATTAGAATTGACTAACACCTCCTCTGCACCAACTAAAATTTCCTCCCAGAGATCATCACAGAGCCAGATCTTAACATTCTCCTTGGATAAAGCTGCAAGTATCATTAAAAGAATAGCTTCTGGGAATCAGGTTGTCATATCTATAATTTTGAGGAAATAATGGTGTCCTGTTTTTGTTTTTATTCGTGGTCCTATACAATTCTGCAACACTGTATGGGTATCAAAGGTGCTTGGTTGATTACATACTGAAGTTTTCTTACTTATTGACATGTATGACATGGTTTACAGAACTGCACTACATGCTCATGAAGCCTTGGCCATGTAAAATACCTGTTCAGCACATTCTTACATCTCCTGCCATATGAATTTCATGTACTACTTTCAATATCTCCATTCTTTCAATATGTCCTTCAATATACCCTGTCTGATGAACAACCTCTGTTCTTCATCCACAGGTCCTCACCTCTTCGTTAGAACTGCATTTCTAATACAATAGCCCTCCAGAACTCCTTCAGCCTCAGCTTCAGTGTGAGTTGCCTTTGTTAACTTCTTTAATTCCAAATCTGCAGTCTGAGCCTCGATTAGCAAACTCATGCCAAAAATTTCGAGTTATTCCCCTCCTTAAAGAAAATTTTGGTTACTTTAACATCTGTTTGAAGTGCTAATTTGAATTCTGATAATGGATTCTGTTCAGCCATTGCTCTGGCCATGACACATGATGGAGAAGTACCTGGAACTTATTCCTGTAACTGTTTGATCTCTTTAACTATATTTAGATTTGTCGAAAGTATGGGTGAAACATTGTCATGAGGTGCCTTTTATCAAATGACAATTTAAACAGAAGGCTCATTTTCCTCTTGGGACCATGGAATATTTTCAAAAAGAGCAGGGACTTCCTCTCTGGCAGAGACAGCAGGAACTGCCGATGCTGGAGAATCTGAGATAACCAGGTGTAGAGCTGGATGAACACAGCAGGCCAAGCAGCATCAGAGGAGCAGGAA
>NC_063336.1:88865260-88942450 GCF_021869965.1 Rhincodon typus | reverse complement strand
TGGAAAAGCTCATCAGGTCTCTCAGCATCTGTGAAGAAAATATCAGAGTTAACATTTCAGGTGACTCTTCCTCAGCCCCTTCCGCTGAGGAGGGGTCACGTGACCCGAAGCATTAACTTTGATTTTTTTCTTCACAGGTACTGCCAGACCTGCTGAGCTTATCCAACAACTTCTGTTTTGCTGTAGAACACATTCAATCCAGTTTGCAAATTTTGAAAATAAATGCTACTTGTACTTCTTCCGGTCTAATGATTGTCTGCTAATCTAGTGCAAGTTGATGCTGCCTCCAATTGAACTTTCTGAGGAAGGGTCACCGGACCCGAAACATTAACTCTGTTTTCTCCTCCACAGATGCTGCCAGACCTGCTGACCTTTTCCAGCAACTTTGTTTTTGTTCCTAGAATCATAGAATCCTTATAGTGTGGAAGAAGGCCATTCAGTCCATAGAGTCCAAACTGACACTCCAATGAGCATCCCACACAGACCCACTCTAACCCTGCATTTCCCATGGCTAATCCACCTAGCCTGCACATCCCTGGGCACTATAGGCAATTTAGCATGGCCAATCCACCTAACATGCACATCTTTGGACTGTGGGAGGAAACCAGAGCATGTGGAGGAAACCCACGCAGACACAGAGAGAATGCACAAATTCCACACAAACAGTCACCTGAAGGTGGAACCAAACCCAGGTCCCTGGTCCTGAGGCATCAGTGCTAACCACTGATCCACCATGCCACTCTGTTGTCAATTTTGTCATGCATTGGATAGGATGTAGAAGAACTTTAGCAGAGTGGGATAGAGATAGGGAAATTCAATTGTGTGGACAGACTAGAATGGCTGGAATTTCTCTCAGTGGGGAGGAGAAGCTTAATATATGATTTGAGAGACATATTTGAAATTATGAAGGGTTTTCATTAGATAGAAAGGAGCTCTTCCTACTGTCAGAACTGCAAATAACCAAGTGACACAAATTTAAGACAGTTAGCAAAAGAAACCAGACAGAATTTTGTATACCTCAATGAAACCCTCTACCAGCCTCCTCTGTCTTCAAGCGAAGAATCCCAGCCTATCCATTATATGTTTATCGGCAAAATTCTCCAGTTTGGCAACACCCTCATTGTTCTTCTCTGTAATCTCTCTGATGGTCAACACATCCCCATTGTAATGTAGTGAGCAGTAATGTACACAAGACCTACAGCTGTGGCCTAGCTTGTGTTTATACAGTTTGAGAATAACTTCCCTGTTCTTACATTCTGTGCCTCAGTCAAAACAGGAAAGAGGAACATCCATATGCCTTTCTAATTATCTTATCTAGCTGTCCTGTTATCGTTAAGGAGTTTATGGAATTTCACTCCTAAGTCCCCAGATACGTCTACACTTCTCAGAACTGATCATTTATTGTGTATTCCCAAATTCTCTGGATCAAATTCCATTTGACTCATTGCTACCTTGAATATCCTTTGCAGTCTACAAGATTTCTCACTGGCCAATTTTTGCACTCATTTTCAGGGATTCGGGGAATGAGCAAATGAGTGGGACTAATTAGATAGCTCTCTCAAAGAGCTAATGCTGGAACAATGAGCTGATTGACCTGCTTCTTTACTATATGCATATTTGAATAATTTGCAGCATCAAAGAGTAAATACAGTGAAGGATCATTGGACCTGAAATGTTAACTCTCCACAGATGCTGGCAGACCTGCTGATTTTCTCCAGCAATTTCTGTTTTTGTTTCCAACTTCCAGCATCTGCATTCTTTGTTTTGTTTTTGGTCAATATAGTGTTCTTGGCTTCCACAACTGGGATTTTCCTCATGTCATGTCCATTGCAGACTAACTGTTAGAGATTGATTGCTAAAATTAGTCAGCAACTCAATCCTTGCTCTTATTAGCTGATGGGATTCAATCTGTACTTGTTATGTCTCAAGTGCTATGTTCCTCTGTAAGGAATAAGTGCAGTTCATTTCTCGATCGAGCTGCTACATTTAGGTCTGTGATTGTAAGGGCTAAGGTTGGTTCATCATCTGAAAATACATGATTGTCAGCTTGCAGACATAAGTTATCTTTGCTGACTTTATGAAGTTATTAACTTCTCCTGCATTTGAATGAGTCTTGGAGAGTAGGTCCCAGAAGGAAAAGCCACTAAGTGTTGCAAAAGAGATGTACTGGTCTGATTCATCTGTATGCTTCAGAATTGAGCTCCAATTAATTGATTTCCAACTGCTACTGATTTTTGTTTTCTGTCTGGAGTGGTTCCTATTCATTACCTGTGACAATAATAACATGGTTTTTATTGCTGAATAAATTCCTGCCACCAGCAGCTGAAATGACATCCCTTCACTGTCTGATTTCATTCAGTTCTTGTGGTATAAACAGCCACATTGAGTATTGGAATTAGCAACTGCAAACTTTATTTATAAGCATATGCCAGGGGAAAGGGGTTACTTCCCATTACCCAGAGCATCTCAAAAATACAAAGGTTTCAGCACAGTTAATAACTCTCAACTTAATGCAATGAGGTGCCCCCTTTTACCTCGACAAAGAACCCAAACTGGATAAGATGCGTCCGAGGATTCTGAGGAAATTGAGAGAGCAGCCACCTCTAGCCATAATCTTTCATCTTCTCTAGACTCAGGAGAGGTGCCAGAAGACTGGAAAATCGCAAACCTTACCATCTTATTCAATAAAGTTTGTAACAATAATCCTAGCAATTACACTCTAATCTATTTAAATTTAGTAAGGAGAAACTTCTAGAAACAATTCTTCAGGGTAGAATTGGTCATCACACTGAAAAGTTGAGTTGATTAGGAAGAAGTCAACATGAATTTCGAAAGGGAAGTGGTGTTTAATTGACTTCAATGAGTTTTCCTAAATAGGTAACAGATGAGGATAATGCTGTTGATTATGGTGCGCATGGATTTCAAGAAGGTGTTTGACTGGTGAGGAAGGTTAGAGGTGATGGAATAAAAGGGATAAAAGCAATATGGGTACAAAATTGACTTAGGGATTGGAATCAGGGAGTAATGGTCAATGAATATTTCACAGGAAGGCTTGTAGTGGATAGGTATTTGGACACGCTTTTCCTAATAAACATTAATGATGCATATCTTGGTGTGCAGTGCATGACATCAAAGTTTATAGATGACAATAAACTTAGAAGAACTGGGAATTGTGAGGAGGACATTATAGAAGTCCAAAAGTACATTTACAAGTTGGTGATAGTGAGTGAATAGATGGGAGATGAGTTTCAATGCAGAGAAGTCTGGGATGATGCACTTTGGTTGGAAGGACAGTGAGAGAGAATATAAAATAGACAGGTATTCTAAAAGGAATGTAGCAACAGAGGGGCCTGGGTGAATATGTGCACAAATCATTGAAGGTGGCAAGACAGGTTGAGAAAGGAATTAATAAAGCCTGCAGTATCCTGGGTTTATTCATAGGGATATAGAGTACAACAGCAAGGAGGTGATATTAAATTTGTTTGAGACACATGTTAAACCTCAGCTGAAGTATTGTAACAGCTGTGTAGGCCACATTATAGAAGAGATGTGAATGCATTGAAGAGTGTAGAAGCAGTTTACAAGAATGATTCCAGGGTTCCACAGGAACTTCAGTTATAAGGATAGACTGAAGGAATTGGGATTGTTGTCCTTGGACAGAAGAAGGCTGAGGGGAGGTCTGATAGAGGTTTCCAAAATCATGATTGGGCTGGATAGAGTAAATAAGGAGAAACTATTCTGTTTGAAAAAGGAATAAGAACAAGAACAAGAGGGTATAGATCTAAAGAGATTTGCAAAAGAATGAAGTGATGTGAAGTGAACGTTTTCTCTCAGTGAGTAGTTAGGGCATGAAATGCACTGCATGAAAATATGGTGGAGGCAGATTCAATTGAAACATTTAAGAGGGGCATTGGATGATTATTTGGCTAAAAGTAATGTGCAAGGAGATTGGCATGAGGTAATGATCCTTATCTGAAGAGCTGGTGTAGACATGACGGGATGAATGACCTCTTGATAGCAGTAATACTTCTGTGATTCTATTATTTCAATCTTAACTTTAGTCTGCTGGTTTCTACAGCAATTCAACCTTTAGTTTCCCCTTATTTCCTTGGCTTGTGCAGTAATGGATAATTGTTACAACAGAAATCAAGCTGAACTCCATCTATGACTATCATGCAATCTAATTTTTGTTCTTATTAATTTTAACCCTATTGTCTTTACTTAATCCCTTTTGTTGGTCCTAGCCAATACACTCTGAGCCAAAAAGGACACCTCTCTGAATATTCCACTTGCCAGATGTCCAGTGATCCTTGTGGATTCAGCAGGTGTTGCATCCCCAAACATTCTCTTCGTATGTAGCAAACCAAAGAGATTTGCCAGTTTCCTTGCGATGTCTAGGCAGGTGTTCTGAAAGAGGTGGTACCTCATGGCCAAATATATCAACAGACTCTCACAGTAATCTGTATCTCATTGGAATTTGGTGGTGCATGTTGATTGATTCCTCGTACCCAATCTATATCCAGATTCCCATGGTTAAGCAGAAGGTTAGCTAGAGATCTCATAATTCTCATTTCTACTACAACTGTTCTTTTTCCTGAGTCAGTTTTTCTACCTCTGATTTCTGTGACTGTCAAATATTGAGGTAACGTTTGCACATTAATCACTTTTCTTTCTCATTTCCTTCCTTATGCCACTACTCCTTGGGCTTGTCTGAACCCCAGCATAGATCTTTAGTCATGTTACTTCATTAGTTCTTAGTTTTATCTACCAAGAATTCATTGATTGACTCTATGGGATCCAAGTCTATGCTTCTGTCTGCCATGGCTGATGATATGGGGAGTAGACCTACACGTCCCCTCTCACCTCCAATCAAGGCACAAAACAAACCTTCTACATTAGACAGGGGTCCACCTGCACATCCGTCAATGTGGTCTACTGCAGCTGCTGCTGCCGATGTGGCTTCCTGCACATCGGTGAGACCAAGCGGAGGCTCGGAGACCATTCTGTAGAGCATCTGCGCTCAGTTTGTGACAAATGACAACACCTTCCGGTCGCCAACCATTTTAACTCCTCCTCCCACTCACTGGGTGACATGTCCATCCTGGGCCCCCTCCAGTGTCACAACGATGCCACTCACAGACTGGAGGAGCAGCACCTCCTATTCTGCCTTGGGAGCCTACAGCCCGATGGTCTAGATGTGGATTTTACTAGTTTCAAAATCTCCCCAACCCCAACCTCATCCCATGACCAACCCTCCCTCCCAGCCCCAGCTCCTTGACCTGACACAACCTGACCATCTTATCTCCTACCTATCCACCCGTTCCCACCTCACTGACCAATCCCCACCACTACCTACCTGTACTCATCTATCACCATCCCACCCACCTTCCCAAGCCCACCCCTCCTTTCTCTATTTATTTCTGAGCTCCCTTCCCCCTCCCCATTTCGGAAGAAGAGTCCTGACCCAAAATGTCAACTTTCCTGCTCCTCTGATGCTGCCTGGCCTGCTGTGTTCCTCCAGCTCCCCACTGTGTTCTCTCTGACTCCAGCATCGGCAGTTCTTACTACCTCTGATATAATTGGCCTACTGGGGCAGTCTGGTTTGTGGATTTTAGGAAGGAGGTAGAAATGGGCTGTCCAGGTTTGAGAGACTACTAGGTTGGAGGCAGTTGTGGGGGTGCAGGGGGATGATCTCCAGAGCTAATTTATTTTTCCTTTATTCATTCATGGGATGAAGGTGTTGCTGGCTGGACAGCATTTATCGCCCATCCCTAATTGCCCAGAGGGCAGTTCAGAGTCAAGCACATTGTTGTGGGCCTGGAGTCACATGTAGGCCAGACCAGGTAAGGATGGCAGTTTCCTTCCCTAAAGGACATTAATGAACCAGATAGGTTTTTCTGACAACTGACAGTGGATTCACGGTCATCATTAGATTCTTAATTCCAGATATTTATTGAATTCAAATTCCAACATCTGTCATGGGATTCAAACCCAGGTCCCCAGAATATCATTCAGGTATCTGGACTAACAGTCCAGCAAAAATACCGCTAGGCCATCACCTCCCCATGAGGTTGATGACAGTCCTGGCAACAATGGCTTCATGTTTGCATGTGGCGTTGAGCTCCAGTGGTGGTAGGAAGAAGTGTTCGAGAGCTGGCTTTGAGCCTCTACAAGGTAAAGATCAGTGCGCCAGACTACAACAGCATCACCTTTGTTGGCCCGTTTGATATCAAAGTTAGGGTTGGACCTGAGAGAGTGAAGTGCAGCACTTTCAGAAGGGAACAGGTTAGAATGGGTGACGGGGCAGAGAAATCGAGATGGCCAATGTCACATTGGCAATTTTCAATGAAGAAAGATCGAGGGCAGGGAAAAGGCCGGGGAAGGGATCCAAGTGGAAGGTGAATGCTGGAGGCGGGTGAAGGGATCAGTGGAACGGGGGGGGGGGGGGGGGGGGGGGGCGGAGTCCTGTCCGAAGGAGTGAGCATGGAGATGGAGGCAGCAGTTCAACAGCATGACAAACCCGAAATTCATTAAGATGGGGGCGTAAGATTATGAAACTCAGTCCTTTGTTGAGAACAGTATGTACAGCCTCACAGCACAGGAGGTCAGGAAGTATAGTAAATGCATGGCAAGGGCTGGGTTTGGGGGCGGTGGGGGGCTGCCTGAGGGGGACAGGAAATGACGGTAACTGAAGGCTGGGTGTTAACGGGCAGTCCGCAGGACAGATGTTGGAGTCAATAAGTTGCTGGAGCTTGCTAGCCTTGATGCCCATAAGAAGAAGTCTTTTATTGAGGTGACAGATGAGGCAAAGGATGAAATGAAACTGGGGACCGACGCAGCTTTGAGAGGGGGTGAGTCGATGTTGCTGCAGAGTGGAGTAGAGTGTGCACATAGGCCAGTGCATAGCACTGATCATGGATCGCAGGATCCGGCAGAAACAGCAGTCGGACAAACATCGTACGTCCCTGAGATACTTGTAATCCTGGGTGGATTCAAAACACGAAAGGTGAAACTTGAGTTGAAATCCATGCAGGGTAAGTCTGAGTCATTGGCAGTTGCTGAGGAAGGTAACATAGCTGTAGAAGCGAGTTTTGGCAAACAGTTTGTCAAAGACCAGCAGTGAAATGGAGAGCAACAAAGGTGCACACGGTGAAAGAGTCAACTGGAATTCCTATTCTAGGGAAGAGCAAAACTTCTTCAGGGTAGACATTTCTCGAAGAGATCTAGCAGTCGATTAAACAAAATGTAAATTACTGCAGATGCTGGAATCTGTACTGAAAGCACCAAATGTTAGAGATCACAGCAGGTCAGAAAGCATTCATGGAGGGAAAGCAAGCTAACGTTCTGAATCTAGATGACTCTTCACCTGAGCTGCACCCCTCAATATTAAGTCCAGAAGGCTGCACCCAATGTGGCCTACTCTACATTGGAGAAACCCAACGCAGCCCGGTTGACTGCTTTGTGGAACACCTCCGGTCTGTGCGCAAGCATGACCCTGACGTTCCCATAGCTGTCCATTTTAACACAGCGTCCTGCTCGCATGCCAACTTGTCGGTCCTTGGCATGCTGCAGTGTTCCAATGAATCACAGAGCAAACTGGAGGAACAACATCTCATCTTCAGACTAGGAACTTTACAGCCTTTTGGACTTAATATTTAGTTTAACACCTTCAAATTGTGAACGATGTTTTCCCTTTCTTTTTGTTTGTTATCATATCTTCTCTCCCCAACCCCATCCCAATGTCCTGCCTTTCGAGTCTGGGAGGAGACACACCATTTTTCTGACATTCTCACATTCTGATCACTCAATTTGAACTATCAATATCTTTTCCCCACCCTACATCCACTACCCCCATACCTGTTCAAACTATAGCATTAATGCTGCTCCCTTCACACTTCATTTCAGCTCTGATGAAGAGTTATCTAGACTTGAAATGTTAGCTTGCTCTCTCTCCATGGATGCTGTCTGACCTGCTGTGATCTCCAGAATTTGTTGTTTTCAGCTATAGATCCAGTGTAGGTTTATGCATAGCCCTCTGGTGAGGAAGTTCCATGATTGTGATTGAGCGAAGGGTTAATAGTGACATTGTTCTAAGTCAGGACTGTGTGGTGATGTTCCCATGTTTCTGCTGCCCTTGGCCTTCTAGGTGGTAGAAACTGTGTTTTGAAGATGCCATGGAAAATTGTACTTATAACACTTATTTAAGTTAATAAAATTAAATAACATAATAATTACTATCTTAGCGCTAAGCTTTAAACAGCTGTTGTTTGCTCATAGGACAGATTTCCTTAAAAGTTAGAATTTAGCGTACCTTTTTGGCTACAATTGCTGATTACCTAAACAAAGTGGCCTGGAAGTATGAACCAGAAACTTACAGGTTTGTACACAAGTGCTGGTTTTAGTGGCGTTTTGTGGAATGGTATGTGTGAGTTTCACTCATTCACTTTGACACAAGATCTAGAGCACTCTGGTTACCAGACAGCTGCACAATGCAGGATGGTTCAGATATGGTGAAGATGTGCCAGAGGAGGACAGTTTTCTTGAACCCATTGGGTTTACCCGACTTACCCCATTCCCACTTTTCCCTCCCTCTCCCATTTAATGGTGCCTCTCTGCTTGGACTCATCTCCTCCTCCCATTCCTCCTGCAAGCTGAAGTTGATGGTAGTTGGTCTGTGAAATCTAACAGGGTAGCCACGATCAAAAATTCCCATTCTCCTGGTGACTCCTGTAAGGTGCCCAATAACGCTTACTCTTGTTAGGTAAAGACCTCAGAATAAATGTTGTTCAACTGTTGGTGAAATCTTAACAGTGTTTCAGCATGTCTCCCAATGTGTTTTACAGGCTAACTCTGTAGCTTCAGCATCAGTGGTCGTGTAAATGATGACTATCCCTTCCAGCAGTAGTAACCCTATAGACAGTGCTTGAAATTAGCATCAGTGCTGTGTTTGCTCTCTATTGGTTGAAGACCATGTTACCTAGGTACCATGCGGTGCTTTAATCAGCCCTAATAGGTACTTTACACTCTAGTTTGTTTATCAAGGCTACAGGTTTCTGTTTATGCTTCAATCCTTTTACAACAATGACATCTTGCTGTTAGCATTGCGTAGAATTAATGTTTCAGCCTAAGATCCCACCTTGGTAACTTTGGAGACCCCTAATCAACAAATATTAGCACCAAGATTTTAATCAGTTACCCTTAGACATCTCACAATAACATAGAACAGAAAAATAAGATTATTTATATGTTATGGCAGCTATAAACTACCTTCACATGTAGTTACAGGCTCTGGAGTCATTGAACCAAGGGTTCGTCATAAAAGCTCAGACCCGGAATTCCAGGTTACTTTTCAACAATGTTTCTTAACAAGCTCTACATGATGGTGAGGCTACAGAACAATCTGCTCAGATCTGCACAACATCTAAGCTTTGAGTAAAGTCCGATCGCATGACTACTTTGACCAGAATTGTAATTGTTTACCTTAGTGGCTAATCTACATATTTATAAAACTCCATCTCTGGAGTTTCAGGGTATTCAGACAATCCAAACTGCTTATTGGGCAGTTTAAAACATATAGTCGAGATATTTTAGTAATTAGCTGGATTAATTGTATTAATAAATGCTTTATTGTTAAATAGATTATGACCCAGACAGTAATATTGAGAATCTAACACAGCCCACATGTTGCAATAATTATTACTAAGGAAGACTAAGGAAGTTTAAATCATGGCAGGTGATGGCAGCCGAGTAGAATGTGTTTCCTGTCACATGTGAGACATTACGGAGTGTACTGGCTTCCTGGTGGAAGCAGAAAGTGTTCCCAAAGGCACAAACTTGAGCTCCAGGTTCTAGAGCTTGAGCAACAGCAAGAGAACTATGGAACATCCACAGGGCTGGGATTTATGTGGATAGCACATTTGGCAAGGTGGTCACACAGAAGCTGAAAGGGATTAAAGGAAAGAAGGGAATTGGCTGACCTCCAGGCAGTTAGGTATTGTAGGAGTTCTCTGTTGTCCGAAGCGGAGGAGGACATTAGTACCTGAAAGGAGTGCAGTCAGAGTCAGGCTTCTGGCACTACAAGCGGCCTGACGGTACAGGACAGGAGGAAGAAGAAGACAGGAGTGATAGTGATAGAGGGCTCCTCAGTGAGGTGTACAGACAGATGTCTCTGAGGCTGTGGGTGTGACCCCAGGAAGGTGTATTGCTTCCCTGGTGCCAGGGTGAGGCATGGTGATGAATGGTGGAAGGGCTCCCTGAAGAGAAAGGGTGATAAGGCAAAGGTGTTACACATTGGGACCAACAATGTGTATATAGAATGAGGGATATGAGGTCTTGCATCAAGAGTTTAGGGAACTAGGCAGTGCATTAAGAAACAGGACCTCAAAAGTTGTTATCTCAAGTTTGCTCCCAGTTACATGGGCCAGCGAGCACAGAAATAGGATAATAGAGCAGCTGAATGCCTGGCTCAAGCATTGGTGCAGGAGGGAGTGTTTTAGCGTCCTGGGTCACTGGGACCATTTCTGGGGAAGGCGGGACCTATATAAGTGGGATGGTTGCACTTGAATGGGAATAGCATCCTTGTGGGATGGTTTCTTAGTGCTGTTGGGAGAAGTTTCAATTAGCTAAGCATGGACAGGGGACATAGTGTGTTAATTCAATAGTGAATCGGTGTAACTGAGAAAAAGAACCAAGGCAGAGTGAATTCAGCCTTGTGGTGTCTCAAGGGAATAAGGCAAGGCTGAGTAGCCTCTTCTTTATTGCCAGGAATATTAGAGGTAAGACGAATGAGCTAAGGCCATGGATTGACGCATGGAATTATGATGTTGTTGCCATCACAGAGATGTGGTTGAGGGAGAGACAAGACTGGCAAGTTAACATTTGAGGGTGTATGATTTTCAGGCAGGGCAGGACTGGGTGCAAAAGTTATATGGCATTGTTAATTATGGAGTCAGTTACTTTAGTAAGGAGGGATGATATCTTGGAAGGGTCATTCAAAGAAGCTTTATGGGTAGAACTTAGGAATAAAATGGGGGCAGTCACACTGTTAGTATATTATAGACCCCCAAACAGTCAGCGGGCAATTGAGGAGCAGATTTGTAGTCAATTGGGATACTAAATGAATACTTCACATCAGTATTTATTGTAGAGAAGGATATGGAAGTTAGAGAACTTGGAGAAATAAACAGTGGTAGCTTGAAAAGTGTCTATATTACAGAGGAGGTGGTGGTGCTGGAGTCTTAAAATGCATAAATAGGGATAAATCCCTGGGATTGATTGGGTGTATCCCAGAAGTTTGTGGGAAGCTAGGGAAGAGATTGCTGGGCTCCTTGCTGAGATGTTTGTATCACTGATAGCCAGGGGTGACGTGCCAGAAGACTGGAGGGTGGTTAATGTGGTGCCATTATTTAAGAAAGGTGGTAAGGAAAAGCCATGGAACTACAGACCGGAGAGCTGGAAGTCAATGGTGAATAAGTTGTTGGAGGGGATATTTAGGGACAGGATTTACATGTATTTGGAAAGGCAAGGATTGATTAGGGATAGTCAACATGGCTTTGTGCATGGGAAATCATGTCTCACTAACTCAAATAAGTTTTTTGAAGAAGTGACAATGAAGATTGTTGAAGGCAAAATGGTGAGCATTATTTATATGGACTTCAGCAAGGTGTTTGACAAGGTTCCTCATGTTAAGACTGGTTAGCAAGGTTAGATCACACGGAATCCTGGCAGAGCTAGCCACTTGGATAAAAAATTGGTTTGAAATTAGGAGACATAGGGTGATGGTGAAGGTTGCTTTTCAGGCTGGACGCCTGCGACAAGTGGTGTACCACAAGGATTGGTGTTGGGTCCATTGCTTTTTGTCATTTATATAAATGATTTGGATGTGAAAATGGTGGTGGGGGTGGGGGGAATGGTTAGTAAGTTTGCAGATGACATCAAAATTGGTGGTGTAGTGGACAGTGAAGAAGGTTATCTCAGAGTACAACAGGACCTTGATCAGATGTGTTGATGGGCTGAGTTATGTCAGATGGAGATTAATTTAGCAAAATGTGAGGTGTTGCGTTTTGGTAAGGCAAATCAGAGCAGAACTTATACATTTAATTGTAGGGTCCTGGAGAGTATTGCTGAACAAAGAATACTTGGGGTACAGGTTCATAGTTCCTTGAAGATGGAGTCACAGATAGACAGCATATTGAAGAAGGCATTTTGTATACTTGCCTTTATTGGTCAGTGCATGGAGTATAGGATTTGGGAGGTCATGTTGCAGCTGTGCGGGACATCGGTTAGGCCACTTTTGGAATACTGCATTCAATTCTGGTCTTCCTGCTATACGAAAGATGTTGTTAAACTTAAAAAGATGTTGCTGGGGTTGGAGGCTTTGAGCTATAGGGAGAAGCTGAATAGACTGGGGTTATTTTCTCTGGTGTGTTTGAGGCTGAGGGGTGACCTTATAGAGGTTCATAAAATCATGAGGGGCTTGGACAGGTCAGTAGTCAAGGTCTTTTTTCTAGGGTAGGGCTGTCAAAATCAGAAGGCATTGCTTAAGTGAGAGGGGAAAGATTTAAAAGGGCCTTAAGGGGAAACATTTTCGCACTGAGGGTGGTGTGTGTTTGGAATGAGCTGCCAGAGGAAGTGGTGGAGGCTGGTACAATTACAACATTTAAAAGCCATCTGGATGACCACATGAATAGGAAGGATTTAGGGGTATATGGGCCAAATGCTGGCAAATGGGACTAGATTAATTTAGGATATCCAGTCAGCATGGACAAGCTGGACTGAAGCGTCTGTTTCCGTGCTGCACAATCCTATGACTCTAATTCACTAACTTGTGGAAAAATAATAATTGCGTAATCATTTTAGGGCATTTCAAATGGCAGAATATTAATTGGGATATTTATAGTTTGGAGGGTTTGGAAGGGACAGATTTCTTGAAAAGTATATAGGAGAGCTCTTATACCAACATTTAGATGGTCCTGCAAGGGACAGCGAAATGCTGGACCTAATTCTGTGTCAAAGTCTGGGACCTAATTCTGGGATAAAGTCAGGAAGTGTTTGAGATAACAATGGGGGAGAATTTCAGTGATAGCAGTAGCAATGCTAGACAGTTTAAATTTGTTACGGAAAAGGAGAAAGATGGTCTGTAAAAAAGAGTTTTGGATTGGGACAAGGCAGATTTTATTAAAACAAGGCAGCATCTGGCCAAAATATACTTGGAACAGCTACTTAAGAGTAAACCTACAGCAGAACAGTGGGAGGTATTCCAAAAGCTCCTCAGGAGAGTACAGGTCCAAAATGTTCCCTTTAGCATGAAATGTAGGAGCAACAAACCCAGCGAACCAGGAATATTTCAGAATATTTAGAGCTGGAAAGAAAGGAATAATGAGACATATAACACATACAAAGGGAACAAAACAACAGCAGCCCGAGAGGAGTATAGGAAGTGCAGGGGAATCTCAAGAAAAAAATTAGGAGAATGAAGAGGAGACATGAAAAAATGCTGGTGGGTAGGATTAGGGAGAATATTCTACAAGTATATGAAAAGGAAGAGGATAACCAGGGAAAAAGTAGGGCCTTTTAAGGTCTATAAGGATTAGGACTATGACTCTACTCAGGACCAAGGGGGCAACCTGCAAAAATCCAAATACATTGATAGAGAGTGAAATGAGTACTTCACATCTGTCTTCACTTGGAAGAATATAAGTACAGAATTTGAGAGGATGGACTGTGAAGTTCTTCAGCAGATTGATTTAAGATGTATTGGAGGCTTTGGCGGAGTTAAAAGTGGACAAAGACAGAGGTCTGGATAAGCTGCATCTCAGGCTGTTGTGAGAGACAAGGGAGGAAATTATGGGGGACCTGACCCCAACTTTTAAATCGTCTCTGCCTCAGGGAAGGTGCTCAGGATTGAATGACAGCCAATGTGGTTCCTCTTTTCAAGAAAGGTGGTAGAGATAGACCTGAGAGCTATGGACCAGTGAGTCTTATATTAGTGGTAGAGTAACAATTGGAGAATATAATGAAGGAGATAATTAATCTCTATTTAGAGAGACAAGTTTGACTAGGCCTAGTCAGCCTGGCTTTGTCAGAGGGCGGTCATGCCTAACAAATCTGGAGGAATTTTTTGAGGAGGTAACCAAGTGTTGTAGTTTACATGAATTTCAGCAAGGCCTTTGACAAGGTCCCACATGGGAAACTGATAAAGAAAGTAAAAGCTCATGGGATCTATGGTAGCTTGGGAAGTTGAATCCGAAGCTGGCTTAATGATAGGAGACAGAGGTTGGTGGTAGGAGGCTGTTTGTGAGACTGGAACCCAGTGTGTGGTGACATCCAAAAGGACCAGTGCTGGGTCCTTTATTGTTTATGATCTTCATAAATGACGGAGACGACAATGTGATGGGAGGATGATAAGTGAGTTTGCAGATGACTCAAAGTTTGCCAACCATCCAGCCAATGAGGAGAAAGATGTTATGTTACAGGAAAATATAAATGGATTGGTCAAATGGGCAGATTAGTGGCAGACAGAATTTAACCAAGATAAATTTTCTACTATCATAATATTGAATTAATTACTCAACAAAACATGAGCTCTGGTTGTGACTTACTTTGTTTCCATTGTGTCTCTCGTGTGGAAGAGGGAACAAGATAAGGTGGCACTCAATATATGACAAGACACAGGAAGTTCACAGGAAGAACAAAGGGATCTTGTGGTGCTTGTCCACAGATCCCTGAAAGTGATAAGACAGGTTAATTGAGTAATTTATGGGATACTTGCCTTTAGAATAGAATAACGTTTATTGTCATGTGTATTCAATATAAAATACAGTGAAAAGTGTGTACTGTCACCCTACATAGGAGCCATTCACATTAACTTAGAATAAAATAGAAAAATAACTTAAAAGAGGGTCCAACTTTGCCTTCTCTGCTGCTACAGCATGCTACTGCCAGAGTCCCATTACGGGCTTCCCAGCCCAGGCCAAGCCGCCAAGAGTGTCCTGCTCCAGCTTCCCCAGCCACCACAGGCCCATTCCATGCGGAAGCGAATGTCCCACTCCAGTAGATTACAAGAGCAGGGAGGTCATGATGGAACCTGTACAGAACTTTGGTTAGGCCACAGCTGGAGTATTGTGTGCAGTTCTGAGCACCACATTATAGGAAGGATGTGATGACACTGGAGTGGGTGCAGAGGAGGTTCACCAGGATGCTGCCTGGGGTGGAGCTTTTCAGCTATGAAGAGTGACTGGATAAGTTTGGTTTCTTTGGAGCAGCAAACGTTGAGGGGGACCTGGTTGACGTTTATAAGCTTATGAGGGACATGGACATAGTGACTTGAAAGCAGCTGCTCCCCTTCATTGAAAGGTCGGTTACAAGGAGAAACAATTTTAAAGTGAAAGGCAGGAAGTTTAGAGAGGATTTTAGAAAAATAACACTTTCACCCAGAGCATTGTGGGGGCCTGGGAAATGTACTTGGTGAGAGGATAGTTGAGGTGGGAGCATTACAAACATTCAAGGCCGTGGGCCTAGTGTGGGATAGTGGGACCAGTGTAGGTAGTAGTATAATTTTGGTGGTACAGATTTGATGGGCTGAAGGGCCTTTTCTGTGCTGTATGATTCTATGATCAATCTCAGTGATTATTACTCAAAGATCTGACTTAATAATTATTCAGGGACAAACACAGATTTCCTGGAGTCTAACACAACCTTAATGCACAAAAGTTACTCAGGATCTCATGCAGTAATCGATCAGAATCCAACATAGTCATTAATCAGGATCAAATACAGTAATCATTTATGATCTAAAATAGCCCATACTGTACACCTCTCTGCTGGGAGGGAGGTTAACTTGTACTTTCCTGCCTACAGCGAAAGCTACATTTTAATCAGGATAGAATGGTGTGCTAAATCACTTCTGAAGCCATTACCTTCTATGTGCTAAAGTAAATTAATTCACAACTATTTCTAATGAGACAACACAGTGTGGAGCTGAAGGAACACAGCAGGCCAGGCAGCATCAGAGGAGCAGGAAAGCTGACGTTTCGGGTCGGGACCCTTCTTCAGAAAAGACAATTCTTTGCCAGCCATGCAGTCCCTTCTGATAGCACATGAGACAAGTTCAGCCATCTGAATTTTCCATTTGTCATAGTAGATAGCAGAAGCTGACCCACAAACACTACTCAAACCACACTCACTGGAGAGATTTGTGAAAATAAAGGACTATGCTTATTCTGAGATAACAAGGTGTAGAGCTGGATGAACACAGCAGGCCAAGCAGCATCAGAGGAGCAGGAAGGCTGACGTTTCGGGCCTAGACCCTTCTTCAGAAATGGGGGAGGGGAAGGGGTTTCTGAAATAAATAAGGAGAGAGGGGCAGGCGGATAGAAGATGGATAGAGGAGAAGATAGGTGGAGAGGAGACAGACAGGTGGGGATGGAGCCAGTAAAGGTGAGTGTAGGTGGGGAGTTAGGGAGGAGATAGGACAGTCCAGGGAGGACGGACAGGTCAAGGGGGTGGGATGAGGTTAGTAGGTAGGAGGTGGGGGTGGGGGTGGGGCTTGAGGTGGGAGGAGGGGATAGGTGGGAGGAAGGACAGGTTAGGGAGGTGGGGACGAGCTGGGCTGGTTTTGGGAGGGGGAGGGGAGATTTTGAAGCTTGTGAAGTCCACAATGATACCATTGGGCTGCAGGGTTCCCAAGCGGAATATGAGTTGCTGTTCCTGTAACCTTCGGGTGGCATCGTTGTGGCACTGCAGGAGGCCCAGGATGGACATGTCATCTGAGGAATGGGAGGGAGAGTTGAAATGGTTCACGACTGGGAGGTGCAGTTGTTTAGTGCGAACTGAGCATAAGTGTTCTGCAAAGTGGTCTCCAAGCCTCCGCTTGGTTTCCCCGATGTAGAGGAGGGCACAACGGGAACAGCGGATGCAGTATACCACATTAGCAGATGTGCAGGTGAACATCTGCTTGATGTGGAAAGTCTTCTTGGGGCCTGGGATGGGGGTGAGGGAGGAGGTATGGGGGCAGGTGTAGCACTTTCTGCGTTTGCAGGGAAAAGTGCCGGGTGTGGTGGGGCTGGAGGGGAGTGTGGAATGGACAAGGGAGTCACGGAGAGAATGGTCCCTCCGGAAAGCAGATAAGGGTGGGGAGAGAAAAATGTCTTTGATGGTGGGGTCAGATTGCAGATGGTGGAAGTGTCTGAGGATGATGCGTTGGATCTGGAGGTTGGTGGGGTGGTACGCGAGGACGAGGGGGATTCTGTTTTGGTTGTTATTGCGGGGAGGGGGTGTGAGGGATGAGTTGTGGGAAATGTGGGAGACACGGTCGAGGGCGTTCTCGACCACTGAGGGCGGGGGGAGCGGGTTGTTGTGGGGGATCGGGGAGGTTGCGGTCCTTGAAAAACGAGGACATCTGAGATGTATGGGAGTTGAATGCCTCATCCTGGGAGCAGATGTGGCAGAGGCAAAGGAATTGGGAATAGGTGATGGCATTTTTGCAGGAAGGTGGGTGGGAGGAGGTGTATTCTAGGTAGCTGTGGGAGTCGGTAGGCTTGAAATGGATATCAGTTTCCAGGTGGTTGCCAGAGATGGAAACAGAGAGGTCCAGGAAGGAGAGAGAGGTATTAGAGATAGTCCAGGTGAACTCAAGGTTGGGGTGGAAGGTGTTGGTGAAGTGGATGAACTGTTCGAGCTCCTCGTGTGAGCACGAGGCGGCGCCGATACTGTCATCAATGTAACAGAGGAAGAGGTGGGGTATATTCAGTTTATGCTTATTCAGTGTTTTCTGAAATTATGAAATTGCTGGCAACTGCCACATTCTGTCACAACTTTTCCAAAAAGTATAATTTCAAAAATATAGTCACATTTTGGCCCAGATTCTCAAATGGCCAGGTCAGTGTTTCTGCAGCGTAGACGAGATTTGCATATGGGGACTTTGTGAAATCCCTGAAATAACTGACTGCAAGGGAACTGCCTGGGAAAAGATTTGGAGGTATATGGGACAAACACAGGCAAGTGGGTTTTAGTTGGGAAACTTGGCTGGCAATGGACAAGTCGGACTGAAGGGTCTCTTTCTGTGCTATCTGACTCTATGACTCCAAATTGATGATTCCGTTGGCCCTGGAACCATTCAAAACCATTTACATCAGAGAATTGTTCTGCTAAAGTGGAGTAAATAATTACTCAGGAAAGATTTATACTTTAAAGAACCTGATCTAACTCTTCAGTAAGTATGCGACTGAACCCCAATTTACTCCCAACTTACAAACTCTCCTTGGAGAATCCAACCCCTGACATGTAAATTAGACGAATAAAAGCTCAATTACTAATATGCTCTCTCTAAGGCTGTGAAAAGTGACAAATATAAGCCTTGTTCCAAAACAAATTGTTAAACTTCCACATAATTGCGAATGGAGGTATTCAGTAAATTCAAAAACAAGATAATTTGCTCCACAGATGTTTACATTTGGACAGATTCATAAGAATGCAAGAAATATGAGTGACATTGACCACAGCCCTTGTTAAGATCACAGCTGTTGTGCAACAACTACTTTCCCCACTTCTATCTGGCTCCTGATCCCTTTATACCTGAAAATCTGTCAATTTCAGTTGTAAATACAATCATGTAAACAGTGGGTTAGTTAGCTGGTTTGTGATGCAGAGTGATGCCAATGGCATGGGTTCAATTCCAGCGTTGTTGAGGTTATTATGAAGGACATTCCTTCTCAACGTCTCCCCTTGTCTAATGTGTGGTGACCCTCAGGTTAAGTGGTTTCTCTCTATCCCTCTCTAATGGGAAAGCAGCTCTATGCTCCAGCAGGACTGTGGTGACTTTACCTTTTCATTCAACTAACACAGTACAACGCAATAATTAGACACACAAGAAGTGCCATGGAAAGAAAATAAATCACAGAATACTTTAACCAGAACTGGCGCTCATGTTTTAGTTTTTGTTGAGTAATTAAAATAATGCTCAACTAGAATGTTGAAGGTGAGAAACAGAGGAAAATTGCTGAAGTCTTAACACAAACATTTGGGGTTATTTGCATACTGCACTTAAGGAAATAAATGCTCAAGGTCTTTTCTGTCAAATTATGCAGTTGCAGCCCATTAACTTTTAGGAAATTAAACAGTTTAAAGGCCACAATTTTTGTTCATAAAAAGGTTAATCTGATTGTAACAGTACAAAAGAAACTAAAAACCTGGCTAAGGTCTCTATGATGCTGCTTGGCCTGCTGTGTTCATCCAGCCCTGCACCTTGTTGTCTCGGATTCTCCAGCATCTGCAGTTCCTACTATCTCTAAAAACCTGGCTGTTAGGCATCATTTGGCGACACTACTGCTAGCTCGAAATGGTTTACAGAGAAAATGTAAAGATGCTTATTCAGGAGAGAACAAAATTTCATTGATGACTCATTAAGAGAACATAAATTTGGCATTCACCAAAACAAAGGCTGAGTCGCAGGTGGCAGAAGGATTGTTTCGCTAATCCCACTACTGTATATGGAATATGGTTTAGCTTTTTGCAAAGGCCATCTGATAATGCAGTCACCTTAGCTTGCCAACGAAGATTTAAACAAAAACACAAGCTGTCTGAAAAGGGGAGACATCATCTTAAAATATCTGCAGAAAAAGTTTTCTCCAGAGCGAGAGAAACATCTTGAAACAGCTAACAGGCTGCAACTGAGGCAACGGGAAATGACACATCTAAAGAACCAAGAGCCAAGAACCTTCTCTCTCTTCCCAAAATCTGTTGTCCTGCTGATCCTCCCTGCACAAAGGAGCATACACTATTCAACCATGGAAGCCATCATAGCTGCCGGGCCTGATTTCAAATGTTTACCTCTGATTCAGCAACAAAGCGCTCAAAGAATAGGTCCCAGGTTTACACTACAAAGATGTATTGGGATTTTATAGGAGAAGAACAGAATATCCTTTATTGTCACTCCAGTATAGAAGTACAGGAGTACAGTGTAAAGTTTTCACAATGGCTGCCTCTAACAGCGCCATCTTAGGTACAAGTGCCGAGGTACAAATCTTGGATTAAAAAGAAGAATAAGAGAACTAAAAGGAAAAGTAGTAGCATTACTTACAGTATCAAAGAAATAAATTATAAATAAGATAGTTATAACATAGTTAAAAGATTGACATTATAGTCCAGTAAAGAATTTCAAATAGCAGCAGCTCAGCACATGGTCTGACTGCCTGCACCAGGCCCCAGCCCAACAACTGTCCCGCTCCGCTCCAAGCCTCCTGTCCACTCCACACCAGCACTCAGCTGCACCGCTCTGGGACTCACTTGCCCTCGCGCTGCTCCAGGTCTCATTCCCCTCGTGTTGCACTATGGCTCACTGCTCCGAGGCTTATTTCCTCTCGAATTGCACCGGGAATCGCTTCCCATCGCGTTGTTCCAGGTCTCGTTCCTCATGCTACTTAGGGACTGCTAAAAGCCGAGAGAAAACAAAGAAAACAAAGCCAGAACAGAGGAGCTCTGGGGAGCATCCTGCTGTGCTGCCATCTTGCCGGATGTGATCTTATAAGCATTATTTTACTTTATCTATACTTGTTTTAATCTTGCTATGTGTAATTTTTTAGTTAATTACACCACCTATTTAATTGAAGGAATATTCAGGAACTGTTTGGAAAAAAAAACTGACCCTTAGCCTGTTTACTCAATACCTTAAAGCACTGGTCTCCTTTAATTTGAATCATTGCAAATTTAAAAACGGGACCCTTCTTGGGTCTAGGCCCGAAACGTCAGCCTTCCTGCTCCTCTGATGCTGCTTGGCCTGCTGTGTTCATCCAGCTCTACACCTTGTTAGCTAAATGATTCAGTTCACTGACCACATTATAAACATTTCCATGAATGAATGACCGAGAAAGGAGGTAAAGAGTGGAATGGATACTCACAGTATGATTTTTTTTCCCTAAACATTCATCACAGGCTCTTTTGAATGTGAAACACAAATTCTTTCAAACTGCAAATTTGAATCATGCAGGTGCTGAGGTTTACTGCAGAATTGTTAATGTGAGTTCTCCTCTTAGGTTGTCTGTAACCATCATTAGAGATGAGTGGGAAGTTGTGGAATTACTTCTACAATGACACTGGCCCATCAACATTGCTCCAAAATGGCAGGAAATTCAATGTCAATCGACTGAAGGAGCAGTGAAGGAAGATGCACTCTGTCAGTGCCTCAGAGCAAACCTGGTGATGCTCTAAGAACAGGAATGACAGAGGTGATTCTTGTTTTTTCTATCAGGAAACATCAAGACTGGCTTGACCAGTAGAACCAGGAGCTACTAGATCACAACCACAAGGAGCTCCTGAACAGGAAAACACCACCAAAACTCAAAGTAAAGGCCGAGGTCCCGTGATAAAACTATGAACCTAAACAACAGCCATAACATGCATGGATTCTCAGACCACCCATCTCCCCAAGCACACAAAGGTTTACCCCAGGGAGAGTTAAAAATTGAGCGGCGCTCATCAAAAACTCAGAGGCAGTCAGCACTTGTGGGTAGGGGCATTTCTTTTACTTGACCCAGACCTCAATGCGTGTGCCTTTGACCACATCCCACAGCATACTACTCGCCATCACCTCAGTCCAACAAGCGATTGAAAAGGCCAGCTAAAAGCCGACAGAGCCCCTGGTGCAAAAAGAGTCCCTGCTGAAATACTGAAATATAGTGGAGAAGCAATCTTGGCTCAAGTATGTGATCTTTTCAACCTCATCTGGAAGGAAGGGAGCATATCAGTGGATCTTTGAGACACCATAAATGTGACCCTTTTCAAGAAAGGAAATAAACAGCAATTGTGATAGCTGCAAAGGGGTCATTCTGCTGCCCACCACAGGGAAGGTCATTGTAAAAATTCCTCCTCAATCACTTCCTCGCAATGGATGAGGAGTTCTTACCAGACTATTATCATGAGTCCAGCAATTAAGAGGGTCATTGAGTATCATCCTCATAGCGAGACAACTCCAAGAAAAGTGCACACAGCAGCAGTGACCTATATATCACCTTTTCAGCCTCACACTCTGTCAAAAAGGAGGAATTATGGAGCATAGTCCCTAGATTTGAGTGCTCATGGAAATTCATCACCATTCTCTCCAGCTGCACAACTGCATGGAAGCAGTGATTCTCAACAACTGATCCATCACATATCCACAGCATACATAATCGAGGGCTCAGCAAGGCTGTGTCCTCACATAAATGTTCTCCCCCACCTTCCTGTGTCTTTCTACTTCACAATCCCTGAAACCTCCTTCTGGAACAAAGCTTCTGATAGAAAAAGCGGGAAACTGTTTAACTTGCACCGGTTCTAGATCCTAGCCAAGACCACCCCAATGCCCGTCCTCAAGCAGGATGCAGATAATGTTTTGGTACATGCGCAGAGACCTCTATACCATTGGCAATGTGTCCAGGGAGTCATGAAAGAATGAGAACAGTGGGCACAGCAATATTGGTTACCAGCTTCGGGAATACAGTGAATGGGCCACAGGGCATCAATGCTTCACGCCTCAATTACAGTAAAAGTACTAACAGGACAGAGGTCAGAGATCTCATCCAAAGGTCAGTCTGGTTCATGCCTAGGAATACCAGTATGAAGAGTGCCATCACCTGACCTTTTATTGGCCACACCCCTCCTCCACGCCTCTACTCCTCCAGGCCTGTGCACAAGCCCACACGCAGTCTCCACCAGGGATTTTCACGAAGATGTTTCCAATAGTTAGCACAGTTACGGTGCACATTGTCTAGTTTGGATCCCAGGATTGAAGATACATATAGAAGCTTGAGCTCCTGTGAGGGAGTTGTGTGGCAGGTTTAATAAATTTGATCTGGAGATAATGCTACAACAGGTAAATACCCACAAGGATGTCCTGATAGCCCAATTGCCCAACTACCTTCAAAACAACTGAGCAGCAAAGATAGAAGAGATAGTGAACATTGGAGGGCGACACCTCCAGATCCAGGGCCACAGTAAGCTATTGCACTGTGGTGAGGGTGAGATGGCCCTGTGGAGTATGCCGCCTGGCCCCACTGTATGCAGCATGGCTGGCCTTGGGTGTACACAGGAACTGTGACACTCAGCCATCTTACACAAACATGGAGGCAAACCCTCATAGCCTCTGTGTCTGAGATGCTGCATCAAGTTCCAAAGGAGGTGCACTTGGCTAACCTGGTGGGTAGGGTCTGGGTCACTGCATGAATGCAGTTGCGTCCTCATAAATGTGAGATGCCACACAAGTCACCCGCAGAGCCTTGGAATAAGTTGTTAGTGAAAACATGAAGGGCCACAGACAGTTGTCCTATCACTGATAGTTAACATTGCTGGAGTACCTTGGGTTGCAGAGCTCCTGGAAGAAGAGTGCAAATGCTCAGCCACAACTTCCCAGGCTAGACTCACTCTGCTCCTGCATTGTCTTTCATGTCCAGGAAGGTGACCCTATTCCTGTACATGTTTTCAAGTGGGATGCTGCTTCAGTCTCCATTCGGGCACTCAGCTTCTTGGTTCCTGACCTATTCACACTGTGTGCAAAGCACTTTAGGCTTCTACATGTTAGAGGTGGTCTGATGCAGCACTCACAATCAAGGGAGACAGTGGTAAAAGCTGTGGCTGACTGATCCAGGCTCTGAGGCTGTAGTGGAGTCCTGTAGCTGGCAGCTCTGCAGCTATTCCATGTGTGGCCTGCAAAGACTCTTCTGTACTCTCAAAAGTACTCCCCCGACTGTCCAGCAGGTAGATAATCCTTACCTTGCTAGCAATGCTGACTTTTAAGTAATGAAAAGCTGCCTGCAAACTTTTGTAAACCTGTTTTGCGCACCCTTCCCAAACTCTTCCCCAGCTGGCAAAGGTAACCATGACTCGATGGTGGGGAGGTGTTTAAGGTTTAGAAAACGTGCTAGAACTGATGAACATCTGGATTTGTTGTACCTTTTATGACAGCGCAAGTGTGTGGAGCCATGCATCATGATCAGCATTCTCTCTAATGTTCTTCCTTGCTGCACCCTGACTTTAGAGGGAACAGTAGTAATGACACAAGGGCCTCCTGTCCCATAAAAAGGCATCGCAGAAGTAGTACAGGGTAATTTGATACGTGAAGTCAGTATTCATTTGGTGTCCCTATGTTAAATTAGTTTGTGCTGATCACAGGTGGCTGGATGATGAAAATGTTGCCTACTGATTGGTCTTTGATTGCCACCAAATAGATCCACATTAAAAAACCCTTCACTTATTTGATTGCGGAGCCAGTTGTTCACTTCTAAACTACCAATTAAAACATGCGTCAACATCAACCAAGTGTCCCCCTGCTGCAGTTATAACATCAATCTCTGTAGGTTGCTAATGGTACAATCTCTATCTCTTGATGCTGTGTTGATTTCTCTGCACATTGATGGAACAGTTTCATTGACATTCCACCTGGGAAGGATGCTAACTGGCATTATATCCCTCAAAAATATTTTACTAAAACATTATCCATTATAAGTGTAAGGAGGATTGGATAACTCATTTGGCTGATGGCTGGAGAGGTATGCAGAATGATATCCAGAGCTTGTGTACAAACCTGTAACAACTATGGGAATTCATGAGAGCCTTTCCCCTTTATTTTGTTGCAGGCTTACAGTGAATTATAAGGTATGAAGTTACATATAACGAATTGTCTAATGGAGCAAGCTGTCTATGGTCCTTTGTGAAATATACCTAAACACCTAATTTACTGACATGGTATTGAAAGCACCTTTATAAATCTAGGCAAAGCTCCAAATGTACAGCGCTAGCCTTTTCCCCTGAAATTTATCCTATACTTTGACAAGTTTAATCCAATGCCAATGATTCTTTGCTGTTCTTCAAAACTTGAATTTATTCAGAAACCTTCTTGTAGTTATATCTGATCTGGTATTTGACTGTTTCCACGGAGACTATTATGGTACAATGCGGTCGAGGTCAAGTATTTTCGATTATTCACCCTCATGAGATTATTAAAAATGAATTTTCTTTAAATGTGATGTTCAGAAAGGGGGCTCTCTGATAACTGGTCTTGTAATATTCAATGTTTAATTGATCTGTGTTTGATCATATTGATCTGATAATTCATCAGTGTCCACTTGCTTAATTATTTAAGCCTGGATGGAGTTTTAGAAGCTAATCTAAACAAAGGACTCGTGAGGCAAAGACATCTTGGTGAATTAAAGAGATATAGAAGCACCATCATTTAACCTGCTATAAATGTAAACTGGTGTCAACCTTATATTTCTATGAGATATGTTGGATATATAAACATACAACAAACCAGCAAATACCTAACAGTTTGCTTAAATGACAATGAGTTAATTTTGATCTTAGTTCTGACATACTGTAATAAACAAACAATTCATTACAATTGAATTCCAGAGAAAGGTCATATTAGACTCAAAATGTTAACTTTTTGTTTGCTTTCCACAAATGTTGCTATACCTCCCGAGTTTCTCTAGCACTTTCTGTTTTAATTCATTAAAAAATCTCACTCATTGTGTCAGAAAATCCTGGACCTATGTTAGGCTGTGAACATCAGAACATAAAGCACTTATAAATAGGCAGTGAGGACCAGTCAAGATTTTAAATAAAATCTGGAAGTGCTTTACAGAAGACAAAGGGAAATGTTGATTGACAGTAAATAATCAATCTATTTAGATGATGAAAAATGGCAGACAAGGACTGATGTGGGAAGCAGGGCTGGTTATGTGGAAATGAGTTAAACTGAATTATGTGAGTCTGGTGCTGACTACAGTTCTGTATGCTTACCTTACCGTGAAATAAACATGAAACTGATTTGTATCAAGCTTCAGTTCTTCAAATACCTGACCCTTCTGTCTCCAGAGAGATCAAAGAAGTATACTTCCAGAAGGTATGAATATCCAGAGCCAAAAAATTAAACTAATATTATTTTTGAGTCGAAATAGATATTAAGTGCTGCTGACCCACATTAACCTGACAGTATCATAACAGTAAAATTCTCAGCTTGTTTAAAATCCTTCCCTAACCTCGTTCCCTTCCTAACTCTACCACTTCCATTCACCCCACAACTCTCCCTAGGCGTATGGCAAATGCAGAAATGGCCAAATAGGAGACAGCTTCTCCGTTCTCCTTCCAATTATGAATGATGGGTGGCACATGGATATTAGAGGGTCAGTTGGAGGGTTGGACAGTAGCTCCTTCGGACCAGTGAGTGTTGCTCAGGCAAAGAGAGAACAAGGGGCACCTCAAAATGGAAGCGTCCATGAAAACGTGCAGTTGGTATGTTTTCAAAGAAGGCCCTAACTTGTCAGGGCTATCAATAGTGGTCACCGCTCCCCAGTAATATGTTTAGCTCTGGATGCATCACTGTCAGCCTTCTGGAGCACTGAGACCAACATGCACATAACTGATTGCCTTTACCTTCCAATGTAATCAATGAGGAAAAGTCCACTCCCTCTTGCATGGGCTCATCCACATTCAAGTCGATGTGGAATTTCTCACCAGTGGGTGCATCATTGTGACGGGTGGAAATGGCCCTGAAGTCTACCTGGAAGGTTCTGGTTGGACTGTCAAAGATAGTATTTAGATTTAGAAAAGCTTTATCCATTTCATCAACCACTTCAACTGGTTGAATTACTGCTGCAAAAGAAGTTGGTGTTGCTGGTAGTAACAATGGTGTTAATTCCTGACCGCTCCTTTGCTGGACTCCCAGCAGGATTAAAAGTGAAGTTAAATTATTACAGAAGGGCTCTGCATAGTTTGAAAAATGCGAATTGGCAGCCTCTGGCTCAAGCTGTCACACAATGAATTTGAATAAAGGGTTTGATGCCTGATTTAAGTTCTCTGAAATCCATTTGTGAAAGCTGTCAGCAACATATTAAATGCAAAAACACGCAAGCTGTGGAGACAATGCAACTTTGGCTGTAAATCATAACAAAATGATGCAGCAAAATAATTTTGAATCACAAGTTCCTTGAACTGGAAAAATAATTAGAAAACCTCATAATGGAATTGCTCAACTGAAATTATTACTGTTGCAAGTATTTTGCAGCACGCTTAATATCGACACAATTGCTGTCAGCCTCAGAGAGTTCCTTCAGTTTCGTACATCAGTTATGGTGTTTGTACATTTGAAGCGGTGACTAGCTAATTTGTTACAGGGATGTAGAGGTTTATTTCTGGTAAAGGTGCTGAGTTTTGAGTATCGCTATATTGCTTTGATTAGGTTCCTAAAGTTACAGGTGTTCCAGAGGGATGAGAGGGATTTCCAGCTTTAGATTACTATGTGATTCTTAACAAAAATTGCATTGGAAACAAGATTTTGAAAATTGCATGGAATATAATAACATTGGACACTTTAAGCCTGTTCGTCCAATCAATCAGATTGTGGTTGAACTGTATTTTAATTTAAATCATCCACTTTAGCTCCATAACCTTGCCCAACAAAAATCTATCAATTTTTGATTTGAAATTTTAAACTGATTTGATTGGAAACAGCTTTTTGGGGAGAAACAACAGGTTTCTAATGCCCTTTCTATGAAGAAACGTGTTTAACCATCACCCCTGAATGACCTTAGCTCTAATTTCAAGGTTATGCTCCCTTGTTTTAGTCTCCTCCACCAAAATGCATCTAGCAATGCAAGGACGCTATTATCAGTCTTGAGGTACACTTACAGTAAGCAGTAGGATGCCAAGAATGAGCAATAATAACCAATAGCTGTATTGTTTTCCTGGAAGGACCATTAATTCTGAAATCACCTTAACAATAGATTTAGCAGTCAACATAAAACCCTTTCAGAAGCAGCAGATATACATAATCATTGGACATCTGTGATAATCCTGTGTAAAGCTTGCGGGATTCAAACTGATCAGACGTTTGTGGATTAATTAACTTTCTCTTCATCATGATTTTCAGCTAAATGAATAGTTCAATCTTATAATTATGACAGGTTATGATAACATTTAATTGTGCAACGCCAAACAGTTTGAGTACTAGTCAGAATAGAAAAGATAAAAGAATATCAGCACAGCATTTGAGGCCTCAGTTATTGCGTTTGGATAAAAGTTCATTCACAGATATGATTCATATTTTCTTGAAATTTTCTCCCAATTGAAAGCAATTATATTGCATACGCCCATCCTGTCACCTGTAATAATCCTTCTCAATCATCTCCCAATCTCTTATACAATGTAACCGTGGCGGAATATAATTTAATTACAGTGCTCTTAAGAGATTAATTTGTGGTTACTGAATGCTTTAGCACAGAATATAATTCATATTTGTCAAGCAAGGTCCTAAATGAGAGAGAAAATTAAAAATGAGGAGAATGGAGTCCCATCTGAGACTGTTTTCTCGACCTTTAACAAAGAGCTGGGCATATGGTTGATTGAGATAGTGTTTACCCAAATCTGAAATCAGTTCCCATTTGTAGTGATTACATTTTGTTCTGATAGACTCAATTTCCAAAACGACCTGCAAAGATGTGGCGAATCACACAGCAGCACAAGATACATTCCAATCATTCAACTTTAACAGCACAGCCTCTGTTGAATTCTTTGATCGAATATAATATTAAATTATATTCCGCCACGGTTACATTGTATAAGAGATTGGGAGATGATTGGGAAGGATTAAGAGTGCATGACACAGAGTCTTAATATTTTTATTTCTGACTTTTCCTTGCAATATCATAAAATTTCTATGCACCCCATAATACAAGATAAGAATCCTTTATGTATATAAATGAGTTATAATTAAACATGTAGTTCTTACTTGCGACTTGTGCTGGGCACCTAATTGAAATATGCAAATTCTTGAGAGGTTTGACAGGGTAAATATCAGAAATGTCCACGGTTAAGAAATCGAGATCAAGGTATCACAGCCCTTGCATATTTACATGAGAGGAGATCTCATGGAGTCTTTGGAAATCTGTGTCCTAGACAGCTGTGGTTGATCAATAGTTCACTATAGTCAAGATGGATGTTGATAGAATTTGAGGTCTCAGGAAACGTAGAGAAGCTGAGTTGGATAGTGAAGTTGAGATCATCAGACATGATCCTGTTGAATTATGGAACAGGCTTGAGGGATTGAATGGCCTCCCCAAGTCTGATTGTTCTAATGCTGCTCAGTTGGCTGGATGGCTGGTTTTTGATGCCAACAGTCAACAGCACAGGTTCAATTTTTGTACCGGCTGAGGTTACCATAAAGGTCCTGCTTCTCAACCTCACTGCCCACCACCGCCACCCCCCCACCGACCTCCCCACACCACCTGAGGTGTGGTCACTCACCACCAGCCCTGTCTTTCTGTTGAGAGAGAGAGCCCTCTGATCCTCTGGGACTATGGCAATTTTACCTTTGTAGGTATGTGAAAATATAAAGATTAACTAAAACACTGAAAGAGTCAGGAGTTTACAATGGGAATTAAGAAATGGCTGAGAAGTCAAACAAATATTTTCTAGCTGTCTTTGGGGATGAAAATACTAACGACTGCCCAGAAATAATGATGAATCTACAATGTATCTAGCATCTATGCTAGATACTACAGTCACAGAATTGTCGGAGTGCAGAAGGAGACCATTCAGCCCATCGTGCCTGCAACAGCTTTTCAAAAGAGCATCATGACCTGGTGCCAATCTCTTGCTTTTCCTTCATACCCTTGCACCCTATTTTTATTCAAAATCATCCAGTGCCCATTCGAATACCTTGAGGTATTAATAACAGCAAAAAGAAAGCAGCAGTGCAGAAATTAATGGAACATATTTAAATAAGTCCCTTAGACCAGATAATGTACGTCCCAGAATGTTAACAGAGGTTGCTGCAGAAATAGTCAATAAGTTGTCGACATTTTCAAAATTCTATAGACTCCAGTTCCAGCAGATTGGTACGTGACAACTGTAATCAGACTATTCAAGAAAGGAGGGCAAGAGAAAATGGGAAATTACAGAACTATTGGCCTAATACCTGTTTTAGGAAAAATGCTAGAATCTATAATTAAAGATATGACAGCATGAAATTTAGTTAAGAATGATAATGATTGGGCAGAGAATGTGAATTTATGAAGGGAAAATTAGAGCACATGGGATTCAGGAGAACATACTGGAATTGTTTGAGAACTGGTTACTAAATAGAAAACAGAGAGTTGGAACAACAAGGAAAATACATGAGAATACAATGAAAGACATCCACAGTGCCAAGGTTAGTAGCTAGCAAAAATCTTAGGTAGCAAAAAATAATGCCTACAAGACTTGGGAAGTCTTGACTAGTGGGGTACTGAATCAATGATTCAGCTGTGGGATTAAATGAAATGTTTCCAGGTTTGTTGGTGACACAATATGCAGTGAGAGTGGGAGCTGGCAGGAGGCTGCAATGATACTTCATTGGGATTTGTAGAGGCTAAGAGAATGGGCAAAAAATTGACAGATAAAATCCAATGTGGAGAAATGAGGGGTTGTTCATATTAGCAGGAAACACAATATTTCTTAAATGGTAAGACGCTGGGGACTGTTGAACCTCAAAGGGAATCATGCGTCCTTGTTCACGGGTCACTTAGCATTAACAGGCAGGAATATCAGGCAATTCAGAAGGCAAATGACACTTCAACCCTTTTTGCAAGACAATTTGAGTTGAGGGGCGAAGTTGTCTTACTGCAATTGTATACAGCCTTGCTGAAACCATACTTGGAGTATTGTGTGAGTTTTGGTCTCCTTACCTAAGAAAATATACCATCGAGGAATACAATGAAGCTTAACCAGACTCATTCTTAGCTTGGAGAATTGCCAAAGGTTAAATAGACTGAGCCTATATTCTTCAGAGTTTAGGAGAACAAGAGGTGAACTCATACAAACAGACAAAACTTTTACAGGGGTTCAAGAGGGTACGATATTTCTCTGGACTGAGCAGTCTAGAATCAAAGGACACAATCTTAAGAGTAAGAGGTAGAGATGAAGAGGAACTTTTGCACTCAAAGAATGATGAATCTTTGGAATTCTCTGCCCCAGAGGACTCTGGAGGGTCAGTCTTTGATATGTTGAAAACTGAACTTGATAGTCTTCTACATATTAAACACATCAAAGGATCTGGTGATAGTGCAGGAAAATGCTTTTCATACAGAAGTTGATCCATAGACTCATTGAATGGCAGATTGGTCTTGAAAAGTTAATGTTGTAGGTGTATGTGACAAACTAATAGAGGACTCTATACTTGTAACAATCATTTATTTCATGCATGCATGGAGAAAAGCTTTAACACAGGGGTCAAAGTTTGGTCTGTCGAAAATTACAGAACTTCTCCAAGTTTTATACAGATTTCATATACAGTGTACAAATTATAATCACAATTGTAATTCCTACCCTTCAACATCCATGTTATGTCTGTTTCCCAAGTCTTTGTAGGCATTATTTTTTGCTACCTAAGGTTTTTGCTAGCTATTAACCTTGGCAGTGTGGATGTCTTTCATTGTTAGTTCTCATGTATTTTGCTTGTTTGCTTATTACTGACTGTTTGGCTAAATCTTTAACCTTTATTAATGTAACCTCTTCAATTATATTACTAATTCCTGCTCCTATTTCTTATGTCCTTATACCAGCTTCTATATCTGTAACAGGATTTTAATTCAATGCTTTTAAAACATCTTCTCTTCCATGCTCATAATGGAAGGTTAACTTTATATGAATTTTCTTCCAACAAGGTTTTTTTATTACATGATGTGGCTCTGGTGGTATTAAATAATCCATTTATTACCGCTAACTATTCTGTACAAATGTTACATTCATAGACATAAATGTCTGGGCTAACATTAAGTTTGTACAATTCAAACAGCAGCATGCTTCCAGTAGAGTTCATGCTTTAAGTGATCACAGGCAAGGTGGAGTATGAGATATTTATATCCACAGGTCAAATGCTAAGATACAGTGATGACAAAATGAGTGTGTCTCTTAAAGGTATACTGACATACTGACGGTGAGACACAACAAACTTAATGAATCATACACAGGAAACAGTCAACAGACATATAATCAAACATCAAAAAATTGAACAATAGAACACCACATGCAGTGTGAGATAGTAAGAACTGCCAATGCTGGAGTCAGAAATAACACAGTATGGAGCTGGAGGAATACAACGGACCAGGCATTGTCCAGTGATTCACTCCTGTGAACTGCATGTAAAATGAAAAAGAAAAGATGCCTTTTTCCCACATATCATGGTCATAAGCATGCCATACAGGCAGAGGGTTAATGATTTGACACATTCCTTCACATGATCTTCTGCCTCCACTGCCTCACCTCCACACTCCAACCATTGCTTGTCTGCAATGCTAATGCTCACAGTCACCTGCCTACACCAACAGATATCACCCATTTTACATAGATCAGTGTTCACAGCATAGTGCAATCAGCAATGTCTCTCTGAAATGTATGCATGATTGTCAGAAAGTCAGGCAAAACATTTGTGGCAAATTCATTGTACTTTCAATGTAAAACATTGATTGTTTGGTCCTATTGTTGCTACAAATGAAATGTTTCTGGCTTCAAATATATTTGCTATCAGTAGTTATGTTATCACAGAGCAGCAATAATACAATTATTATTGTAGTCCAAAGATGTGCAGTTTAGTTGGATTGGCCAAGCTAAATTGCCTCATAGTGCCCAGGGATGTGCAGGATAGGTGGATTAGCCATGGGAAATGCAGGGTTACAGGGACAGGGTGGGGGGTGGGTCTGGGTGAAATGCTGTTCGGGGAGTTGGTGAGGTCTCGACGGGCCGAATGGCCTGCTTCCACACTGTAGGCATTCTATGATTCAATTTGTCACTGAACACACTATCCAGAGTGACATCTGGCTGGAGAAGCCTTTCACAATATAAGGACAGAATCACAATATTCCTGCCATTTATAATAATTCCAGTATTCCACAGAAAATATGAAAAATGTAAGAAATACTTCTCAGAAGTAAGTACACCATAATGAATTACTGTCATTGCAGCCAGGGTAAAACATAGAGCAGAGTGCAGCACAACCTGAACATTCAAAAAGAGCAGCCTACAATTTCTAGCAGTTGGCAAGTATTAAAACAGCAGCTTGTGGCATATAGCCTCTTTGTTGGCTATCTGTTACAGTGCGAATTGAATAGGATTTTGAAAAATGTGTTACAACAGGTGTAAGATAACACTTTAGAAATTAATACTAAAAAGCACATTTTCATAGAATGAACCTTGAACACCCTAAGGATTCACATTAGTAGAAATGACAGGAGAAGTCTTGTACAACCTAAGGCCTTGGAAGTAGACCAGAGAGTATTAACCTCTGATGCTGTAGACCAGAGATGCAGACCTTGAATGTAAGATTGCTGTTTATTGTCCAAGAATGAAATGTAGACAATGTCTGTGCATGTAATTGAAGCGTATAAAAGGTTGATGGTTTCTTAGACGCATTGGAAAGAGATGAGATCAGACAGAGATTATTCAGAGTGGGACAGAGCTGGGCAGAGCCAGACTAAGTTTCGCATAGAATTTTGTTTAGCCAGACAGCTATTTTCATGGAAGTTATTTGCACAAACATGAAGTTAACCAGAATACATGAGTCTTCCTGTGGCCAGTGTAAGATATTAACCGTAAGACTACAACTTAACAGACGACAAACAGACCTTACATGATGTTGTGTGTTGGAAAATATGATTGACAGAGGCTAATGCTTCAGATGTGACTGTTGACCCTGGAAATCTAGGGATGTTGCCTAAGGTGTGCACAACACAAAATCAGGAATGCATGCACTTTGATGTTTCTGTTTATTAAAATAAATTGTCAGAAAGTCACAGGCTGCACATTCGTGATTTGTTGAAATGTATTTCTTATACAATGCTAGATTCTCACTCATGCTTGAGCCCAGGCTGTGCAATTGTGAAGGTGCAAAGTGGTGAAGGCGCTATATTATGTGGTATCTACCTCCTTGGCTGAATTCATATCTGACTGAAGTATCTTCAACTTTTATTGCCACATTTACTCTTTACAGACTTGCTGCAGAGATAAAGCCCTAATAATAAATAAACAGTGCTGACCATGCAGAAGTCCACAAACCAATACTGGTTCCATTATTTATGCTATTCTAAATGTTATTAACTTTTTGATTGTCAAGGTCTTGCCACTGAATACAGCTTCAATAACTAAAAAGTATGGATTCTGCTGCTGACATCCCTACTTATGCCTTTTTATCACCCATAGTTGAATACTTCAGTGATCTCCTGCCAGCTAGCCTCCAGTTTCCCATTCTCTAGAGACATCAGCTTATTTAGAACCTCCTCCCTGTTATATTAACCCATACAATAGTCCATTCACCTCTGTCTTTGGTGACCTGAATCGCTTGCTGGTATTCAATTGCTGTATTCAATTTCAAATTCTTATTTACATAACCAAATCCCTTCACGACTTTGCACTTTTTAGAATTCATTCATGGGATACGAGTGTCACTGGCTAGTTCAACACATAGTGCTGCTCCTAACTACTTTTGTGAATGAGGTGATGAGTTGCCTTCTTGAACTGCCACAGTGTTTGCAGTGTAGGTAACTCACAGTGCTGTTAGGAAGGGAGTTCCAGGATTTTAATTCATAGACAGTGAAGGAATGCTAATATATTTCAATGTCAGGACTGCGTATGCATTGGAGAAAAGTTTGCATGTGGTACTGTTCCCATGCATCTGCTGCCCTTGTCCTTCTAGCTGATAGTACTTGCAAGGTGCTGTTAAAGCAGCCTGCATGAGTTGCTGCAGTATATCTTGTCAATGGTGCACATTGTGCATTGATGGTGAAGGAATTGAGTTTTGAAGGTGGTAAATGGGGTGTCAATAAAGCGATCTGCTTTGTCCTGAATGGTGTCAAGCTTCTTGAGTGTTGTTGAGGTGGCACCTATCCAGGCAGGTCAAGAGTAATCCATCACATTCCTAACTTGTGCTTTGTAGCTGGCAGACAGGCACTGGGGATACAAGAGGTAAGTTACTCACTACAGAATTCCTAACCTCTGATCTGATGTTGCAGCTATAGTATTTATATGGCTAGCCCAGTTCAGTTGCTGGTCAATGGTATACCCCAAGATGTTGATAGAACGTGTTTTCAGCAATGGTAATGCCATTGAATGTCAATGGGATATGGTTAAATTGTATCTTTTTGGAGACATATCATCTGGCACTTGTGTGGAGCAAAGGTTACTTGCCACTTTTAACCGAAGCTTGAATATTGTCCAGGTTTTGCTGCATTGAGGCATATACTGCTTCAGTATCTGACGAGTCACAAATGGTGTTGAAAATTATGCAATCATCAGAAAACCTCCCCACTTCTGACCCTTGATAGAGGGAAGCTCATTGGTGAAGCAGCTGAACATGGTTAGGCTTCGAACATGACCCTGATGAAATTCTGCAGAGATTTTGGAGCTGAGATGATTGACCTTCAACAACGATAACCATCTTGCTTTGTGCTCGGTATGACTCCAGCAACATCCACCACCATCCAAGGCAACACCCGCTTGCAAGGACCACCAGAAGAGAAAGAAAATCCAAGGTACTCACTGGTCTGGTCCCACGTGTCTAACCACATCATCAGACACCACTAGACTGACTGTAACCGGTACTTACTGCCCTTCGCTGAGGCCCAGCTACGGCAAGAGACTATGGACAAGAGCCAGTCAAAATTGCGTTTTCACACCAGGGGTGAGCCTAAGGTCATCGAGACCCTCTAACCCAGCTTTACAAGTCTTAGACAGGGAAAGGTGGGGTTTGGGATGGCTAACGGTGTAGGGCACCCCTCAGGAAAGGAAGTGGAATAGGACTCCGGGTCAGCAGGTTCGCTCTCCCTCACTCTCTCGCTGTCACCCCCTCATTAGCATAAGTAACAGCCACTGTAACTGTATAAGTAACTGTATCTATTTACTCACTGTATCAAGTCTTGGCTGCAAGGCTTAACTGGGGCTCAAGTTAACTGGGAAACAGGTCTTAGTCAGAGATAGGCAGGTTTTTAATTTTGATATTCACTTTCTTGTTTTTTGTAAATATATTAAATTTTGTTTGTTCAATAAAATCAGAATTTTCTTTGCCTTTGAAGCATCTGCCTCCTGTGTTTCCCATCACACCACGTTCCACTACATAAACCCAGCATCAGAACCAGGGAGTTGGTGAACAATAAACCAGGTAGCACTCCCTGCAAGTCCCATTGTGAAGACCTCTCTACAGCTGATCTACAACAATTTGTCACTGAGGGTAAAGTGGAAGCTGGAGATGAAGAAGATGAAGTCCACAAGAGCTTTCCTCTTCTGTTTTGTCTTCTATCCTCAGGGAAATTGAGAAGCAGTTGCAGATCTTAGAGGACAACTATTACAATGCAGAATGTAGCAGGGTAGCAGTTTGTGGAATCAGATCTTATTCGGCACCATATGAACAGTTTCTTCGTGAAAGAAGAAAAAGGGCATAGCAGCAAAAACTGGATGTCTTTTTTAAGCCAACCTCCAAGAAATAGTCAGTAAACAATGAACCACAGCCATCCCCTTCTGGATTAACTATTTTTCGCTCTAACCCTGCAACAACAACTGCACCTGAAGGTGTTGATGATGATGACGACGATGACAGTCAACTTCTGCATTAATAACAGAATAACCTCAAAACCTCCTCCCCATCGTCATCTTCAAATTTTTTCAAAGTAAGATGTTAAATTTATTTTTATTTCATAATTAGCTATGAAGTAAACATTTATTCAAACTATGCTATCCTTTGTATTAGGCTTCTGAAAGATTTTTGAGCGATTTTTGAGTGATTTCTTTTTGATGGTCTGTCCCTAACCCTGCTTTTCCCATAGGCCCCGTTATTTCTATAGTGTGATTTTCTATAATGCGATGTTGCACAGGAGCATAACTATCACGTTATAGCAGAACTGACTGTATCTAGAGGTGAGTGGTAGAGAATAGAGGACCTGCAGAAGAGGTACTGTTTTTAGATAACCAGTAGGTTAATTGATGACAGCAATAAGTACAATGTCATTTGGTAAGTATAATTATGAAGTCGTTACATAACTGACACAGGTCCGCATGCTTCCTGTGAAAGCTAGAGTAAAACTCCCTGTCTCCACCCACAGATTGCTGTGTCACATCAGTAAGAGGGTGGCACCAATGTATAATGAAGATTAACCCTTTCAGTATTATTACCTCATACAACAAGGTCAGCCCTGCTGTTGTGGACAGGATATACCTGGTGGCTGTACCTGAACAGTTTGGCTAGGATGAAGCTAGTTTTGGAGCACAGGTCTTCAATGCTCCTGTGGGAATATTGTTAGAGCTCATAGCCATTGTCTTCAGCCATTTCTTGTTCTGATGTGCAGTGAATTCAATTGGCTAAGACAGGATCAGTCATGCTGCAGTCTTATGGAGGAGGACCAGGTGGATCAGCCTTATCTTTTATACTGATGTGCTGGGCTCTCTCATCATGATGATGGAAATATTTGTGGAGCCTTCTCCTTCACAAATGAGTTGTTTCATTGTCTGTGTGTGGTGGAATTGCAGAGCTTAGAACTGGTCTGTTGCTTGTGGAATTACTGAGCCTTGAATGGTAATAATGTCTGTCAAATCAATTATCACGACTCACTGGGGTACTGTGCTGGATTTCAAGCCAATTATTCCTGGAGTCATCAGGAAATCTCCAAAGTTCCCTAATTTTACCTAACTATCTAATTTAGGTTAAAAGGATATGCATACCAGGTATTTTTTCCAATAACAAGAAAATAACTATTTATTGCAATCAAACTGTTCTAATGGTAATAAGTGATCAAGTTGAATTGCTAACTTATAACTATACCACAAACTTTATCCCTCTTATAAATTTCCATTCACACATATAGACAGACAGATAAAGATAAACAGGACATGAATACAATGGGTGGACAAGAAGAAAGATTAGGGAAATACAGTTCATCACATCAGTTTGAATTACAAACATCAACCAGTCGTTTCTTTCAATTCCTTCGAACATTTTGCTGATGGCATGAGATTATGGATATACCAGTTCTCAGTCTTTCATTCAATGGTTGAGGATTGGCGCTATAAGTAACCCTGAAGGTGGTTTCTCCCTTTTCCTTTCAATAAGAAATTTGGAGAGAGAGCAGTTCACAGAAGAAATTAAGAAAGAACAGCAAGTTGCTCGAGGTTTTCTTCCACTTCCGTACAGTAACCTGTTTTTAAAACTGCAAACACCTTTGTACGTAACTTTAAAGCAATATCTTTTCCCACTTTTGGTCCATCTTTACACAACCAGCTGCTACTTCAGAATGCGGCTGAGAGTCATCACAGCAGAATTCTGGGAGACATTACCACAGTCATCATGAGTGTACAGCCGGTCTGATAGAACCTGGTGTCAAAGTGTGGTTAAACCTGAAACACTACATTGGTGTTTCCCACCCTCCCTCCTCCTCTGACCAACAAAAAAAAAGACTGTGTGAGGAAGATGACTGGCAAGGTAAGGGTGTACATGGGAGCAGCCATTAAGAGAATGGGCCAGTGTTAAAGTGGCAGTGCTGAGGCCTTTTAGCATGGGGAGACTAAACAGGGTACAGGTAAGGGCTCTTTAACTCCACTTCCGTTCTATCTGGACGATAAGCAGTAGGGATGGCAGTTAGAGCAGTGGCATGCTCCTCTTGCAGGATGCGGGAGATCAGGGAGGCTTCCAGTGTCCCTGGTGGCTACACCTGTGAGAAATGCTGCAGCTCCTGACAGACCGTGTTAGGGAACGGGAACTGGAGCTGGATGTGCTCAGGATCTGGGATGCAGAGAACATCATTGATAAGAGCTGTAGTGAAGTGATCACTCCTAAGGTGCAGGCTGCAGGTAGCTGAGTCACCACCAGAAGAGGTAAGGTGGGGGGGGTGGGGAAGGCAGATAGTGCAGGATTCCCCTGTGGCCATTCCCCTCAATAACAGGTATCCCACTTTGGATACTGTTAGGAGGGGATGACCTTTCAGGGACTAGCAGCAGCAGTCAGGTCAGTGGCACTGTGACCGGCTCTGAGGCTCAGAGGGAAAGGGTGCAGTTAGACAGAGCGATACTGATAGGAGACTCAATTGTGAGGGGGAAAGACAGAAGATTCTGTGACCACAGGAGAAACACGAGGATGGTGTGTTGCCTCCCGGGTGTCAGGGACAAGGACGTCTCTGAAAGGTGATGGTGAACAGTCAGAGGTCATTGTGCACACTAGTGCAAATGACAAAGATAGACAAAGGGATGGGGTCCTGCAAAATGAGTACAGGGAGTTAGGTAAGAAGTTAAAAAGCAGGACTTCAAGGCAGTGATCTCCGGATTACTCCCAGTGCCACGCGCCAGTGAGGCTAGAAATAGAAAGACAGGCCAGATGAATGTGTGGCTGAGGAGCTGGTGTAGGAAGCAGGGTTTTCAGTTCTTGGATCATTGGGATCTCTTCTGGGGTAGAGGTGATATGTACAAGAGGGATGAGTTGCACTTTAACTGGAAGGGGCCCAGTATCCTTGCGGGGAGATTTGCTAGTGTTACCCAGAAGGGTTTATTCTAGTTTGGCAGGAGTTGGGACTCTGAATAAGACAGGGGCCAATGAGAAGTCAGGGGAAAATTCATGAGCCGTCGAGAGCAAGTTTACTATTCAGGATAGCCAGGGGCACCGTAAAGGGAGGGAAAAGACTCCTGGTTTAAAGTGCATTTATTTCAATGCATGAGGCCTGACTGGTAAGGCAGATGAACTCAGAGCATGGATTAGCTCTGGGTACTGAGATATTATAGCTATAACAGAATCTTGGCTGAGAGAAGGGCAGGACTGACAGCTGTACGTTCCAGGATACGGAATCTACAGGCGTGACAAAAGTACAAGTGAGTGAGGAGGGGGAGTTTCCCTTTTGATAGGGGGGACACAACAACAATGCTCATAGACGTTATTCTTAAGGGGTCATCAAATGAGGCCATATGGTTAGAACTTAGAAACAAGAAGGGGATGGTTACTCTGTTCGGACCCCCATATAGCCAGCGGGTGTCAGAGGAGCAGATGTGTAGAGAGATTGCAGATACCTGTAGGAATAATAGAGTAATATTGGTTGGAGATTTTAATTTCCCCTATTTTGACTGAGCCACCCAAAGTGTGAAAGGCTCAGACGGGATGGAATTTGTTGAATGTGTCCAAGAAAGTTTCCTAAATCAATATGTAGAGGGTCCTACCCGGGAGGGTGCAACACTGGACCTCCTCTCAGGAAACAAGGTCAGGCAAGTGACTGAAGTGTCAGTTGGAGAACACTTAGGGCCCAGTGACCATAACTCACTTAGTTTGAACATTGCTATGGGAAAAGATAGGTTAAGGTGCTAAGCTGGAGCAGGGTCAATTTTGAAGCCGTTAGGGAGGATCTAGCAGAGGTCGATTGGGTGAGTCTATTTGAAGGAAAAGAAATGACTGGCAACTGGGAGGCTTATAAAAATCTGATATCAAGAGCCCAGGGATAGTATGTCCTTGTTAGCGTGAAGGGAAAAGCTGGCAGGTTTAGGGATCCCTGCTGTCGAGGGATATTGAGGATCTGGTCAGGAAAAAGAAGAAGGCGTACATAGGGTTTAAGCTATCATGCTCAAGTGAATCCCTAGATGACTATAAAAAGTGTAGGAGCACACTTAAGAGGGAAATCAGAAGAGCAAAGTGAGGAGATGAGATGGATCCAGCAGATTAGGCGAAGGATAATCCCAAGAGGTTTTATAGCTATATCAAGAATAAGAGGATAGCTAGGGAGAGATTAGGTCCCCTTAAAGATCAGCATAGCTGCCTATGTGTGGACCCACATGCGATGGAGGAGATTTTTAATGAATATTTCTCCTCACTGTTTACTGAGGAGAGAATCATGGATGCTAAGAAAATAAGGGAAACAAGTGGGGATGTTTTGGACCACATACATATTACCAGAGAGGAGATGTTTGCAGCCTTAAAGCGCATTAAGGTGGATAAATCCCCTGGGCCTAATCAAGTCCACCCTCGGATGTAGTAGGAGGCTAAGGAACAAATTGCAGAGGCCCTTGCAGAGATTTTTGATTCATCTTTAGCCACTGGTGAAATTCTGCAAGACTGGAGGGTGGCTAATGTTGTTCCGTTGTTTAAGAAAGGTAGCAAAGACAAGCCAGGGAACTACAGGCTGGTGAGCCTGACAACAGTGGTGGGCAAGTTATGGGAGAGGATACTGAGGAACAGGATCAAATAACATTTGGATAGTCAAGGTCTGATTAGGGATAGTCAGCATGGATTTGTGTGGGAAGTCACGTCTGACAAATCTTTTAGAGTTTTTTGAAGAGGAAACCAAGAGGATGGATGAGGGTAAGACAGTGGATGTTGTCTATATGGACTTTAGTAAGGCCTTTGACAAGGTCTCACATGGCAGGTTAGTCATGAAAGTTAGGTCGCGTGGTATCGAGGGAGAGCTAGCTAATTGGATTCAAAATTAGCTTGATGGAAGGAAGCAGAGGGTGATGGTTAAAGGTTGTTTCTCAGACTGGAGGCCTGTGACTAGTGGTTTGCCACAGGGGTTGGTGCTGGGACCTTTGTTATTTGTTATTCACGTAAATGATCTGGATGCGAATGTACAAGGCGTGATTAGTAAGTTTGCAGATGCTACAAAATTAGGAGTTATTATTTATAGTGAGCAAGATTATCGAAAGTTACAGAGGGATCTTAATCAGATGGGGAAGTGGGCTGAGAATCGGAAAATGCAATTCAATACAGATTAGTGTGAGATGTAGCACTTTGGAAAACCAAACAACGGTAGGACTTATAAAGTAAATGGTAAGGTACTGAGGAGTGTTATGGAACAGAGGGACCTAGGAATACATGTACATAGTTCATTGAAAGTGGTGGCACAGGTGGACAGGGTAGTGAAGAAGGCATTTAGCATGCTGGCCTTCATTGCTTGAGGCATTGGGTATAGGAGTTGGGACGTTATGTTACAGTTGTATAAGTCATTGGTGAGGCCGCACTTGGAGTATTGTGTCCAGTTTTGGTCACCCTGGTATAGGAAAGACATAGTTAAACCGGAAAGTGAGCAAAGAAGATTTACCTGGATGTTGCTAGGACTAGTAGGCCTGAGTCATCGGGAAAGGATGGCCAGGATAGGACTTTATTCCTTGGAATGTAGGAGAATGAGGGGTGACCTTATCGAGGAGTATAAAATCATGAGGGGTATAGATAGAATGAATGCATATAGTCTCTTTCACAGAGACGGGGAATTCAAAACTAGAGGGCATAGGATTAAGGTGAGAGGGGATAGATTTAAGAAGGACCCGAGGGATACTTCTTCACGCAGAGAGTGGTGTATATATCAAATGGGCTGCCGGAGAAAGTGGTTGAGGCAGGTACAATAACAACATTTAAAAGACATTTGGATAGGTACATGGATGAGTAAGGTTTAGAGGAATATGGACCAAATTCAGGCAATTGGAACTAGCTGAGCGGTCACCATGGTCAGCGTGGGCCAGTTTGTGCCAAAGAGTCTGTTTCCATGCTCTATTACTCTATGACTTTAAATGATATCTTGTTAACTAGATGAGAGTCTTACAGTTTGAAAAGGGTAGTTCAACAGTAGTTTTCCTCCACCAGACTAGACCAAGCATGACCTATGGTTTCCTTCACTTAAAGGGGTTAGGCTAGCAACCTTCATCATGACCAGTTCATATGGTGTAATCAGCTGACATGCCTAGACAAGAGCAGCCAGTATCCATTTCTATCTGTGTATCTCCAAATGTTACCACAATTGAATGTAGCCTGGCTTCCACGTGACAACAACACAAAAGAAACATACAGGAGAAAACATGCTGTGGTTTGCAGAAGCAATTGAACTGTCCTGGGGAGTTCAAAGTTAAATTTTAGCTCCACTTGTTTTGCTGATAAGTGGAATTGATTATTTTTCAGCAAATGACATCTATATTCAATATACTTTGCAACCAATTTTAGCAAAGTTAGTCACACATTATTTGGAAATGTTTCACAATAAGTTGGCAATTGAATGGATTAGTATTAACATTTGCTAGTTTGGAAAGCTTCCATAGTCTTTGCAATGCTCTGTCCAATGCTGAGTGCATGTGTATAATCCATGCAAAATATCTTTACAATGCACAATCATTAACTGTCTATGTGGGTTCTATGTAAATCCCCCCACCAGATGCTCCACATGCAGAACCATTTGTCTTGCTCTTTCAGACTTGTTTTCTTCCTAATTTGCAAGGTTGGGTGTCTCTTCCCACAGAACAAGTGCTCTACATGCTCATCACTGATGCAAGACAGGACCTGTCCTGGTTTAGCCTGCTTGGAGTTCTCCCTCAACTGTTTGATCATCCACTGGCCATAGATGCTGCACAGGGTCCTATTCTACTGCCTACTGTCATCATTTATATTTCTCCAGATCTAATTGATAGCCCAGATATGCCCTTCTAGCACTGTTAACAGTTGATGGTCTGCCTGATTTCCTTTCATTGCCTCATTGGTATCTTGGCGATTGTCCAGGTTAATTTTGTCCAAGGTCTGTTTAATTTGCTGGGTTAAACGTCTAAGATCATTATCCAAATTAATCAAATCAAGGGTATTGACTGTGGACCCTCATGCTCCATAATCTATTGCTAGATCATTCAAAATGTCACTTATACTACACCCTGCTGACTTCCCCTCTGTCAATCTTGTTTCTCCATCCTAACAGCCAATGGGTCAAATACAAGAATAATTTCTGACAATAGGAAGGGTGCCAACTGGGTTCTGGATATGTCTAACACCACTTGTACCAATTTGTCATGGATGTTGTCATACAGGGTTTTGCCCATGTGTTTTAAAACCAATCCTTTTTGTGGTCCTGGGGTTGTCCTCAGATAAACACATAGGGATGCACTTTAACCCTTTTCTATATTAGTATAGGACCACTCCAAAGCATTTTTGCCCAATTTCTAGCCCTTTTTCTGGGCCTGTAGATCTGTACATCTGTTGGGGAAAACATCCCCACCGATTAGCAATAATCTGAGTTCCCATTTAAAACATAGAATATAGACCTGAACAGCACAGGAATGGGCTGTACGGGTGTACAGGAACGGGATTAAACTAATCCCTTCCACCTGCCATTGGTCCATATCCCTCCATTCTTTGCATTTTCATGTGCTTACCTAAAAGTCCCTTAAACGCCCCTATCTTATCTGCTCCCACCACCACCATTGCCAGTTCTAGACTCCTACCACTCTGTGTAAAAAATGTGACCCTCACATCTCCTTTGAACTTTCACCCTCTAACCTTAAATGCACGCCTCCCTAGTATTAGATATTTCAATTCTAGGGAACAAAGATTATGACTGTCAATCCTATCTATACATCTCATAATTTTATAGACTTCTATCAAGTCTCCTCTCAGCCTGTGCCGCTCAAGAGAAAATAACCCAAGTTTTTGTAGCCTTGCCTTATAGCTCATGCCTTCCAATCCAGGCAACATCCCGGTAAACCTCTTTTGCATCCTCTCCAAAACCTCCACATCCTTCCTGTAATGTGGTGACCAGAACGGAATGCAATACTCTAAATGTGGCCCAGCCAAAGTCTTGTAAAGCTGTAACATGACATTCTGACTCTTGGACTGAGTTCCCCGACTAATAAAGGCAAGCATACCGTATGCCTTCTTTACCACCTTATCTACTTGCATGGCTGCTTTCAGGCAGCTATGGACTTGAACCCCAAGATCCTTCTGTACATCAATGCTGTGCAGAGTCCTGCCATTAACTGTATACTTTTCCTTCACATTTGATCTCCCAAGGTGCAGTACCTCACACTTACCCAGATCAAACTCCATCTGCCATTCCTCTGCCCATATCTGCAATTGATCTATATCCTGCTGTATCCTTTGCCAACCTTCTACTGTATCCACAACTCCACTGATCTTTGTATTGTCTGCAAACTGACTAACTCACTCATCTACATTTTCATCTACGTCATTTATATATATGTATCACAAAACAACAGAGGTCCCAGTATGGATCCTTGTGGAACACCACAAGTCACGGACCTTCAGCCTGAAAAAACACCCTTCCACCAATACCTTCTGCCTTCTATGGGCAAACCAATTCTGAATCCATGGGGCCAAGTCACCATGGATCCCATGCATCTTAATCTTCTGGATGAGCCTACCATGAGGGACCTTGTCAAAAGCCTTACTAAAATCCATGTAAACAACATCTACTGCTCTACCCTCATCAATCACACTTGTTACCTCCTCGAAAAATTCGATTAATTTAGTAAGACATGACCTGCCTTGCACAAAGAAATGCTGACTGTCCTTAATTAGGCCATGCTTTACCAAATGTGTCTAAATCCTATCCTTAAGCATTCTCTCCAATAGCTTCCCAACCACCGATGTGAGACTCGTTGGTCTGTAGCTTCTTGGATTATCCCTACTTCCCTTGTTGAACAGAAGAACAATATTAACTACTCCCCAGTCCTGCGGTACCTTTCCAGTGGCTAGCAAGGATACAAAGATCTTGGTAAAGGCCCCAGCAACCTCCTGTATTGCCTCTCTCAATAACCTGAGGTAGAAACCATCAGGCCCCTGGGGACTTATCCACATTAATGCTCTTCAAGAGATCCAACACCACTTCTTTCTTGATCTCAAAATGCCCTAGCATATTAGCATGCTCCACACAAATCTCATTATCCTCCAAATCCTTTTCATGAGTGAATACCAATGTAAAGTACTCATTTAGGTTTTAACCCACATTCTCTGCCTCCAAGCAAAAGTTCCCTGCTTTATCTCTGAGTGGTCCTATCTTCTCCCTAGTTATCCTTTTGTTTTTAATGTATCTATAGAAAGCCTTGGGATTCTCTTTAACCTTAATTGCCAAAGTCATTTTATGGCCCCTTCTTGGTCTCCTAATTACCTGCTTGAGTACTTTCTTGCTTTCCTTATATTCCTCACAGGCCCTGTCCAATTTTAGCTTCCTAAACATTACATATGCTTCTTTTTACCTTTTGACTAAATTCACAACCTCCCTCCTTACCTTGCCATCCTTATCCTTTCTCCTTATTGTAACATGCCAGTCTTGAACTCCCCCCAGCAGGTCTTTAAATACTTCCCACATGTCAAATGTGGACTCGCCTGATAACAGCTCATCCCAACTAACACCCCCTAGCTCCTGCCTAATACTGATGTAATTTGCCCTCCCCCAGTTTATTACTTTCCCGCAAAGTCTTGACTCATCCTTGTTCATAGCTATCTTGAAACTTAAGGACGTGTGATCCCTGGTACCAAAATGGTCTCCCACTGAAAGGTCAGTCACTTGGCCAAGCTGATTAGCCAATATAAGGTCCAGTATGTCCCCTCAATACAGGTGTGGAGCTTGAGGAACATAACAGGTCAGGCAGCATCAGAGGAGCAGGAAAGTCGACATTTCGGCTCAGGACCCTCTGTCAGGACTGATGAAGGGTCCCAACCTGAAACATCAACTTTCGTGCTTCTCTGATGCTGCTTGACCTGCTGTGTTCCTCCAGCTCCACACTATATCAACTCTGAGTTCCAGCTTCCGCTGTTCATGCTCTCTCCCAGTATGGCCCCTCCTCTAGTTGGACTATCCACATACTGTTTCAAGAAACCTTCTTAGATGCACTTAACAAATTCTGCCCCAGCTAAGCCTCTTGCTCTAAGGGAGTCCCAGTCAATACTGGGGAAGTTAATGTCACCCACTATGACAACTGTTTTTATTGCACCTTTTCATAATCTACCTACATATTGTTCCTCAATCTCTTAGTGACTGTTGGGAGGCCTAAATTATAATCCTATCAGAGTGATTGCACCATCTTATTTTTGAGATCTACCCATATTGCCTCATTGGATGAGCCCTTCAGCATGTCCTCTCTGAGAGCAGATGTAACATTCTCCCTGAATAGTATTGCAACTCCTTCACCTCTTTTACCTTCCTCTCTCATCTAAAACAATGAAACCCTGGAATGTTGAGCAGCCAGCCCTGACTGTCTCTTAACCAAGTCTCTGTAATGGCCATAACATCACAGCCCTGTGTACTGATCCAGGCTCTAAGCTAATCTGTTTTACCTTTAATACTTCTAGCATTGAAATAAACACACTTCAGCCCATTAATCATAGAACCCCTACAGTGTGGAAACAGGTCCTTTGGCCCAACAAGTCCACACTGACCCTTGGAGCATCCCACCCAGACCTGTCCCCCTATAACCCACACATCCCTGAACACTATGGGCAATCCACCCAGCTTGCACATCTTTGGACTGTGGGAGGAAACCAGAGTACCTAGAGGAAACCCACACAGACATGGGGAGAATGTGCAAACTCCACACAGTTGCCTGAGGGTGGAATTGAACCCAGGTCCCTGGCGCTGTGAGGCAGCAGTGCTAACCACTGAGCCACCGTGCCACCCCTAAAAGTAAGGCTTTCAATAATGAACAATACAGAATGTAAAAGCACAAAACCTTTAATCTTCACCTGCCACATTTTTCTAAGAAAAGTTTTGTTGAATGTTTCCTTGTAATCGATTTGTGTTTCTGTGTATCATGAGTGGTTTTGTTATAACTAAAATTAATGTCATCAAGTTCATTTATGTGTCTCTGCCTGTCCTTTCTTTCTGATTTACTGGTCCTAACATCTACCTTCTCCTCAATCCCTCCACTTGCTGACCTGCTGTTCTGGTTCCTAGCCCCCTGCCACTCTAGTTTAAAGCCTCCCAAGTAGCACTAATGAACCTCCCTGCGAGGATATTGGTTCCCCTCCAGTTTAGGGGTAACCTGTCCTCTTGTACAGGTCGCTGTTGTTCCAGAAGAGGAACCAATGATCCAAGAACCTGAAGCCCTGTCCCTTGCACCAGATCCTTATCCACACATTCATCTGACCTATTTTTCTATTCCTTGCCTTACTAGCACGTGGCACCAGTAGTAACCCAGAGATTACTAACCTCGAGATCCTGCTTTTCAGCCTCTTCCTAACTCGCTGTACTCACTCTGTTGGGCCTCATCCATCTTTCTATCCATGTCATTGGTACTAATGGGCATAACAACCTCTGGCTGCTTCCCCTCCCCCTTAAGAATTTTGTGCAGCCACTCAGCAACATCCTTGACCTTGGCACCAGGGAGGCAACACACTATCCTGGAGTCTTGGACACAGCCACAGAAATGCCTGTCTATGGCCCTAACCAGAAATGTTAGAGAATGCAAGATTTAGTGAGAGTGAAGAATTGAGGGAGATCAATATTAATAGAGAAATGCTACTGGGAAAATTGATGGAATTGAAGGCAGATAAATCCCCAGGGCCTGATAATCTATATCCCAGAGTACTTAAGGAAGTGGGTCTAGAAATAGTGGTTGCATTGGTGGTCATCTTCCAGGATTCTATAGACTCTGGAACAGTCCCTGCAGATTGGAGGGTGGCTAATGTCACTCCAATATTCAAAAAGGGAGTTGAGAGAAAACAGGGAATTATAGACCAGTAAGCCTAACATCAGTAGTGAGGAAAAATCTCGAATCCATTATCAAGGACTTTAAAGTGGAGCATTTAGAAAACAGTGGCAAGATCAGACAGAGTCAGAATGGATTGATGAAGTGGAAATCGTGCTTGACAAATCTGTTGGAATTATATGAAGATGTAACTAGCAGAGTTGACAAGTGAGAGCCTGTTGAAGTGGTATATTTGGACTTTCAGAAAGTGTTTGACAAAGTCCAGCATAAGAGATTGTTGTTTCAGATTAAAGCGCATGGGATTGGAGGACGTATATTGAGGTGGATACAAAACTGGCTGGCAGAGAAGAAACAAAGAGTCCTAATGGGTCCTTTTCAAATTGGCAGGCAGTAACTCGTGGGGTGCCACAGGGATCGGTGCTGGGACCCCAGCTATTCACAATATATATTAATAAGTTGGAAGAGGGAACAAAATGTAACATCTTAAAGTTTGCAGATGATACCAAGTTGGGTGGGACGGTGAATCGTGACGAGGATGCAGAGAGCCTTAAGCGTGATCTGGACAGGTTGGGTGAGTGGGCAAATCAAGGGCAGATGTAGTAATAATATTTACATTGACTTTAAAGTCAGTTTCTCTATGGATTTTGTGTCAGTGTCTTATGATTTAAACTAGGTTTTTATGCTCTTCCAAGTCACATTAATCCTTTTGTCAAGTAGGTTTACATGTCTGAGACCTGTTCTTCAGTGCATGTTTTTTGTACTGTTTCATATTTGTTACCTCTGAGGTAACTTTCACTTTTGCACACTTACATCGGTGTCCTAAGACCATGTCACGCATTCTTGACTCCCACATGATCTTATCAAATGATCTATGAGGTCGTACTTGCCTGTCCACATATGGTTCTGATACTCGGGTAGTGGCTTGATCACCAATTCAATCTTTCTTAAAAAGAAAGGCAAGGACACAAACATCACCAAGAGAAAGCTATCAGTTTGGTGCTCTCATCTAAATTTCCTCGTCACTACTGTAACATTTTAACCTGAATTGCCACTTCAACCCATTATTCTAACATTTTTGGCTTCTGTTACCAGTCTCCACCCTGAATTACTTCATCTCATCCAATTTTGCAATTTGACTATTACCATCATATCTGATTCCAGAGACCTGTAGAGATTTGATAGACCATAGAACATAATATTATAATATTTTAATACAGAAGTCAAATATTTCTGTTTGATTCAGGCACAACATACTTTGTTCTTTCTCTAAGATGACCCATGTTTTTCTTAAAGTTACTTGACAATTCATTCTAGATATTTGATATAGCTCTATGTAAATTTGTTCACATTCAATATTCTGTTTGCTCCCTTAAAGTCACTAACTTTTTTTTATGTATTGAACCTTTGAGACTGTGTGTTTGTAATTTATCATTTTCCAGAATCCCTTTAAATTTTCAGGTAACTATTCCATTTAAATGTTTGGAATACCAGGGCATGAGAGTCTCGAGATAACAAGGTGTACAGCTGGATGAACACAGCAGGCCAAGCAGCATCAGAGGAGCAGGAAGGCTGACGTTTCGGGCCTAGACCCAAGAAGGGTCCTCTGATGCTGCTTGGCCTGCTGTGTTCATCCAGCTCTACACCTTGCTATCTCAGATTCTCCAGCATTTGCAGTTCCTACTATCTCTGAAACAATCATGTGAGTCTCGATATAATTTTTGTCATGATATGCTTATGTATAACCAGGCTCAGTGGTTTCAAGATTCCTGACTCTCACTATAAGCAATATTTCCACAGTACTTCCCCAACACTGAAATGTGTTATTGATGAATTGCTTGATGGGTTGAAGGTATCTCATCCATCACTGTGTCTCAATATTGAAATTCTGCAAACGGGTCCAGCCTTCAGTGTCTCCAATTTCTGAAAGACAAACAAGTTCCATCCATTCCACGTCAAGCATAATGGGTTAATTAGTATTAATCTACTACAGATTCAAAAGGGGGTGGGGTGTAAACTCCTGCACGTAATTATGTCATCCATCTCTCTTCCTCCTTGAAGGAAGAAAAAGCCCATCCCTTTGTTAAATTTGCCCTTCCTAAACCTCTTGCACGCAGGGAGTTTCAACATTCCAATATCCCAATCACTTGGATATTAACAATGAGTCAATCTTATCATCCAGAATTAAAGATGCACTCATGTGTCAGAAATTCATTCTGGCCAGTAAAGGAAATTCCAAGTACAGTACTTTCTGAAATTAAAATTTACCCAAGTCCAAACACAACACCAAAAGGTAAATGTCTACTAAGTTTTACGAACCAAATGTTTGAATCAACATTTCGCAAATTTTGGCTTTACACAACCACTGATGGTTTCTTAAAAGGATATTACATTAACCATTGACAACACAGTGTGGAGCTGGAGGAACACAGCAGGCCAGGCAGCAGAGGAACAGGAAAGTTCTTGTTTCAGGTCAGTACCCTTCTTCAGAAAACACAACCTGAAACGTCAACTTTCCTGCTCCTCTGATGCTGCCTGACCTGCTGTGTTCCTCCAGCTCCCCTACCGCATCCCAAAACCAGCCCAGCTCGTCCCCGCCTCCCTAACCTGTACTTCCTCCCACCTATCCCCTCCTCCCACCTCAAGACCCACCCCCATCTCCTACCTACTAACCTCATCCCGTCCCCTTGACCTGTCCGTCCTCCCTGGATTGAACTATCTCCTCCCTAACTCCCCACCTACACTCATCTTTACTGGTTCCATCCCTGCCTCTTTGACCGTTCTGTCTCCTCTCCACCTATCTTCTCCTCTATCCATCTTCTATTCGCCTTCCCCTCTCTCCCTATTTATTTCAGAACCCCCTTCCCCTCCCCCATTTCTGAAGAAGGGTCTAGGCTCGAAACGTCAGCCTTCCTGCTCTTCTGATGCTGCTTGGCCTGCTGTGTTCATCCAGCTGTACACCTTGTTATCCCAACAACGTCCATCCCATTTGTGGTACACTATCTTTGCTGAAGCCTGTCTCCCGCAAGCACTCATCTATGGCAGCTTGTTTGAATAACCCCCATTGCTCTAGTTTTCTGTATATGGCCGTCCATCTTTCTTGCAGGGGCCATAATTGTGCCAAAAAATTACCTACAAGCCCAAATCCAGAGTCCGCCGCATTCCATCCTGGAATACAAAAGGACTCCGGAGCATCAAGTTGCCTTTCCCTGCTCTTAAATATTTTCCTTAATCCCATTCCTCGTTGCCAAAAAGTATCTTGGATCACAGCCTGTATCCAAGTGGTTCTTTTCAGATTTGGGTAAATATTATTAAGAGAAGGCTCAACAACAGCAACTTGCTGAAATATGAATGTTTATTTAGTAATAATAAATGATTATAATGGCAATAATAAATCATTACAGTGGTAACAATAAATGGAAATGAGGAGAAAAAAGCAAGAAGTCTCATGCCTTTCTAGAAAAAGCAACAAGTCTCACGTTCTTCTGCTTGTTGGGGACCCATCAATCGATGGCTGGTCTGGAGGCTTAGGTTCGTTCCTGGCACTGATCAGTATTCCAAGCTGAAGCGAGGTCCAGCAGCAGCAGCAGCTTGGAACGAAACTCTCTCTCTCTCTTATACAGTGTGACAAACAGCCAGCACAAAGAAGGCAGATACAGCAAGGCAAAACTGCTGGCTGGTACAGAAAATGCAGGATGGGAAAACAAGTGCAGGTGTCATCTTTGGCTCGTAAAGGAATGTTCACAGGACTCATCCCAAGGTCATGCAGCTTGTCAAGAATCATCAACAATTTAAGCCATTCAGCCCATCCTATACAATCTATCTTCTCATGCAGCTGTTGAATATCATCATTAACTCTTAGCCTTTCGGCCCATCCTATACAATACCTCACTAGCTCTACATACCAACTTTGTTTGGATCAACAATACCCACGTGGTCATTGGGTACTTCATTTGCTTAGCCACTTTCTCAACTGAAATGAAAATGCTTCTACATCCTTCTCTGGCAACGCTTGGACATATTTAAACAGATCTCCGCCAGATCTTTGGCTATGATGGGACTGCTCTCCATTACTGTCCTCAACACTTCTCCCACCTTTCACCTCTACCTCTGCCAATTCAATTGACATTGGTTTGCAGTGCTAACCTCTAAAGTTCAAGAACTCTCTCTTTCTCCTTTTCTTCCCTCTCTTTCTCCCTTGCTTCTGCTAGGGCCTTCCTTGCCCTTTTTTGGGCTGCTAGGACTTTTTTTCTGTTTTTCCTCTGCTGGAGCTTTCCTCTCTTTCTGCTTTTCTTCTGCTTTCAATCATAATTCAAAATGTTTCATTTCCTTTTCATATTCCAGCTGTTTTATTTGCAATTAAATTTGAGCCATTTCTAATGATTTGAATTACATTTCTGGCAATTGAAAATGTTGTGCGTTTTCCACAATTATCTTCCCTTTCCTCAGACTCAGGCATTTCCAACTTCAACTTGTTTGTCAATTCCAAAAATTTTGCCTTGCTTATTTTCTGTACAACTCCCAAAGTGACTTCTTCCATCTCCCAGGAAACTCTTAGTGACTGAAAGAGCCATTATTACACAAGGTACACCCCTTCAACCAACCGAATGTAACACCTGAAATTAAAAAAAAACACCAACACACACCACTCACTGTCTTTGAGTCCAATAATCTTAAACCCCAACTGAATTAGTGATTTTGATCCCAACACTAGCCCCCAATGTGTTATCGACTAGCCCAAACCCCTTCAAAATATATTAACAAGATACCCGGGACCCTAACATTTTCTTATTTAAACACAAATACCATATGTTGCATTCCAGAAGCAATTAGATTGAACAAACTACCAGTCTTGAAGCAAAATACACTTTATTCACCCAGTATAGTTAAATTACAACAAAAGAATGAATTGGAATAAGTTAACTCTATTGGAAAACTTAACAGAATAATACATTACTTAACTACGAAACAGTAACTGTTTCAATACAATAACATCCTATAAACACACGATTGGCAAAAGCAAATTCAGTAAAATAGTAAAATTTTCTGAAGAAGTGTCCAGACCAGAAACGTCAGCTTTCCTGCTCCTCTGATGCTGCTTGGCCTGCTGTGTTCATCCAGCTCTACACCTTGTTATTTCAGTAAAATAGATTGTGTCACACGCAATCCTAGCAGCAGGAAGTGAACCCCCAGCTTTTAGCTGTAACAGAGAGAGGAATAACAGCTTCCACATCTAGCTTCAAGACCTCAGCAACTATTAATGAAGGCTAAAACTAAAAGAATGCTTGTTCTGTGGGAGCTTGACCCCACCCATTTCGGCTGCTTCTATTGTCCCAACTTTAAAAATAAACCAAGGCCTCACAAGATGTTCAATTTATTGGCTTTTGAGCAGATCACTCAGCACCTATGTCTCAACCTTTCTTCATTAAAAAAAGGACAAACTACACCTCTTAAGGCCATAGTACCATCATACCTCTAACTGTTTCTTGATATCACGTGGAGTGAATTGAATTGGCTGAAGACTAGTATCTATAATGCTAGGACCTACTGGGCGAGGCCACGATGGATCATTTCCTTGGAACTTCTGGCTGAAGATTGCTATGAATTCTTCAGCCTTAGCATTTGCACTAATGTGCTGGGCTCTTCCATCTTTGAGGATGGGGATATTTGTGGAACTTCCTTCTCTAGTGAGTTGTTTAATTATCCACACGATTCATGATTGGAGCATATCTGCAGTCCTGCCACATCCAGTGGTTGTGGGATTGCTTAGCTCTGTGTATCACTTGGTGCTTATACTGTCTGGTGTGCAAGTAGTCCTGTTTGGTGGCTTCACTAGGTTAACACCTTATCTTCAGGTATGCCTAGTGCTGCTCCTGGCATGCCCTCCTGCACTCTCCATTGAACCAGGGTAGATCCCCTGGCTTGATGGTAATAGTTGAGTGGGGGATATGCCAGTCCATGAGGTTACAGATTGTATTGGAGTACGATTCTACTGCTATTGATGGTCCATGGTACCTCGTGGATGCCCAGTCTTGAATTGTTAGATCTGTGTGAAGTCTGTCCCATTTAGCACGGTGATAGTGCCACACAACACGATGGAGGTTATTCTCAAGGTGGAGGTGGGACTTCGTCTCCACAAGGACTGTGCAATGGTCACTCTTACCGATACTGTCATGGACAGATGCAACTGCAGCTGGCAGATTGGTAAGGATGAAGTCAAGTATGTTTTTTTTCTCTTGTTGGTTCCCTCACCATCGGCTGCAGACCCAGGCTAGCAGCTATGACCTTTAGGACTCAACCAACTTGATCAGCTTGATGGCAGACATTGAAATTCCACTCCCCTCCCAAGTACATTTTGCACTCTTACCACCCTCAATGCTTCCTCCAAATGTTGTTCAACATGGAGGAGTCCAGATTCCATCAACCAACGGAGGACGGTACATGGTCATCAGCAGGAGGTTTCCTTAACCATGTTTATCCTGAAGCCGTAAGGCTTCATGGCATGCAGACTCAATGTTGAGGACTCCCAGGGCAACTTCCTCCCGACTGTATACCATTGTACTGCTACCTCTGCTGGATGTGTCTTGCCAGTAAGGACAGGACATATTCGATGATGATAGTGTTATCTGGGCCATTGTCTGTAATGTATGATTCTGTCAATATGACTGTGTAAGGCTATTGCTTGAGAAGTCTGTGAGACAGATCTCCCAATTTTGGCACTACCCCCCAGATGTTTGTAAGAGGACTTTGCAGGATTAAGAGGGCTGTGTTTGCTGTTGTCTTTTCCTGTTCTCAGGTAGATGCTGGACGGTCTGTCCAATTTATTTGCTTGATGAGACTTCATACTGATTGATACAACTGAGTAGCCAGGGTCAACTGCATTGCTGTGTGTCTGGAATCACACATAGGCCAGATCGGATGAGGAATGCAGATTTCCTTACTGAAGGACATTAATGAAGCACATTGTTTGTTCAACAATTGATACTGGTTTCATGGTCACCAGTAGATTTTTAATTCCAGGTTTTTTTTTAAATTGAATACAAATTCTACCATCTTGCATGGTGGGATTTAAACCTGGGTCCCACAGCCAGAACACCAAAGTAACAAATTATAGAAGAACTTTTCTTCTGAGCAATCCCTCAGAAAGTGCCATTGTCAGTGTTACCAAGCAGCACTTACTGACCGTTAACTGGCTGATACTCATTTTGAGTTCTGCTAGGACTACTGAACTCCAGATCTTATTACAATCATGGGTCAATTATAGACCAAAGGGCTGAATTTCAGATGTGAGGTGAATCCTCACACAAGGAATACTCTGCAACATTGCTGTGTGTCCACTCTAGATCTCGTACTTCTGCTCTAATCCCTTCCTCCCTCCCAAAACAATTATAGGGTTCTCCTTATCTTCTTCTTCCACTCACCAACTGCTGGGTTCCCTCAACTCTCTCATCTCCATGATGCCACCATCAAATACATCCTCCCCTGTCAACATTTTCTATAGGCTGTTCCCTCTGAGATGCTGTAACACAATTCTCAGTCACCTCCTACACCCTCTTCTGTTCCTGTAGTATGGGAGATGCTACGCTGCCCATTTACTTCCTCCCTTATCACTATCCTCTGTGCCAGACATCCTTTTTAAGTGAAATAATGATTTAATTGTACTTCTCTCAATCTCACTTACCGTACTCTTCATTCACAATGTTGTCTCCTTGGTTTTAGGGAAACTAAATGCAGATTGGTGCTTCCAGTCTACAGTCATGACTCTGGGCTTGCTGTTGATTGCCATTTAACTTTTCCACGTTGCTCTAAAGTTTCTGCCCTTGCCCTGTAATAGTGTTCCAAAGAGCCTTAACCTAAGCTCGAGGAATTGCACCTCAACATTTACAGCCTTAGTCGTAGAATAGAATCCCTACAGTGTGGAAACAGGTCCTTCAGCCCAACAATTGCACACCGACCCATCCCCTATAACCCACTTAAGCTCCACATCCCTAAACATTACGGGCAATTTAGCATTGCCAATCCACCTAGCCTGCACATCATCGGACTGCGGGAGGAAACCGGAGCACCCGGAGGAAACCCACGCAGACGCGGAGAGAATGTGCAAACTCAACACAGACAGTCGCCTGAGGGTGGAATCGAACCAGGGTCCCTGGTGCTGTGAGGCAGTAGTGCTAACCACTGAGCAACCATGCCACCCAGAGTCTAGAGTCAACACCCTTCTAGGGCCAACGTTGAGTTCAACAATTTTAAATCCATAAGATCATAAGACACAGGAGCAGAGCTAACCCATTCAGCCCATTGATCCACCATTCAATGAGATCACGGTTAATCTGAGAATCCTCATCTCCACCTTCCTGCATTTTTCTATTGTAGCGTATGATACCAAAAATGACATCTCCAAACCAGATTAATTAAACGTAGCAACAAGCAGTTGATGGAGTGTGGAAAAGTACATGAGAACAGCAGCAATACCTGACTTGTTTTTGATCACCAAGCGCAGAAGAATGCTTGCGGAAAGTACTCAAAAGGGGAATTCAGCACATAACATCAAATCCAGTACACTATTAATATTGAGGACTTTTCACAGTTCGGTGGACCTCTCCATCAGATTGGGTTTGTGACCAGTGCTGTGGAAATTGAAATCGAGTTCCAGGTGCCAGATATCATTGAGGGCCCCTTGACAGATGAGAGAACGCGAGACTCACTTGTTTGAATATACCTACATAGTATAAGTTTTCATTTTGTTTCAATATATCTAAAGTAGTGTAATCTAATAATTACTTCCTACATAATATGCAATTTAAATTAATAAGTTTGCATTATATCAAAGTAAACACGCCATTTTGATCAGATCTGAAAGAACCAGTTAAGGCACTTACATTATACTGTTATATTTAGCGTAATTAATAGGATCTGAGGGAAATGTTCAAGAAGGAAAAAGAAACCGTGGGGAAGGATACATATTCTGTATCCTGGAGTAGTCTTCGTTTAGGGTGCTGGTGATCCAGATGGCTGAGGTAAGGACTCCACAAATTTGAGATAGGGATTTGGAGCAATGTTCCAAGAGTCAACTCCAGGCCATGAAGGACTGTCTGGAGAAAGTATGTTTCCCCATGCACACCAAGGGTGTCACCCAGATGGAGTTGATTCAGGATGATCAGCCTCTGTATGTTATCCTGTGAGGTGCACGAATTAAAAGAGGTGAATAATAAATTGGCTGCTGCTCTAGTAGAACAGCAGAAGGTTGCTGTAGCAGAGGCAGTTTGGACTGCCCAGGAGCGGATGGATAAAGCTGAGGAAAAGCAGACTGGTATCACCTGCAGGTTAGCCACGTGTCAGCATTAGAAAATGGGCAGACCGAAAGAATTGGAAGGTGAATCTGACGAAAGTGTGCTCTTTATTAGCTTCAGCTGATGGAGACCCAAATCAATGGGACGCGGACATTTGGTGTTCAAATATGAGTGGACTGATGGGGGAAGAAGTACATTTGTGTGCCTATTAATAACTAACAAAACAAAAGGGCATGGCCAACAGGCTACACGATATACCCAGCTTCTGCGGGACTACACTCTAATGGAATTTCAGGATGTGGGAATGATGCCTGTCAGATGGCCTGGGGAGACATTAGGAATTTTGATTAATCCAGCTATGGGATTAGGGAGCATCCAATGTTTCCCTCACTGTGAGGAGCTCTGAGGAATGAGAGCCTTGTCCACAGCCATGAATATGCTCTCGATGAGGCCAATGGGCTTTTTTATATTCCTTCATGGGATGGGGCATCGTTGCCTAGGCCAACATTTAATGCCCATCCCTAATTACCCAGGGAGCTGTTAAGAGTCAACCACATTGTTTCAGGTCTGGAGTCACATGTAGGCCAGACCAGGTAAGGATGACAGTTTCCTTCCCTAAAGAACATTAGTGAACCACATGGGTTTTTATTTTTCCTGACAATCGACATCGGTTTCATGGTCATCATTAGACTCGTAATTCCAGATTTTAAAAAAAATTGAATCCACGTTCCATCATCTGTCACAGCAGGATTCAAACCCAGGTCCAGAGACCATTACCTGGGTCTCTGGTTTAATAATTTAAGGATAATACCATTAGGCCATTACCACCCCTTGGAACACGGTCCACATGGATAAGTATGGCTGTGAGACAAAAGTATGTGGATGCCATGAGTTGAGAGCAGAACATTGCCTCGTGGCAGACCTTATCTATGGGAACTGTCCAATTGAAAGAGTTAGCTTTGCTAGTTGGATGGTACAGTAACAATTCATGCTGGAATGAGGAGTCAAACCCTCTGCAGTGGACTGGCTCAACTCTTGGCACTGTTGAGGTCAATACAGGAAGATCAGCAGGTGAAGTTGTTGGACAGTAGGTGAAGAGGAACATGGAGCTGAGTCTCAGGTGAGGAAGGAGAGTGGAGTAAAGGGAAAGCTGGGAAAATGTGGGAAGCAAAATTAGATATTACCTGCTGTATTGGCAGTAGGAATAGATAAGTCTAAAATAGATGGTATAGCCACCACTGTTACTTATTCGCTCTGGAGGAAGCATTTTGCGCTTGCTGAGGGATTGAAGAGGCTACCAGCCCCGCCCATGGTACAAGGAAAAAAAAGTTGTGACTTTGATGCTGCTCCCCGGGTAAAGGAGGGTACACCGGAGCTCCCCGTTTAGGACTACACCAAGGGTCTGGTCAAAACTGGGGCATACACAAACATAATGTCTCTCCCTGTTGTTCTAGCTGAGTGCCAATTTCACTTGACATATCATAATTCATGTCCATTAATAATTATTCATAATTGTATCACTGTTCATGATGGCGTGTAATATTAGCTACAGACTTTTGTGCACTGACCACCCCATTCAGACTGACTCAGAAGTGCATTACCATATCAGGTTACATTCCACTTAAAGGTGCAGTCATGCATAATGCACTCCACTTAAAGCCATATAAATATCACAGGATAAGACATTTTTACACTTCCATACCAAAAGTAGTGCTCTTCATATTAAAACCTAGTCTTGAATAGGTGCGATCCCCAGCTTTTACTCTAAGCTCCTTTCCAGCCAGCATTGCTCCAAGAATCATTCAAAGATAACAATTGGATTAGCCCTCTTCTTTAAAAGTAAAATGCCACTTCCTTGCGGACTTTCTTGTATTAGATTAAACATGTTATGATTTGTAGGTGACAGGATTTACCTTGCCTCAAGTTTTTATTCAATGTTGTGTATATAAGCAACCTTTACCTACTAATAAAATTAACAGCGCTATGTCCAGAACCGCATGATTTTGAATGAATGAAGATATGAATGAAGCTGACAGCACTACTATTACAGACGTGATTGTGAAACTGAATAAACGAATGAGCGATAGTAAACAGAACTCACAGATAGGTGCGACTGTGAAACAGAATGTATAGGCAATAGTAAACAAAAGTCACAGACAGCCATGACTGATAGAAATCCAAACTTTTATTTAACACAGACACATTTTTACCAACATTCTAACTTTGGATATAACAGGACTAACACCTTTTGAATTATGTAAGGACAAACCAGACAGACACGCTAATATTATTAGAATAACCTCTAACACTTAGCAAGTGTTTAAACCATCTCTGGTTTCCTGCAGGACAGTTTTCTGTACAATAGCCATTACTTAGCACTCAAGTGTTAGAATATTAACACATACACAGGTTACGCATAAAAGAGGCTATTTTTGAGCTATGATTTTGGGATTCTATTTTTGCCTCACGTCGCACTGCTGTGAATACACGATAAAGAGGTTATTTTTGCCACTCAATGATCTCGGTCATTTGGTTCTTTGAATACGATCCCATGCACATCATAATGACTCTCCCATTGTGAAGGTTGATCACCTCTGTTCATTATGCAATACAGGTCCAAGAATTCCTTTTTGGTTTTTGATCTGCGGTGACCTGGCCTCTTTGCATTCCATCAGGTCTTTGCTTTCAGGAACTGCTCAGCCAATTTTATGTTGGGGCTAGTTGCTTAGGCCATTGGCCACTACAATAAAAGGGTTACAAACCCTTATTTTACGATATGTGGAGTCAATGGAAATGCAGTCGAAGAATGGGTTAAAATTTGCGGCACAATCAGTACGGCAAAACAGGCACTTGAGAATGGATGGTTACCAAATGACCACAAGGGGGCGACAGAGTTGTGTCTTTGTAATGGGGATGAGGTATGGATCCACTACCCAAAACAGCCAGTCACTCCTGGGGAGGTGTTAGCCCATGGGTAGGGAGACACCGATATCCCCAGTGTGTCTAGATGGGGAAAACCCTCAAGAAAAAACAGTGAGAGTTCTGGAAAAATGTGAAAATGGTAGGAAGTATTAGATATTAAATTAATAACAGAAATTGCATTTGTTCTAACAAACTGGTGATGTGGTGACTGCTATGATACTTCTGTTTCCTCCTGCCTTGTGTGAAACAAAATCTGCCATTACCCGTACACTATCACATTGGAAGGGAATTTGGAAGATAGAGTCCTAGTACTAGAAACAGAACTCAAGACCATTTTAACTGTTCACCAAATGCGAACTGCAGGTTGTTCCTTGTGACATATACATGCAACAACACATGTACCTCTTTTTGTGGGACTGGGTAATTTAACCTGGCTATTGTACACTGTGGACACCCAAGTTACCCTACACATAATCAAGTGGAACATTACAGAGCCTTTAATTCATTGCACTAAATTAAATGAGACCAACAGTGCTAGCTGGAATATGACTGTTTTGAAGTAGGTTACACAATCTCCATTGGCCCATAGCCCCTCATACACAAGGAGGTCTAATGTAAAATTACAAAGTACTGAATGGCTACTATGTCAAAATGTTTCAGAGGTAAAGGGTCGTGAGCCAAGGGTAATACTATAGTGGTCTACACATAAAGATCCATCAAAGACCATACAATTACCCCATCTCCAGTGATTGTATCTTACATGTACCTTGGAGTTTAAACCCAAATATCATGTTAACCATAACAGTTGAAATAACTTACCCTCCTATTGTTGACATCTACATACACCATTAACATTACAGAGACAAGGTAGGAGAGAATGTAAACGCCACCATTCTGGGTGGAGCAGGGACTAGGATTGGTGCGTTAAATTCAATGGATATTGAAACCCTACAAAAAGCTTGCTAAAGCTGGACAACCAACTAGGGAGCCTACTCAATTATCTGCTGTATGGATCAAACTATTAGTACATAAAGATTTAGCAAATTGGTTTTTAACCAACATGGCTTGGGAGTTTGCTAATAGCATTGCCTGTGAAACATATCACACCCAGATGTATCTTAGTGCTGAAGCTAATTGAATGCACTGTAGTTTGTTAGAGCTATGGTTTGACACAATGGCATGAACTAACCACTTCATTGTTTCCAAGACAGCAGACGTTTGGATAGCAATCAATTAATCTCACATGTGGTAACTTAACTGCTTAAGTCTGATTTATTATTAACTAATTACAATGACACAATGTGCAATGCTACTTTTTTTGACTTTAAATAGCGCCCAGTGGGAAATATGGTGCCAATTTATTACTCAACCTCATCATGTTACAAACACTTGTGTTTTATGGCAAATGGCTAGATGATGACAACTAAACCCACCAAGAGGATGATTGTGAACAATAGCCAGAAGGCCTGGTATGTCCCTTCCACAACCCTATCTTTGAACCATGTACATTGCAACCTATCAGGGGTACTTGAATGTAGAGAAAGTTACCATTCAATGATACAACCATTTACAAAGTTGGCCTGAACCATGTGAATTATTTGTGCTCATACTGTCAATCTTAATGATAAGAGAGAGGAACCATCCATCAACTTATGCCAGTACAAAATTTATATTATCTCTTATTCAGTTAGACATAAAACCTTAAAAAAAAATTAAAGAAGGGTAGGATATATAACCTTGTTAAATACTACTAAACAATTCAGTAGGGTACCTCAGTATATGTCATTTGAAAAACTGCAGACTTTCTTTGTACAGCATAAACAGGTTAGCTTGCATTTGGCAGCAGTACACTATGTGCTTCTATCAGCTAGAAAGTGACTGAAAGCCACATTTAATTATTTCATATAGTGGGTCGTTTAGGGACTCTAATTGTGCATCATTAGTGGGATATATTTAATGGGTGGTCATCCAAAGCTTCAGCACTACTCATGCTCTTATGGCATCTAATTATTATGTTATTGCTAACTGTTTTCTAATTGTTTGTATTTGCCTGTTTAATGGCTTGTAAACATTAGCACATGTATAATCAGCTTGCAGCTATCAAACAACATGTGTGTGCTTAAGTGAGTTTTTAATCATCTACTTTGGAGATATCAAGGATGGAATGTAGTGTATAGCATCAAAAATTACATCTCCAAACCAAATCATTGAGGGTTAATTGGCCATAGCAATAAGCAAGTGATAGAGAGTGGTAAAGTATGTGAGAACAGGCTATTTTGCTAGAAGATGGATTAGGCATGAACACAGTCTGTTTTGCAGCAATACCTGGACTTGTTTTTGATCACCAACACAGAGGGAATGCTCAAGGAAAGTACTCTGAAGGAGAAATTCAGCACGTAACATCAAATCCAACGTTGGGGACTGTTCACAGTTCAGTGGACTTCACCATTGGATTGGGTTTGCAACCAATGTTGTGGAAATTGCAATCAAGCTCTAAGTGGCAGTCTTTGTTGAGGGGTCCTTGACAGGCGAAAGGATGTGAGACTCAATTGTTTGAATATACTTAAGTGGTTTAAACTAATAATTTTGTTCTAATATATCTGAAATAGTATTAATAAGGGGGTAGAAGTTATGCTGTTTGGCAGGAAGAATAGCAAAGTTGCATATTATTTAAACAGAGAAATGCTGCAGAAACTGCAGCACAGAGGGATTTGTGGGTCCTTGTGCATGGATCACAAAAGCTAGCATCCAAATTCAGTGAACAATTGGCAAGACAAATGGACTGTTGGTCTTTATTTCAAAGGGAATAAAAATAAGATCTTGCTAAATCTATACAAGGCACTAGTCAAACCAAGCCTGGAATAATGTGAATTGTTTTGGTTTCCTGATCTCATGAAGATATCACAGAATCATAGAATCCCTACAGTGTGGAAACAGGACCCTCGGCCCAACAAGTCCACACTGACCCTCAGAGCAACCCACCCAGACCCATCCCCCTAATCTACTCATCTCTGGGCACTATGGGCAATTTAGCATGGCCAATTCACCTAACCTGCACATCTTTGGACTGTGGAAGGAAAGCGGAGCACCTGGAGGAAACCCACGCAAGCACAGGGAGAATGTGCAAACTCCACACAGATAGTCGCCCGAGGGTGGCACTGAACCCAGGTTGCTGGCACTGCGAAGCAGCAGTGCCAACCACTGAGTCACAGTGCCACCAAAAAGCAGTTCAGAGAAGGTTTACTAAGTTGATTCTGGGTATAGAAAGATTTTGTAATGAGGAGAGGTTGAGTCGTAGGGCTTGTACTCATTGGAGTTTAGAAGAATGTGAAGAATAATATCTGCTGCCCTTGTGTATCAGGATGGTAGTGGTCATACATTTGGAAGGTACGATCTAAGGACCCTTGGTGAATTTCTACAGTGCATCTTGTAGATGGTACATACTGCCGCTACTAAACATTACTGGTGAACAAAGTAAATGTTGTCAATGTGGTACCAATCAAATGGGCTGCTTTGTCCTGGGTGGTGTCAAGCTTGTTGGGTATTCTTGGAGCTGCACTCATCCAGGCAAGTGGGGAGTAGTCCAACACTCTCCTGACTTGTGCCTTGTAAGTGATGAACAGGCTTTGGGGAATAAGAAGGTTAAGTTAGTCACTACGGGTTCATTTATATAGCTAGTCCAATTCAGTTTCTGGTCAATGGTAACTTCCAGAATGTTGATCCTAGGGTATATGGTAATGACGCTGAATGTCAAATGGTGTTGGTTGGATATGGTGGTTGCAGGCTGTTACGTAGTGTGCATGTTACTTGTTGCTTATGAGCCGAGGACTGGATATTGTCAGGTCCTATAGCATTGGGATGTAGACTGCTTAGGTATCTGAGGAGTCGTGAATGGTGCTGAACATTGTGCAGTCATCAGTGAACATTCCCAGTTTTGACCTTATGATGGAGGGTAGGTCATTGCTGGAGCAGCTGAAGATGGTTGGGTTTCGGGCACTACCTTCAGAAACCTCTACAGAGATGTCCTGGAGCTGAGATGATTGACCTCCAACAACCACAACCATCTTCCTATATGTCAGGTATGACTCCAGCCAGCAGAGAGATACCCCCAGACCATTCCCAATGCACAATGACTCCAATTTTGTAAGGGCTCCTTGATGCAACATTAAATCAAATGTGACCTTGATGTCAAGATAATTGACACACAACTACGTCTGAAATTCAGCTCCAAGGCTATAATAAGGTCAGGAACTCAATGGCCCCAGTAAAACCAAGACTAAATGTTTGTGAGCAGGTTATTGCTGAGCAAGTACTGCGTGACCGCACTGTTTTTGACACCTTCCACCACATTATTAATGATCGAGAGTAGACTGGCGGGCAGTAATTGGCTGGGTTGGGTATGTCCTTTTGTCTGTGTACATGACAAACCTGGCAACTTTCCATGCTGTCGGGTAAATGTCAGTATTGTCGTAGATCTGCAGGAGCAGGTGAATTCCTTGCCCAGGTTTGACCTGATGTCGCAAAACCTCAAGCAGTCCAGAGTCATTATTGAACACTCCCAAGGTAACTGCCTCCCAACTTTATACCACTGTGCCACCACCTCTGCTGGGTCTGTCTTCATGATGGAACGAGAAGTATCCAAGGATGGTTATAATGGTGGCTGGAATATCATATGTAAAGTACAATTTTGTGAGTTTGACAAGTTTGACTCTGGCTCCCATATGTTAGAAAGGAGGGGTTTACAGTGTCAATGGGGTCATTTTTGCATCCAGTCCCATCCATTTGTGACTTTTTAGCAATTTGATACAACTGAGAGGCCTGTTAGGTCACTTGAGAGGGCAGTTTAGAGTTAAAAACATTGCTATGGCTCTGGAGTAAGATGTAGGATACACCAGGTAAGGAAGGCAAATTTTCTTCTGTAAAGTGTATAAGTGAACCAGATGTGTTTTTATTAAAATCAACAGTGGTTTCACAATTATCATTCAACTTTTGTAGAACATGGAACAGTACAGCACAGTACCGGCCCTTTGGCTGACAATGTTGTGCTGACCTATTATCCTGCTCTAAGACCAAACTACCCTGCATACCCTACATTTTACTATCATCCATGTGCCTATCCGATAGTGGCTTAAATGTCCCTAATGTATCTGACTCCACTACCACCGCCGGCAGCGCATTCCATGCACCCACCACTCTCTGTGTGAAGAACCTACCTCTGACCTCTCCCCTATACCTTCCTCCAATCACCTTAAAATTATGCCCCCTCTTAATAGTCATTTCTGTCCTGGGAAAAAGGTCTCTGGTTATCCACTCTATCTATGCCTCTCATCATTTTGTACGCCTCTAATCAAGTCACCTCTCATCCTTCTTTGCATCAATGAGAAAAGCCCTAGCTCCCTCAACCTTTCCTCATAAGACCTGCCCTCCAGTCTAGGCAGAATCCTGGTAAATCTCCTCTGCAACCTCTCTGAAGCTTCCACATCCTTCCTATAATGAGGCGACTGAAACTGAACACAATATTCCAGGTTTTTAGAGAGCTGCAGCATAACCTCATGTCTCTTAAATTCAATCCCCCTGCCAATGAAAGCCAACACACTGTACGTCTTCTTAAGAACCCTATCAATTTGGGTAGCAACTTTGAGAGGTCTATGGACATGGACCCTAAGATCCCTCTGTTCCTCCACACTGTCAAAAATTCAGCCATTAACCCTGTTTTCTACATTCAAATTCGACCTTCCAAAATGAATCACTTCACACTTTTCTGGGTTGAATTCCTTCTGCCACTTCTTTGCCCAGCTCTGCATCCAGTCAAATTCCCATTGCAACCTACAACAGCCCTCCATACTGTCCACAACTCCACCAACCTTCGTGTCATCGGCAAACTTACTAACCCACGCTTCCACTACCTCATCCAAGTCATTTATAAAGATCACAAAGAGCAGAGATCCCAGAACAGATCCCTGCGGAACACCACTGGTCACCGAGCTCAGGCTGAATACTTTCCATCTACTACCACCCTCTGTTTTCTATTGGACAGCCAATTCTGTATCCAGACAGCCAAATTTCCCTGAATCCCATGCCTCCTTACTTTCTGAATGAGCCTACCATGAGGAACCTTATCAAATGCCTTGCTAAAATCTATGTACACCACATCCACTGCTCTACCTTCATCAATGTGTTTTGTCACATCCTCAAAGAATTCGATAAGACTTGTGACACATGACCTGCCCCTCACAAAACCATGCTGACTATTTCTAATCAAACTGTGCTTTTCCAAATAATCATAAATACTCTCTCTCAGAATCCTCTCCAATAATTTTCCCACCACAGAAGTAAGATTGACTGGTCTGTAATTCCAAGGATTATCCCTATTCCCTTTTTTGACCAAGGGAATAACATTTGCCACCCTCCAATCATCTGGTACTACTCCAGTGGACAGTGAGGATGCAAAGATCATTGTCAAAGGTGCAGTGATCTCTTTCTCTCGCTTCCCGTAGTAACCTTGGGTATATCCCGTCTGGCCCCGGGGACTTATATATCCTCATGTTTTTCAAAATTTCTAGCACATCCTCCTTCCTAATATCAACCTGTTCGAGCATATCTGCCCGTTTCACATTGTCCTCACAAATGTGAAGGTCCCTCTCACTGGTGAATACTGAAGCAAAGTGTGCCTTGAGAACCTCCCCTACCTCCTCCGACTCCATTCACAAGTTCCCTCCTCCATCCCTGATTGGCCCTACCCTCACTCTGGCCATCCTCTTGTTCCTCACATAAGTATAGAACACCTTGGCATTTTCCTTAATCCTACCCGCCAAGGTTTTTTCTTGCCCCCTTCCAGCTCTCCTAAGTCCATTCTTCAGTTCCTTCTTGGCTACCTTGTAGCCCTCTAGAGCCCTGTCCAATCCTTGCTTCCTCAAGCTTAAGTAAGCCTCGTTCCTCTTGACTAGATGTTCCACATGTCTTGTCATCCAAGGTTCGTTCACCTTACCATCCCTTCCTTGCCTCAGTGGGACAAACCTATCCAGTACTCGTAGCAAGTGCTCCCTAAACAACCTCCCCATTTCTGTCATGCATTTCCCTGAGAACATCTGTTCCTAATATAAGCTCTGCAGTTCTTACCTAATAGCATTGTAATTCCCCCTCCCCCAATTAAATACTTTCCCATACCGTCTGTCCTATCCCTCTCCATGACTACAGTAAAGGTCAGGGAGTTGTGATCACTATCACGGAAATGCTCTCCCACCAAGAGATCTGACATCTGTTCTGGTTTGTTGCCAAGCACCAAATCCAATATGGCTTCCCCTCTAGTCGGCCTATCTACGTATTGAGTCAGAAGTCCTTCCTGGACACACCTGACAAAATATGCTCCATCCAAGCTGTTTGCAATTAGAAGGTTCCAGGCTGTACTAGGGAGCTGAAGTCACCCATGACAACAACCCTATTCCTTCTGCCACTGACTCACGAGGCAAGTTTTTTATATGGGAACCTTACCTTCCTGGCTGCCCCCTGGCTCGCGCTATCACCTCTCCTGCGGCTGAAATTAAGCTTTTCAATTCCAGCTTTTTAACAATTCAAATTCTGCACATGCTGAGTTCAAACCCAGGTCCACAGAGCATCACCTGGGTCTTTAAATTGCTAGTCCAGCAAAAATACCATACACCATCACCTCTGTTCTAGCACTCACTTTAGACTGATAGCACTTAGCTAATATTGCCTCTCCTGTCGATACATGAGCAGGTTAGATACAAGGAATTCTGTTGTAAACAACTCAGCTTCTGACTCCCCAAATCCTTCCAGCATCTGAAAACCACAGGTCATAAATATAACTGAATATGCACCACTTACCTGGATGACTGCAGCACTAACAGTGTTCAGGAAACTTTTTACATGTCCAGGACAAAGTAGCCGACTTGTTCAGACCCCAGTCACCACTTAAACATTTGACAAATGATTGCATAACTGAAGTCCATACATGCATCACTTTTACCAAAAGGCCTTAGTGTCTTCCTAGTTGCCCCTGCGAGGTAGTTTATCACTAGCTACAGTTGAAAGTTTCAGGCTGGAGGATTGTGGTTTCAGTCAGACTAATATTTTTTTCCTGTCAACATAAATGGATTAGTCTAATAAGAAGTAACATAAATTATCTAGACATGAAAATGACATTGGTAGAGCATGCCGAAAGCCAAGGAACAAGAAGAACAGTGTAACTAACTTACCTATTCATGAAAATTTACACAACCATGTATCATTACTGTCACAGTTAATAACAGATGACCCATTACATTAATGCAATCAAAATTGATATAAAATAACCCATTACATCATTAAAGTCACAGCTAATAACTGATAACCCCTTACATCACTCCTATCACAACCCTTAACAAAACAAAGAAAGAGCTTACATGAACAATAAGTGATTACTTCAGCAATTTTCTTAATGATGAAGAAATAAAAGACCTGGGAAGAATGTGCAAATGGGATTCTAATTTTCTCAACTCCCTTCAATTCATACTTGAAAACAGAGTAAACAATGTCTCAAATCAACTATAGTGTTATTTGGCAAAACCGCTTTTATAGGAGAGAGATATTCTACAACTTAAATCATCCGTACGATGCTCCGTTTTTCAAATTATTGGGCGACATCTCCAAATAGATGCCAATTCTCTAATGAGTCTCCATTTAACCAAGATTTTGTTGCTGCTGCCTATAGCTACAATTGCTAGGAGATCTGCTGTCATGATATATCAGACTCCTCTATCTTACACCACACATTCCACCTAAAATTACAATGCAAGAATATTCAGATCATTTTAAAAATTACAATGTTATTGATAGATAAGTCATGCACTTACGCACAGAAGAAATGTTCAGACATTATAATATGCAATCATAAATTAACATACATTGGCATATGATATGGGGATGACATTTTTCCTCTCAATAGAATGTGCCTTTGAGTATGAATAAAAATTAACCAGCCTATTTAAATGTCAGATTTAAATGACAAATTCTTGAACAAATCCAATAGGCTCACGCAAACATCATGGGCTCCTGAAAGTGAAAATAAACTGATTTGATTTCACAGCCAGAATGTATAACAACAGATGCTAACTCTTTCAGTGTCAGCATGTTCAAGATTCCAAATCTAAGGTTGATATCAAACAAAACCTGAGGCAAAAGTAACATTACAAATCATCATAATCAACTCTTGAATATAACACCTTCTCGTAAATTTTGCGTGCACCCTCTTTAATGAAATCCTTTTTAAAATGCTGTGCCCAGAATTGAACACAATACTACAACTGAGACCTAACAGGTGTTTTACAAATGTTAAACATAACTCCTTTGCTGTTGAACTTTTGTTGTTTCTGTTTACAAAGCCAAGGAGCCACATGCTATCCCAGCAATCTTCCCATTTTCTTCTGTATCTTCATAGATTTGTTTTCACATAAACCTAGGTGTCTCTGTTCCAGCACTCACTTGAGAATGATGGCGCTTCGCTGATATTGCCCCTCCTCAAACTTCCCACCAAAATACATCACTCCACATGTGTTCAATTGCAGCTGTCACATGCTTGTCCAATCCACAGTCTGCCCAAGTCCTCCTGATGTTGTTTCCTTTCTCCTGTTTATTATATTTCTGAGTTCTATTCCATCTGCAAATATTCACATTATGCCTCTTGGGAGTAGTTCTATTACCAGTCATTACCATCTCTCATTATTTCCTTCCAGTCTGAAAAGCAAAAAGTGGGGGATTTCAAGGCTAGGGAGCACATTTTTAAGGTGAGAGGAGAAAGATTTTAAAAAAGATATGAGGGGTGATTTTGTTTTACACAGAGAGTAGTTCGTATGTAGACTGAACTTCCAGAGGAAGTGGTGGATGAGGTACAGATACAACGTTTAAAAGACATTTAGATAAGTACATGAATAAGAAATGTTTGGAAGAATATGGGCCAAGCGCAGGCAGGTGAGACTGGTTTAGTTTGGGATTATTGTCGGCATGGACTGGTTGGATCGAAGGGCCTGTTTCTGCGCTGTATGACTCCATGACTCCATAACTAATCACCATTGCTCTCAGCTGCTGTCCTTTAGCCAGTTTCTTCAGACATCAATATTCATCTAATCGCATAAATATCAATTTTGGTAAGAATCAATTAGGTAGCATATTATCAAAGGACTTTTGAAAACCAAAATATAATCAACTGCACCGTCTTCGTCAACCATTTCCACTACAACATTGAACAACTCAACCATGTTAATCCAGCACTATTTGTCTTTGCCCTCCATGCTCTTACCCCTGTAATCCATGCTGAATGTCATTTATGAAGCCATACTCTTTTCAAATGACAATTGATTTTTTTTTCATAGATTACTGTCTCTTAAAGTTTCCTTGTAACTAGTGTTAGACTGCTTGGTCTGTAATTACCAGGTTTATTCCTTTGTTGTTTGTTTGGATAGTGGTGTGTCATTTACAATCCATCCCACTTGTAAGGCTCACTGAAAAAGTACATTAAAAGGATAATCTGTGCAATTGCTTCAAACCAACTATACAAATCATAAGGCTGTGATGCAAAATATATTGGTCAATAAAAGAAAATCATAGCCTTCTCATTAAATTGTAAAAAAGAGGAAGCCCACAGATAATGCCAAACAAAATTCTATTGAGAAGATAACAATTTCTAATTTTTTAACTAACAATAGAAATAGAATGTTCTTCAAGCAAAATGTCAGCTGCAATAAATCTCCATGCAGTAATCGCATCAAAAGTGAGAAAAATGAAAGGTATAAAAGAGAACACAAATCCATGTGTTTGACTAATTACTGCATAGTGACTGGTGAAAAAATACATACTCAGTGTCACATCATTGTGTGCACATGTCACTTGGTCACCTCTGTAACAGAACATGCTGTTATGTGTCACATGCAAGTAGTCATGCCTCAAGTTTACTTATATACATAAAAAAGTACGTAACCTAAGCTACGTGTATAAAGGTACATGTTTCTCAGTACATGTGTATGAGTACGTGTGCCTTGAATACATGTGCAGCAGTACGTATCCTTGGTTACATATAAAAGGGTATGAGTTGCTCAGGTACACATGTACAAGTGCATACTCTGCAGGTACTTATGTAAGATTACACGGGTAAGAGTACATATCCTTCAGTTGCACACACAACAGCACATCGCCCTCAAATATATGCTAAATGCACATGGCTTTCAGTCACCACTCACGGGGTACATGCATTTTATATATGCTCCTCAGATACTTGTATAAGAATCCATGACTATTGAGTAAGAGTATAAGCTTCTTGTTTACATGGGGAAGAATACATGTCCTACATTTAGATGCGTTATGGTGCATACTGTAGTATGTTACAATTCCAGCCACTGCTAAACATGCCTTTTAGTTATATCTGTGAAAATAGATGCCCCCCAGGTATGTGTGTAAGAGTAAATATCCCTCGTTTACATGGGTAAGAATACATATCCATTTTTCACATGGATAAGAATACATGCCCTTTGTTTACATGTACGCATGTAAATGTATATGTCCCTCTGTTACAAGTGATGTGTGTATGTCTGTTGATCATATGTGTGAAAATATATGCCCTTTATCTACATGTGCAATGTATTTGCCCCTCAGTTACATGTGTAAGTATATTTACTCCCGGTTATATGTGAGAGGACATGACCCTTTATTAAATGTGACTTAGAATCATAGACATTCAGACCACAGAAGGAGGTTATTTGGTCCAATGTGTTCACAGCCACTGACAGGGAGTCATTCAGCCTAATCTCACTTTCCAGCTCTCAGTCGGAATTCTAGACTCATACCATACTCTGGATGAACACATTCCCCTTTAAACCACCTACCTGACAATAAATCTATGCCCCATCAATTCCAACCCCTCACCCAGGGATAATAATAACTTTGCATGCGCTCTATCTATGTCCTCAATTATTTCATACACCTCACTTAGGCCTTTAGTCAGCATTCTTAGTGTCAAAATAAACAAAGCTGGTTATTGTATAACACTGTAAGGATCTGAAAGTTTTAATATTGAGGAGTGTGAAAGCACATCTTGGAGCATTAGTCTATCAATCTTTCATTATAACTAACATTTCTCAGTTGAATCAATATGCTCTCTTCTACACCCCTTCTCGTGCAACCACATAATTATAATCCTATAGAGTGGTGACCAGAATTACATGCAATACTGTGGACCAATTTGTGTTTTATACAGTTCAGCATAACTTCTCAGTTTCTGTATTCTTTTCCTTTACCAGTAAAGTCAAGGGTCACATATGCGTTTTTGACCACGTTATCATTCTATCCAGGAATGGGCATGCACTCTAAGGTTCCTCCATTCCTCTGTTACTTATGTTCTGTTTATTCATTCATGGGATGTAAGTATCGCTGGCTAAATCAACATTTAAGGCCCATCGTTAATTTTCCTTGAGAAAGTGGCAGTGAGCTGCTTCTTGAAATGCTACAGCCCACTTGGGGTAGGTACCCCCTCAATGCTGTTAGGGAGGGAGTTCTAGGATTTTCACCCAGTGACTGTGAAAGAAATAGCAATATAGTTTCAAGTCAGGATGGTGAGTGTCTTGGAAGGGAATTTGTAGATGGCAGCGTCCCTATGCCTGTGCTGCCCTTGTCCTTCTAAATGGTACAGGCTTTGGAAGGTATTAAAGAATGAGCTTTCGTGAGTTACTGCAGTACATCTTGTAGATGGTACACACTGCTGCCATTGTGCATTGGTGGTGGAGACAATGAATGTTGAAGGTGCAAAGTGTGCCTATCAATTCATATACTTATTGTGTATTTCCTTTCCTTGTTTGCCTTCCCTAAATATATTACCTCATACTTCTCCAGATTCAAATCGATTTGCTAGAATTCTACACACATGACTAATTTACTGATATCTTCCCACGGTTTCTTCAGCTTCCTTCTTCATTACAAACCACAGAATCAATTGTTTAATCATCTGCAATCTTCTTAATCATACACAGTGCTGTCAAATCTAGACCATTGATATATGAATCAGCAAAAACAAGGGACTCCTTACTAATCATTGTGAAATCCCTCTGGAGATAGCATTTCAGGCATAAACACATTTTGCTTTTTGCCTCTGAGCTAATTTTAGATTCAACTTACCACTTTGCCTTGAATTCTATGGACTTTTAATTTCATGAACAGTCAATCATGTGGAACCTTATCAAATGCCTTGCTGAAATCCATAGAGACTGCATCAAATACATTTCCCTTATCTATCCTCCTTGCTCCTTCCACATAAAATTTGATCAAGTTGATCAGACATGACATTTCCTTAACAAGTCTGTGATAATTAACAGTGATTAAATCATATCTTTCTAAATGAACATCTATTGTCCTTTAGAGTATTTTCCAATAAATTTCCCATCACTGAGATGAGGCTCACTGGCCCGTAATTACTCAGATTATGCCTTTCTCTCTTTTCAAAATGCTGGAACAATGTTATCGAGTCTTCTGGCATATGCCGACAGTAAGAGATTTGGAAATGATGGCCAGAGTTTCTGCTGTTCCTTCTCTTCTTCAAGCCATAGCCTCTGATTCCAAGATGGTGGCACAGTAGGACACTCCAGTCAGAGCTCCTCTGCTCACCAGGTCCTTTACCCCATTTCCCTTTTTTTTCTCTTTTTCCCTTTCTCCTCCATCCCCCCCACAACCCCAAATGGAGGGTCGAGTTGTTGAGGACCGGAGTGAGCACGGGCCGAGACTCTCAGGGGACCGGAGCAAGTGCGGGCCAAGACTCGCGGGGGACCGGAGCAAGTGCGGGCCGAGACTCGCAGGGGACCGGAGCGAGCGCGGGCCGAGACTCGCGGGGGACCGGAGCGAGCGTGGGCCGAGGCTCGCGGAGGACTGGAGCGAGAAGCATGGCCTTGTGCTCAGGGGCCTGCAGGTGCACCCATGAGCCCTAGAACACCACGAGCAGCGAGCTCTGGAGCTGCACATGGGCTGTGAGCACAGAGCAGCACAGAGAAACCCCGCAGCAGCACATGGGAAGCTGCTCCTGGAGCAGCCTGCAGGCAGTGAGTCCTGGACAGGGACCGGTTTGAGGGGACAATCCTTACCTTAATACACTGTAATGTTAACCCCCTTAATATACCCCTTAATATATTTCTATCTTTAACTTATTTTCAACTATGTAATTAAGCAACTACTTTTACCTGTGTGCTGTATCCAAGAATTGTACCTAGGTATTTGAACCTTAGATGTCGCTATAAGAAGGCAGACTCTGTAAATGCTTTTCATTGTACTACTACAATGGGGCACATGTGACAATAAGAGGATATTGTAGTGCATTGTATTGGTAAATTTGATCTGGCTCTCGGTTTTCATCTGATTTCAAGCCCATTGACATTTATTTTCTCACTATATTAATTTCACTTAGCATTTCACACTTTGCCTCTCTGTTTGACATGTGCTTGTCATCCCTCTACTCTGTAAAAACATTTCTGTAAAATGATACCAATGCCCTCCATCTCTACACACATGTTACCTTTATGGTCCTGAATACACTTTCCTTAGTTAGCCTCTTGGTCTTTATGCATTGGGAAAACATCTTTAAGTTTTTCTTCAATTTACTTGTCACTAGCTTTCCATAACAAAAAAAAATACAGATGCTGGAAACAGAAACAAATACAAAAAACAGAAATTGCTGGCAAAACAAAGCAGGTCTGGCAGCATCTGTGGAGAGCAAGCAGAGTTAACATTTCAAATCCAGTGAACCTTCTTCAGAACCCAATTCAGAATTGAATAGCTTTTCATGTCCTCTCTCTAGTTTCCAATTTCCTTTGTAATTTCATCCTATTTGTTTTTTGTCCTCTAGATTTTCTGCAGTATTGAGCCTGTGATACCCTTCCCAAATGTCACTTTCACCTTTTGCTCTTTCTCCTTTACCTCCTTGACAGTCTGGGGTAGGGGAGGGCTAGTGGAGAGGACAGTGGATTTGTTTGCCCATCCCTTTTTATAGCAGGACAACTTGTTCTGTGTCCTCACCATTTCTTCCTTGATTGCCTTCTATTGATCTGGCACTAATTAACTTTCAAGCATTGTTTACAGCCAAATTTATTGAAATCATGTTTCAGCTTGTAAAAATTAATTGATCCCCAGCTGAGAGGTTTTTAATCCCTTGATCTAGCCTCACCCTATCACGTGACCATTCTAAATGTCGTTGAATTATGATCACTTCTGCCAACATGCTCTCTAATTGAGAGTCTTCCCACTTGCCCAGCTTTAATCCCCAAAAACCCAGGCCAGAATCAAGCCCATCATGATCAGCTATAAAGGTTCTCCTGAAAGCATTTTAAAATTCTGCTGCCTTGGTGTATTTCACACTAATTTCATTCCCAGTTAGTATCAGGGTGCTTGGAATCTTCCAGTATCACTGCCTTATTGTTTATGCACTTCTCAGAAATTTATCTATAGATTTGCTCTTCTAACTTCATCTAAACGTATACTCCCATTGTGTGATTGTCTCTTAATTGTTCTCCTTCTACAGTGTCATTCCTCCTCATAACTTTGATTGCAACTTTAAACAATACTGCATTCTCACCTCCTTTTTAATAACCCTCTTCATGTTGCTCTTTCCCTGGTTCCGTGTAAGAACACAATTCCCCCCATGTATATGGCTATCACTACATACTCTCCCTTGCATGCGTGAGAGCACATGCCTCTTGGGTACATGTAAGACTACATATATCATGGACACGTGTAACAGTGCACTCCTCTTAGTTACATGTGCATGAGTACATGCCCATCAGACATATGCACACATATGCATAGTCTTTGGTTACATGTGTGTGAGTACATGCTCTTTGGTTACATGTGTGCATGTACATTCCTTTGGGTACGAGTGTAAGAGAGAATGCCACTCAGATACATCTTTAAGAATACATGCTGTTCTGGCACGTGTGGAAGAGTACTGTGTAAGAACATGTGTAAAAAAAAAAACATTCCATTCAGCACATTTGGAAGAGTCCATGACCCTCAGGTACATGTGAAACGTGTATTTGTGTAAGCGTGGATCCCCCCCTTTGGTTACATGAAGGAATACTTGCCCCTTGGATATATGTATATGCCCCTCTGGTCCATGCACAAGGGTACTTACAGGTACATATGTAAAGATGCACCCCATTTGGGTGAATGTGTAAGGGAACATGCCCCCTATCCTGTAAATGTGCAAGCATATAAGCCCCCTGGGTACGTGTATAAGAATGCATGCACTTTGTGTGTAAAGGTACATGCTCCTTGAGTATGTAGGTACATGTTCACTTGGGTAAATACTAGGGGTACATGCATCTTGCATGTGGGAGGAATGAGGGTGGGGGTTGTCTCTCAGGCTAGAGGATGGAGGAATCTCCCAATCAGGAGGGTGGGGAATGACGGTGGCGTGTCTCCCAGGCTGGGGGTCTCGCAGACAGGAGGGTTGGGAATGAGGATGGGGTGCCTCCCAGGCTGGGGTTTGGGGGATGAGGATGGGGTGCCTCCCAGGCTGGGGTTTGAGGGATGAGGA
>NC_063336.1:88783183-88865250 GCF_021869965.1 Rhincodon typus | reverse complement strand
TCCCAGGCTGGGGTTTGAGGGATGAGGATGGGGTGCCTCCCAGGCTGTGGGGTGGGGGGTGGGGGCGCATCTCGCAGGCTGAGGGGTGAGGGATGAAGGTTGGGTGTCTATCAGGATAGAGGGTGGGGAATCTCCAAGGTTGGGTGGGGTGGGGTTGGGATTCTCCCAGTTTTGAGGGTGGGGGATGAGAGTTGGGTGTCTCCCAGGCTGGGAGGTGGGGGTGAGGGGCAGTTGGAGCGATCCGCTCATGTCCATTCCCATTGGAGGGACTGCGGGAGAGTGAAGTTGGTGAGGAGTGGGCACTGGGAGAACGTCAGCCAGTCTGAGTGATACCTCCTCCCTCGCCATTCGCGCTCACGTAAATCCCTGGGTAGCTCTGTGCCGGGGAATGGAGCGATCTGGGGGAGTGGGCAGTCTGTGAGCAGACTCTGCAATGAAGGAGATGGAGAAGGACCAGGCTGAGCAGCTCAATGCACCCAATGAGACCAATAGCAGCGGCGCCCTCCTGTCCGGAGCTGATTACGACGATGAGTTTATTCGCTACTTGTGGCAGGAATATTTGTACCCTGAGCAGTATGAGTGGGTGCTCATCGTCGCTTATATTATAGTGTTCATTGTCGCCCTGGTCGGAAACATACTGGGTAAGTAACACTTTGCATCAATGCAGGCGCTGCGCTCCGGGGTTCCTGTAGCTGATCTAGTGTTAAACCTTTACCTGCTCTGATACCTCTCTCCCTTCCTGCTTCTGTTCACTTAGGAACAGGCAACAATTGCAATAAGTCGCCAGTCACTTTTAGGAAGAACCGTCCGAAATTAATTTTAAAAGCACTTTGCTTTCCGGTTCGTCCCGTTGCAATAGTAAAGGTGAACCCTTTTTATTAGCCAGTTTTCCAATGCCTTTGGTGTAATGTGAGACGATGTAAGGATGTCTTGTTTCCTCAAGAATACATAAATGTTAGCAGCGATTATCAAACCAACAGAAACCCAAACTAGCCAAAAGTGTAACGCACCCGCAAATTCCTGCGGATGCTGGAAATCTGAACTGAAAGCAGCAAAGCCTTGGGTATGTTCTGGGTGTCTATGAACAAGAGATAACGTTCCAGGTCCCAGATTTCACAGGAAAGGTCGTTGACGCGAAAGGTTAACTGTGTAATTGTCTTTGGGTGTGAAAGAGTCCTTGCTTTGCAAGGGGCTGAATAAATGCCTACAATATCGCTTTCAGTGTTTCTCATCGTGAGGGAGCTGGGTTGTACCAGGTAGCTTCACTAGTTAGAGACTATCCAGTCCACACTGCAGGAGTAGCTGGCGCTCTCTTTGCCCGTGTTAGATAGATGCCTCAACCCGGCTGTGTTTCCTGGACCCATTCTGACTGCATGCTTTTCAACGTTTATTTCCCCGTTCTTCTAGAGTAACAGTTTAAGGAGACGTTCAAGGAGTAAAACAAAACACCATAATAAATAGTGGATTCTGAAACTTGGGGTCATTCTCATTACAAAATACTACACGGCCACGTTATGGACTTCAGACTGATGTGCCTTCATAGAACAGAGGCATTGGGCAAGGCCAGGGAATGAAATCATGAGCTCTGATACCTTCATGAATCCAGATCCCTTACCCCAAACTGCCCAATCTCCCCCTCATATTATTCCAGTGCCCACAATTGAGAATATAGTTACAGGTTGAGGAAATTGTCTTATGTCTTCTGTTCCTATATTTGTAAAGTCCTTGAGGAGTATAGGTTTCAGTGTCGTACATTTTCTAACTATAGCTTTGACAGACAATTATGTACAATTGTTGATATCATGCGTCCATCTCCACTTCTTGAACCTATGCAATATCAGGACAGCAATGTCCTAAAGACTTGAACCTGTAAACAACAATCCCATGCACAATGGAGAATATGTTGAATGAACAGTGACATACTCCATTGACATTTGACTCCTAGTTTCACTTCCATGTTTAAAAGTAGATAAATGTTCCAATCAGGCAACATCAGAGGAGCAGGAAAATTGACGTTTTGGGTCGGGACCCTTCTTCAGAAATGGGCATAGGGGGGTAAGGGAGACATTTCTACATTAGACAGAGGTTCACCTGCACATCCATCAATGTGGTCTACTGCATCTGCTGCTCCCGATGTGGCCTCCTCTACATTGGTAAGACCAAGCGAAGGCTCGAAGACAGCTTTGTAGCGTATCCGTGCTCTGTTCACGAGAAATGACAACACCTTCTGGTCGCCAAGCATTTTAACTCCCCCTTCCCACTCCCTGGGCGACATGTCCATCCTGGGCCTCCTCCAGTGCCACAATGACACCACCCGCAAACTGGAGGAGCAGCACCTTGTATTCTGCCTCGGGAGCCTACAGCCCAATGGCCTAAATGCAGATTTTACCAGTTTCAAAATCTCCCCACCCCCGGCCTCATCCCATGACCAACCCTCATTCTTATCCCCTTATCCTTGAACTGACACAACCTGTCCATCTTCTCTCCTACCTATCCGCTCCTCCCACCAATTCCCACCACTCCCTACCTGCACTCACCTATCACCATCCTACCTACCTTCCCCAGCCCCACCCCTTCTCTCTCTACTTATTTCTGAGCTCCCTTCTCACTGCACCCCCCACCCTCATTTCTGAAGAAGGGTCCCGACCCGAAACGTCAACTTTCCTGCTCCTCTGATGCTGCCTGGCCTGCTGTGTTCCTCCAACTCCACACTGTGTTATCTCCAACTCCAGCATCTGCAGTTCTTGCTGTATCAAAATGTTCCAATCAATTAGCTCCAACCCATACCGTGAAATAATGTGCAATTTCTATTCATACAAGAGGACTCCGGAAACAGAAAAAAATGCATATTGCATTAACAGATAAAAATGTTCCTGTTTGAAATTGAAACTACATTTTTAAATGCCCAGCTTGGAGGATATAATAGGAGAACAAAGTACTGCAGATGCTAAAAATTTGAAATGTAAACAGAAGTTGTTTGAAATACTCAGCAGGCCAGGTAGCATCTGTGAAGGCCCATGATCAGCACCAGTTTTGATCTCTCACTGTCTCTGCACAGATGCTACCAGATGTGCTGAAATTTTCCAACACTTGCAGTTTCTATCAGAGCAAAATCAAACCCTTTTTTCAGCCCTCCATAAATCAATCAGACTTCTTGTGTGCCTTTTCTATTCATTCAGCAAGAAATTCCCTGAAGGCCTCAATCCCAGTATTTGGAATGCTATTCACCTCCCACTCTGGCCCTTCGCATAAGGGTCTAACTTGGGACTTGGACTGACATCAAACTGTCAATTAATTCAGCAGGTATGTAGATGTATTGCCAGGGAAAATGCAGGTTTAGTGGAATAATGAACTGGATAGGTTATAAAACCAATTCACCTTATGATGCCTAACTAAACAGACTTCATTGAGAGATGTGAGACCTTCTCCAATACAGAACATAGCATCCAGCTTTGTGGAAAAAATTCACATTTTAAAAGCGCCTGAATGGTGCATTATACTTGCTGAAATGTTCACAAATTGATTTTTCAATTTTTCGCTGAGAAAGTAAATGTTGCCACCCACTCTGTTAAAACATTAAATAGTGATAGGTCAGGAAGTGCAATGATCAAATCCACAAAAGCAAAGAGACACCTGCAATCAAAATAGTTTGAGGAAATTGTTGTGTATTGAATTATAAGGTTTAGAACAGGTATAAGAATTCACAACAGTGTAATTTTTTTATTTGTTATTTTGTTAAATTTTTTATTGGTATTGAGAGTCTCCTTATTCTTTAAGTATGTCCAAGTTGTAAGTAATTTCAAATGTCATACTTTTCACAGCTAGACCTAGAGAAGGAATTTGATTATAGTGGAGGAATGGCGTTTGCTGCTTCCCCCACTCTCTTGGCTGCTTTAATATAATCCCAGAGTCAAGAGGGCCAAGGCATTTGTGTCACTTGGAAACTGCAGTGGATGACTGGTACAGGGTGTTTCACTGTTTTTGCCCTCTGTTGCACTCCACTGAGGATTACTGATGACAGCTTATACCATGATACCACTACGGTACAAGCACTCTGTGAAGCACTACTTTGATTCCTCATTGTTTCAGGTGGGGCCTGGTCATTGTCAGTCAGCACATCACCCAAAATCCGACCACCAGCCCTTAAAGACTATATTGACAATGACAGCACCTCGAAGACCCTACGTCCAACAAAGCCATGTATAGGCTTCTACAAGAGTCCATTTGCCAACTCCTATACCAATGGGAAATTTGTTGATAGGGACAGGGCTGTGAATCTGGGAGTCCCTTGTGAAGAAGCTGCACACAGGTCACAGATGTATGAAGGTCATGAGGCACTTCTATTGTAACAGTTGTGTCTTTGAACAGCAGCATCTTTGACTGAGTAGTCTCTTCTGGATAGTGTCTCCTCACAGTGAATTCGGAAGGGGCTAGAAAAGGTGCATTAAAAATAAACTGTCCCACATACTCCTGGCTAGGGAATCACACCTTGAGAAATCAAGAGCCTTGTGATTAAAGAAAGAAAACTCCAAATTTTGCAACTTTCAATTTGAATAATCTCAAGACTGACAGTCCCAGAAAAAAATACATGCAATTGTATTCTGTGAGCAGTCTAGCCTCCAAATTAACATCACCACCCTCAGTGAGATCTGCCTCCCTCAGGAAAAGCAACGAATAAACAAGTAGGGAAATACACCTACTAATGGAACAGAGAGGCTGACAGCGATTGTCATGTTCATAGAGTTGGCTTTGCCAATTGGAATTGGACCTTGAACATGCTGCCAGAACACTCCTCTAGTATCACTGAAAGTCTCGTGACATTAAACCTCGGTCGTAACCATATGCCACTTTCATCACAGATCTCTAACTGGATTGTAACACTAAATACTGCCTGCATCAAAAACATTTTAACCTCTCTTGCCTCCAAGTCAAAACTAAATTGACTTCCATGATACATGATACGAATGACTGCAATGTTGTGACCCACTTTGCACAAAATTTGCAAGCAGCTCTCAATCTCTTCAGTTTTGCAAAGAGGAAACTCAGCTTGTCATTGACTGCTGCCAAAACAAAATCCTTCAGTCAACACACATCTGGTCAACTAAATATTCCACTCTCATACATGTCGAGGAGAGGCTTTGGACTGCATTAGGCACTTCCCACATGTTGGCAGCCACCTCTCTTTAATAGCCATCATTTTTCTGAAGAAGGGTCTAGACCCAAAACTTCAGCTTTTCTGCTCCTCTGATGCTGCTTGGCCTGCTGTGTTCATCCAGCTCTACACCTTGTTATACTGATGAGTGCCTTGCAGTGAGACCTGGACTATGCATCAGTCAGTGACACATGAGAGCAAAGGAGAAATTACGTCAGGTGTAACCTCTGCTGCATCTTGGAAGACCATCAAACACCACTGTCTATTTTGAGATGAGGACTCCAAAGATTCAGGCAAAGACTCATGCACAATTAATGGACTGGATTCTGTGACCCAGTGGTCAAAAATTAGCTGCCCTGCAAGGCCCCTTTCCTTTCTAACACTGAAATGGGCAACATTCCAGGGCAAGACAAAGAAAATTCTCCAAAGACACTCCAAAGCTCTCTTTTACATGTGACAGCATTACCATAAATGACTGGGAGGAGCTTGCTGTGAATCATTGAAAATGATAACAATTTGTCCATCAAGCTGTATCACACTTACGAATCACATCATCCTAATGGTGAGGAAAGTGGTAGCATGGAGGGAAAGACAAGTAAAAAAAAAATCCTGCACTCCAAATCCCTTCTCCTCACAGAATTTCCTTCCTCATATGTCCAATGATCTGTGGCTTGAAAATCGATCCATTCACGTAGATGGAGAACCATGACAAAAACTCACAAGCCTGAGTAGACACTGAGAGATGGTGATAATAAGAATGATGGGGTAAGGTGATGGGGTGAGCTCTAAGAACTACCTCAGACAGTACGGATGTTGAACTTGTCCTGTTAGCATTATTCTACACCACATACTGAACTGAATGACATGACTGTCCACACATTCAATCTTTCAAGTAGTTGAAATTCCTATGTAGACTGAAAGCTCTTTTCAGATCATTACGCACACTCATACCTGACCAAGGACAGGTGAGGACATTCAAGAACTCCTACTGAATTCTATACAATATGCAGTAAGATAGATCTGCCAGCATATCTTCCTAATTCCCCATTCTACAAATATGATTAATTTGACACTACAATTGTGTCACAGCAGCCACTGGCATATAAAATTGTTAAGCTTTGATTCTTCATTATTTTAGAGCATAGTGTATATACATAATGGTGTGTGCTTCTTATTTACATGGGAAGCAGTTGCAATGCTGCTGCTGGTTCACTGCTCCAAGGGATCAGAGTGCTTAGCAACAACCCTTCTTCAGTGTCTAACTTCCTGTTGCTGCTGGTATGGGTTGCAGCTCCTGTCTTGTGTGGTTAAAGGGTACACATAATGGGCCAAAATGTCTCCCTCATTTGTACGTATCGTGTTAGAATCTAAATCAAATTGTGTTGAAAGAGGTGGGATCACCTCCAATAGACATCTCTCTGTGCGATGATTGGGTATTTCTGATGAATCAGTATAAATCCATTTTGGTGAGGAGGGTGACTGATATTGATTGGAGGAATGGTACATGTAGGTAGGAGGGTGTTTCTGTGACCTTTGGAGGGCTATGATGAACAGTGTTCCGGTAAATTTAAAGAAGTTGGAGTTACAGAATGTCTTTTGAATCGGGAAAAATGCTGAGAAGAACAGATGAAAAAGGGTAAGCAACGTTCGAGGTAATTTTAGAGGAAATGACAGTCTGTTTCAACTGTTAATTGTATCTGTCTGTCATTAGAAAAACAATGCAAAGGTATTCAAATGTTGGAGACAATTCAGAGAGAACTAGAATGATGATTCCCAGTGTTGGATGTCTGAATTGTAAGGGAAGACTGAAGAGAGTTGGGATGTTCATTTTGTAAAGAATATATCAGACATGAGTTGATAGAGGTTTGTAATGAAACAAGTAATTTACCCAGGTAAATGTGAATAATTACTTAGACCATGCATTATTATTAGTGGACTATAAATTGGAACTAATAAATAACATACTTAGGATGGATAACAAGAGTTTGCATGGAATGGAACCCTGAAATCACAGGGTTCCTAAAGTAAAAATATTCAAGGACTGATTTAATGGAGGGTTTGTAAACAGAAGACATGGACCTAAGAGTTTTGGAAAAAGAATCAATGGTGATGTGAGTCTTTTTTATGCAGAGTTATTCTGATGTACAGGCTGGCAAAGTGGTGAAAGAAGATTCAATGACAACATTCAAAATGAGATCAAATTCACACTTGAAGCGTAAATGTTTGTAGATCAATGGCAAGTGCGATGGATTAAACAGCTCTTTCAAAGAGACAGCACTGTTACAGTGGTGCACATGAGCTCATGCTCCACCGCACCATCCTAAAGAAAGTTATTTTCTGCAATGCGGACATCACTGGGTTAGACCAGCATTTACTGCCCAGCCCAAACCGCCATTGAGACTGTGCAGATAAGCTGCCTTCTTGGACTGCTGCAATCAAATATAGTCCAATTCATTTCTTGTGATTCTGTAAGTGGACTAGACATTATTAGCTCCTGAAGTCTGACATTTTGTCCTTATTTCTATTCCCAGATTTACAATACAATAAACTTGCTAAGCAATTCTATTTCTATTCAATTTCTATTCTTTCTATTCAATGGGACTGCAGCATCTTTAATGGGAGAGAGAAGTTTGTAATGGACTATTTACCTTATAAACATGAAGATAACAAATTGCAATACGTGGGCACAGACTAAGTTATTTTAGTGTATTAACAATTTGAGAGAATGTTTTACCCATGTATCGTTTCAGTTGAATGCTCCTAGCATGACATTTGTTTCCTTTAAGAACCTTGGGGGGTGGTTGGGTGGATGGTTTCCATCGGACTAACACAAAATGACATTCAGACACCAGGACCAGATGTTCCAACCTCAATCATCCAAGTCAAGTGCAAGGACCCAAATTTTTATTTAGTACCGTCACCGCTGGAATTGGAACTGAGTGAAGCTGTCATTGGGGCAACTTGCAGATACAATGGGTGGATTTTTCGAGGAGTGTCAGTCACACTCAGATTGCCACTCTGTTTTTTTTTCCAGTTAGCAAGACCTCCATACATCTGGCATGAGATTCTGATTGAGGTTATTTCAGAAATATGGAGCTGTACAGGTTAATTGTACAGTCGGGGGGAGGCAAACAGGGGAGATGGATGGTATGGGGTCTGGCAGTGGGGAAAGAGATGTAGAGTCCTGGGGAATGTGGTAAGCATTGGGTCCCAGGTTTGGGTAGAGGCGGTTGGGGAAGACATGTTTGGTCCAGTGACTTTGTTGGAGGGGGGGCGGTGTGGTTTGCGTCAGGTTCTGGGCACAGGGGAGGTGTAAATGTAGGATGCTGGATGGAAAGAGGGGTTGTCAGATCTGACAGTGGTGGAAAGGAATGTTGTTGGGTGCCAGGTCTCAGGAAGAAAGGAGAATATCGGACTCCAGGTGTTTGAAAGGGAGTCCAGTCCCTGGGTGAGAGGAAGTGGGGTAGTGTGAGGTTTGGCAGTGGAGGTTGTTGGGTTCTGGGAGGTGGGAATGTCTGGTCAGGATCTGAGGGTGTAAGAGGTCTGGGGAAAGTGTGGTTGAGGGGATGTACAGTAAGCCGTGGAGTTACCCTAGAGTTAGACTGCATTGTTAATTGTCTCATTTTTCTTTGCTAACTATTTGCTTAACTTCAGCTGAAGCTTCTGAATTCTTAAATTTAAATTAATACTATTGGGTAGAAATACATCATGTACAAATGCCCTTCACAATTTGATTAGTCATGTGACCTGTACCATGAGGCACAGCTCCTGTCGACAGACAACTTGACTTTACTTCAATAAAATCCACAGGTTGAACACACTGCAGCACTGTCCGCTCAAAACATGACATTAGAAGAGACCCTGAGATGAGTGTTGCAAAGCTGTAAAAATACACAGCCACTGACTGAGAGACACAGGTACATGCAGGTCATGAGCAATCTGTAGATTTTAAGAAATGAAATTCAACAAAGTATGTCATAGTTGTTATGGTTGCAGTTGACGTAACTTTTGGACAAATCAGATCCCAGGCTGAAATCTCACTTGATGGACCTTGTTTTCTTTTTCTTTTGTTTTTCTCAAGGCATCTTTCACTGAAACATAGCCACACAATGCTGCAGATTTGATTTTAACAACAAAATAGATGTTTATATTTAAAAGAAATAATGAAAAAATGGAATAAACTAAACTACTGACATTAAACACGTTTAAAGATTTTGAAACTCATGATAAATTTACTTCCATTCATCTGAAAAAAAAAGTCCTTTATTTACACCTCAGAGAATTCCTTTCTCTATTCCCTATGCAGAAATTAATTTAACTGTGGCTGTAAGTTTCAGTCTTGAGAATATGATAACCTCTTCTTTGAGTCTTCATACAACCAACTTAGACTTTCTCAGTTTCAAACAAACTCTTCAGCATTAACCAAACACTTCTGGTCTGGAACTTTAAAACTAACTCCTTACACTGAGGTAATCTGTTTCTTAACAGTTCTAAATTATCTCCCTTCTTTAGGAGAACTGTTTTACGCATCCAGCTTCAGCAAAGACTTCTATAAATTATCAAACTGAAACTAAAAAGCTTTTCCAAGCACTTGGTGTTTCCCCTAAGCCAAATCTCACCACTCCATCCCCATATTTCCAGAATCTTCTACCTAAATCTGATGAATTATGCTGCCTTTTTTATGCTTGTGAAACGACCCAAATGTAAACAAATTCCCAGATAACACGGTGTAGAGCTGGATGAACACAGCAGGCCAAGCTGGCCCAGGAGGGTATAGGTCGGTCCAGGGAGGACGGACAGGTCAAGGAGGCGGGATGAGGTTAGTGGGTAGGAGATGGGGGTGGGGCTTGAGGTGGGAGGAATGGTTAGGGAGGCGGGTCGAGCTGGGCTGGTTTTGGGATGCGGTCGGGGGAGGGGAGATTTTGAAGCTTGTGAAGTCCACATTGATACCCTTGGGCTGCAGGGTTCCCAAGCGAAATATGAGATGCTGTTCCTGCAGCTTTCAGGTGGCATCATTGTGGCAATGAAGGAGGCCCAGGATGGACATGTCGTCCAAGGAGTGGGAGGGGGAGTTGAAATGGTTCGCGACTGGGAGGTGCAGTTGTTTGTTGCGAACTGAGCGTAGGTGTTCCGCAAAGCGGTCCCCAAGCCTCCGCTTGGTTTCCCCGATGTAGAGGAGGCCACAACGGGAACAGCAGATACAGTATACCACATTAGCAGATGTGCAGGTAAACATCTGTTTGATGTTGAAGGTCTTCTTAGGGCCTGGGATGGGGATGAGGGGGGAGGTGTAGGGGCAGGTGTGGCACTTCCTGCGGTTGCAGGGAAAAGTGCCGGGTGTGGTGGGGCTGGAGGGGAGTGTGAAGCGAACAAGGTAGTCCCGGAGAGAGTGGTCCCTCCGGAAAGCAGATAAGGATGGGGAGGGAAAAAATATCTTTGGTAGTGGGGTCAGATTGCAGATGGTGGAAGTGTCGGAGGATGATGCGTTGGATTCAGAGGTTGGTACGTGAGGACGAGGGGGATTCTGTTTTGGTTGTTATTGCGGGGAGGGGGCATGAGGGATGAGTTGCAGGAAATGCGAGAGACATGGTTGAGGGCATTTTCGACCACTGTGGAGGGGAAGTTGCGGTCCTTGAAAAACGAGGACATCTGGGATGTCCGAGAGTGGAATGCCTCATTTCGGGAGCAGATGCGGTGAAGCGAAGGAATTAGGAATAGGGCATGGCCTTTTTGCAGGAAGGTGGGTGAGAGGAGGTGTATTCTAGGTAGCTGTGGGAGTCGGTAGGCTTGAAATGGATATCGGTTTCCAGGTGGATGCCAGAGATGGAGACAGGGAGGTCCAGGAAGGAGAGAGAGGTATCAGAGATGGTCCAGGTGAACTTAAGGTTGGGGTGGAAGGTGGTAGTGAAGTGGATGAACTGTTCGAGCTCCTCGTGGGAGCACGAGGCGGCGCCGATACAGTCATCGATGTAATGGAGGAAGAGGTGGGGTTTAGGGCCAGTGTAGCTACGGAAGAGGGATTGTTCCACGTAACCTACAAAGAGGCAGGCTTAGCTTGGGCCCATACGGATACCCATGGCCACCCCCTTTATCTGTAGGAAGTGGGAGGAATTGAAAGAGAAGTTGTTGAGGGTGAGGACGAGTTTGGCTAAGCGGATGAGGGTATCAGTGGAGGGGGACTGGTCGGGCCTGCGGGACAGGAAGAAGCGGAGGGCCTTTAGGCCATCTGCATGGGGAATGCAGGTGTATAGGGACTAGACATCCATGGTAAAGATGAGGTGTTGGGGACCAGGGAATTGGAAGTTTTGGAGGAGGTGGAGGGCGTGGGTGGTGTCATGGACATAGGTAGGGAGTTCCTGGACCAAGGGGGAGAAAATGGATTCAAGATAGGTGGAGATAAGTTCGGTGGGGCAGGAGCAGGCGGAGACAATGTGTCGACCAGGGCAGTCAGGTTTGTGGATTTTGGGAAGGAGATAGAAGTGGGCGGTGTGGGGTTGGGGAACGATGAGTTTGGAGGCTGTGGGTGGGAGGTCACCTGAAGTGATGAGGTTGTGGATGGTTTGGGAGATGATGGTTTGGTGGTTGGGGGTGGGGTCATGATCAAGGGGGCAGTAGGAGGAGGTGTTGGAGAGTTGGTGTCTGGCCTCGGCGATGTAGAGGTCAGTGCACCATACTACAACTGCGCCTCCCTTGTCCGCGGGTTTTATGGTGAGGTTGGGATTGGAGCAGAGGGAGCGGAGGGCTGCACGTTCTGTGGGGGAGAGGTTGGAGTAGGTGAGAGGGGTTGAGGGGTTGAGAGGTTGAGAGGTTGTTTGCCACAATGTTTACCATTGTTTGCCACAATGATGCCACCCGAAAGCTGCAGGAACAGCATCTCATATTTCACTTGGGAACCCTGCAGCCCAAGGGTATCAATGTGGACTTCACAAGCTTCAAAATCTCCCCTCCCCCGACCGCATCCCAAAACCAGCCCAGCTCGTCCCCGCCTCCCTAACCATTCCTCCCACCCCAAGCCCCACCCCCATCTCCTACCCACTAACCTCATCCTGCCTCCTTGACCTGTCCGTCCTCCCTGGACCGAACTATCCCCTCCTTAACTCCCCACCTACACTCACCTTTACTAGCTCCAACCCCGCCTCTTTGACCTGTCTGTCTCCTCTCCACCTATCTTCTCCTTTATCCATCTTCTATCCGCCTCCGCCCCTCCCTATTTATTTCAGAATCCCCTTCCCCTCCCCCATTTCTGAAGAAGGGTCTCGACCCGAAACATCAGCCTTCCTGCTCCTCTGATGCTGCTTGGCCTGCTGTGTTCATCCAGTTCTATACCGTGTTATCTCAGATTCTCCAGCATCGGCTGTTCCTACTATCTCTGTAAACAAATTCCCGTTAGCCTCTAAGAACTATTCCATCTCAATACTGTTTGTTTTTACAAAAATGTCATCATGGCTATAAAAATACTTGGAAGTTAATCACTGAACCTCTTCACACACAGAGAAAACCCACATGCTGCTTGTTCAAATACAAAAATCTAAAAGAAATGATATTAAAATATTGATACATCACATACTTTACATCACATACCTTAAACACTGGTTAAAGGACAATGGCTGTACTTTTTCTCCAACCAGATCCAGTTGAAATCATAGAGAATATGAAACAAAATTGGAAGGTCTTGCATGCACAAGGGAAGAACTATGCAATAGTTATGGACTTGTTGACTATTTTCCCTGGAGTGTCGGAGGCTGAGGGGTGACCTTGTAGACGTTTATAAAATCATGAGGGGCACTGATAGGCTGATTAGCAAAAGTGTTTTTTTTTCCCCAGGGTAGGGGAGTGCAAAACTAGAGGGCATATGTTTAAAGTGAGAAGGGGAAGATTTAAAAGGTGACCTGAGGGGCAACTTTTCTGTACAGGGGGTAGTGTGTGTATAGAATGAACTGCCAGAGGAGCTGGTGGAGACAAATGCAGTTACAGCATTTAAAAGGCATCTGTATGGGCACATAAATAGGAAGGGTTTAGAGGCATATGGGCCAAATGCTGACAAATGGGACTAGGTCAGATTGGGATGTCTGATTGGCACGGATGAGTTGGATCGAAGGGTCTGTTTCTATGATGTATAACTATATGACTTTATCACTTTAGGTACAAATGTTACACTTTTATCACTGTTGAGAAGAGACTTTCAAAATATATTCAACCCTAATTTTTTTCTGAAGAGCAGAAATAGCACATGCAAGGAACTTTGAAAATTTTTGAAGGCACACTTTACATTCCAAGAGAATGTTCTGGTTTGGGTTCACTATTAGGGACCAAGAGAAAAATAGAGCCCATTGATCAGTATGTAACATCATTCACTCTGCTCTTTGGTACCTCTGAATTTGTGGAACTAAGAGATGAGCTAATTAAAGATAGAATAATCTTAGGGCTATGAAATCATATCATGACAGTGTGACTACTAAGAGAGGAGAATCTGACTCTTGATGGAATTGTAAACATGTGCAGAATCTCTGAGCTTGTCAATCAACAGCCACAGCGCAAACACGGGAGAACGTGCAAGTTTATCCACAATGTGGAGAAGCAACTTAGACTTCTGTGCTATGTTGATAATCAACCCAGACTTGTGTGCTAATGTTGATAGTCAGCCCAGACTTGTGTGCTAATGTTGATAGTCAGCCTAGACTTGTGTGCTAACGTTAATAATCAGCCCAGACTTGTGTGCCAATGTTGATAATCAGCTGACATTTTACACATGCAACAATGTGGAAAAAAGCACCAAGCCAACAAAAAGGTCAAGCTTGAAGGACAATTTGCAAATATTGTGGAAGTCATCTTATAAAACAAAAGAAAGCATGCCCATTGTGTGTGCAAAAACAGTGTTTTAACTGCACAAAACTAAACCACTTTGTACAAAAGTTTGTTCAACTGGAAATCACACAAACAAGCCTAGAAAGATGATTGCTACAAAGATGTCAGACAATGATTCAAATCAACCAAAGTGGCTACAAGGCGTGTCAGATGAAGATTTGGATAATTTAATCTACATATGAGAGCAGGTTGGGAATGTCGAAACAAGAGAAAAATAGCTTTTAACAATTGCAGTGAAGACAGCAGAATAGGAGAATTATATCCACACAAAGTGTTAGATAGACCCTGCTGCCTCTTGCAGAGTGGCCGACGGCAATCCAAAAGTAAATTGATGGTAGATTAGAGGTTCTGTGTTGGAATGTTGCTCATTCTGAGGGGACAAATTAACCTGAGACCCAATGCTGTGCCAGATCTGAGGATCTGGAAGCTGCAATGCTAAGGCAGTCACCTCAGCAGAAGCAAGTCAAGAGTTAAACCTAAACAATCTTGAAGAGATTCATACGTCAGCTAACAGAGAAACAAACAGTGCAAGACATGGAGGGTCTGACTACAGGAACTCAAAAGAATTTTGATGCTGAAGTTGCAGAAATAAAAAATTGCTTTCCCAGAAGGAAAAAAGAAGACTTGGACTGGTAAATGAGAAATACTTGTCCAACCTGTCTTATATCCTTCAAAATGGAGGATTAGTAAGACCACTGTGTTCATTTTCTAATATTAATGCTTTCTTTTTTATTGTCTTTCCCTTCTGGGTTTTCAGACACAATTAATGCGACAAAAGGAAAAATGTATCTAAGGCAACAGCGTAAATCAGCCGAGTCAGCTGGGAAGATTTTAAAAGCAAATCAGAGAGCACACTATCGCAACCAGCAGATGTTGGCAAAAAAGCCAACAATCTGCACATGTTCCATCATAAGACACAAGCATTTCAACGACCATGGGTACTCTACATGTAAATAAACAAACAAAAGTGGGACTAGCTAAAATAACAAATAGTGGCTAATGAGAACAGTTGTATATGTGATTTCTTTTATATATTCATTTGCAGGATCAGGGCATCATTGGCTAGGCCAGCATTTATTACCCATCCCTAATTGCCCACTGGGCAGTTAAGACTCAACCATATCGCTGTGGGCTTGGCCAGGTAAGGACGGCAGTTTCCTTCTCTAAAGGACATTAGTGAACCAGATGGATTTTTCCCACAATCGACAATGGATTCATAGCCATCATTAGGAGTTCTAATTCTAGATTTTTATTAAATTCAAATGTCACCATCTTCCATGGTGGGATCCAAACTCGGATCACCAGAACATTCTGGTCATTCCTGTTGGTTACTTGGATAACTTAAATGTTCATGACAAAGGGTGCAATGTACTTTCTTTGATTTGTATAAAAAGCAACATATACAAACAGCCAGCGATAGTAAGAACTGCCGATGCTGGAGTCAGCGATAACACAGTGTGGAGCTGGAGGAACACAGCAGGCCAGGTAGCATCAGAGGAGCAGAAAACCTGACGCTTCAGGTCAGGACCCTTCTTCTGAAATGGGCTGGTCCGGGCCAAATTGGGATGGCCTGAATGTAGATTGCAGTGCATTTGGGATGACCCTGTTCCGTAGGCAGGTGCTGAGAAAGGTGATGTAGCTGTAGTACCTGGTTTGCTTCAGTATGTGGTTGAGCAGTTTCAGGGCTGAAGAGATTACCACAGGGTTGCCGTGGGGGAGAGATCCACTGAGGTCTTTCCGGAGGGAGGAGGATACCTTCTTCAAGGTGGGCATCCCTGGAAGAGGCTTTGCAGTGGGGTTATAAAAGAACTGCCGATGCTGGAGTCAGAGATAACACAGTGTGGAGCTGGAGGAACACAGCAGGTCAGGCAGCATCAGAGGAACAGGAAAGCTGATGTTTCGGGTCGGGACCCTTCTTCAGAAATGGGCCATTTCTGAAGAAGGTTCCCGACCCTAAACGTCAGTTTTCCTGCCCCTATATACAAACATCCAGCCTAGTTTATGAAAATCATATGACCTATCAGGGAACTCTATAGAACCACACCCCCTGTAGGCAGCTAACTTGACTTTGTTTCAATAAAGTCCTCAAGTTGAACATACTGCTACATTGCACACCCAAAACAGGAGTAGCAGAATTGCTGATCAGAAACTTCAATTTCCCAGGCAGCACCCTCAGACTCTAAGGGGATATAGCAGGAACCCATTAATTCCCATCTACGATTAGTGGGCCATTGGAAAATCTGGACCCATGGTTAGAATTTCTTTCAAAAAATGCAGATTTGTTCATAAAACTGGAACATGTGTGGTTCACCTGAGAAATACATTTGAAATGATTTTATCAGTGACAATGGTTAAACTGATGGTAAATCTGTTTTTAAACTTTGTCAAATTCAATCTGACATAAAATCACATTGTCAGCCCATTAGCTGAATAAATTTGCCTGGCTTAAACTATACAAGCAAATACTTCAATATGATCCATGGACACATTGAAACTATTAAAAAGACACTATTAAGTGAGGCTGCTAACTTCATTTACTCCAATCCTGCAGGATTTTGGAATCAGTATTACATTTAAATTAATAGATATAAAACTAATCCCCATGCAGATGCTGCTTGCAGGGTATGGTCTTTGATATGTGATGTCTTTGGAAAATGAAAAATGAACTTCAATTCTCGCTAACCTTTAAGGCTTTAGATCTTGCTGCAGTACGGATGATCAATTTGAATACGGAATTCTCCCCAGGGGCCTGGAGCACTCAAAGACGTCTACAGAGAAAGCTGGATTGCAAGATGCAGTCCAGGAGGGAAGACAGATTTGGGGAATTGGAAATTTGTTGTCCACTTCTCAAGCAAAGCAGAGACAAGCATGGGAATTCCTAGAAGCCTGGTACTCCACGAAGAAAGCCATTAACAAACACATAGAACTCGACTCCGTGTACACTCCACTATGAAGGAAAACTGGAAGTGAGGTAATCCAGTTCAACGGACTCCAGAGTTTAAAAACCAGGTGGGAAAATACGACAGCACTTCATCGGAGGCCACACTGATGATGTTACCCAGCAGGGTAATGAAATGTCTGTGAAACAACAAACCAGCTCGGTGAGCCAACCAACCACAACACCCACAACCCGAGCTACAGATCTACTCCAAAACCTTAGAGACAATTAAAATGTTATTATATGACTGGAGAGGAATCTGAAGAATAGATGGTGCCAGTAGGATTAGTTTTGTAGACTTTGACATTTATGGTGATAGGGTTAGATGGAGTAAAGTGGGAGGAGGATCATGTGGAATGGCAATACCACAGGCAACCACTTTGAGCTGGAAGGTTTAATTCTACCCAATATTTTATGATATCACTGGGGCTTGGGGATTTATCTACGTTGCATGATACTATGACTCTATAATCTGGACTGCTGTGTGCACTTTTAATTTCTGTTGCTATGAATTGCTTTGGACATGATAGACATTAGGTTATTCCATCATTCCCAAACATACACACTGTCCATCACTGATGCACAGTTTGTACCATCTGCAGAATGCATTGCAGAATTTCACCAAGATTCCTTAGACAATGACTATTACGAGGGGACATAATATTAAGATGATTGGAGGAAGGCATAAGGGAGATGTCAGAGGTAGGTTCTTTACACAGAGAGTGGTGGGTGCGTGGAATGCACTGCCGGTGGTGGTAGTGGAGTCAGATACATTAGGGACATTCAAGAGACTCTTGGATAGGCACGTGGATGATAGTAAAATGTAGGGTAGGCAGGGTAGTTTGATCTTAGAGTAGGATAATAAGTTGGCATAACATCGTGGGCTGAAGGGCCAGTGCTGTGCTGTACCGTTCTATCTTCTATGTTCTATGTTCTGTGTTCTATGTTTTAATACCATCCAAACCCATGGCCACTACCATCTAGAAGGACAAGGGCAGCAGATACTTGGGAACACCACCACCTCCAAGCTCCCCTCCCAGTCAAACAACATCCTGACTTGGAAATATGTCACTGTTTCTTCAGTGTCACTTGGTTAAAATCCTGCTGCCCCTCCCTAACAGCATTGTGGGTCTACCTGTACAAAACGGATTATAGCAGTTCAAGAAGCAGTGACCATCTTCTCAAATGCTTCAAGGGATGGGTGAAAATTGCTGGTTCAGCCAGCAATGCCCACATCCCATGAATGAATAAACATAGAAACATAGAAAGTAGGTGCATGAGTAGGCCACTCAGCCCTTTCAGCCTGCACCACCATTCAACATTATCATGGCTGATCATGCAATCTCGATATACCATTCCCACCCTCTCCCCATACCCTTTGATTCCTTTAGCCGCAAGGGACACATCCAGCTCCCTCTTGAATATATCCAATTAACTGGCCCCAACACTTCCCATGGGAGAGAATTCCACAAGAACTCTCTGTGTGAAGAAATTCTTCCTCATCTCAGTCCTGAATGGCTTACTCCTTATTCCTAGATTGTGACCTCTTGATCTGGGTTTCTCCCACACTGGGAACATTCTTCCTGCATCTACCCATCAGGATTTTATGTGTTTCTATGAGATCCCCCCTCATTCTTCTAAATTCCATTGAATACAAACCCAGTTGATCTTGTCTTTACTCATATGTCAGTCCTGCCATCCCGGGAACCAGCCTAGTGAACCTTTGCTGGCCACCTTCAATAGCAAGAATGTCCTTCCTCAGACTAGGAGACCAAAACTGCACACAATACTCAAGGAGTAGCCTTACCAAGGCCCTGTATAAGTGCAACAAGACACTCTTAGTCTGATATTCAAATCCTCTCGCTATGAAGGCCAGCATGCCATTAGCTTTCCTCCCCGCCTGCTCCACCTGCATGCCAGCCTTCAGTGACAGTTCCACCATGACACCCAGGTCTCATTGCTCCTCACCTTTTCCTAAACTGCCACCATTCAGATAATAATCTGCCTTCCTGTTTTTGTGACCAAAGTGGATAACGTCACATTTATCCAAATTATATTGCATTTATCAAGTATTTTCCCACTCAGCCAGTCTGTCCAATCTATTAGCATCCTCCTCACAGCACACACTGCCACCCAGTTTAGTGTCATCTGCAAATTGGAGATATTGCATTCAATTCCTTTGTCCAAATCGTTAATGTATATTGTGAATAGCTGAGGTCCCAGCACTGAACCCTACGGCATCCCACTCATCATCTGATAAGGACCCATTTATTCCAACTCTCCGCTTCCTGTCTGCCAACCAGTTCTCTACCCTTGTTGATACATTACCTCCAATATCATGAGCTTTAATTTTCCTTACTAATCTCTTGTGTGGAACCTTTCAAAAGCCTTTTGGAAGTCCAGATACATAACTGATCTACTCTACTGGTCACATATTCATAAAAAAGTCCCGAAGATTTGTTAAGCGTGATTTCCCTTTAGGGAATCCACGCTGACTAGGACTAATTCTGTCACCACTTTCCAAATGCTCAGTTATTACATCCTTAATGATTGCCTCCAACATTTTCCCTACCACTGATTGTAAGTCTAACCAGCCTATAATTCCCCATTTTCTCTCCCTCCTTTTTTGAAGAGTTAGCTACCCTCCAGTCCATTGGAACTCTTCCAGAGTCTACAGAACGCTGGAAAATGATCACCAATGCATCCGCTATTTCTAGGGCCACTACCTTTAGTACTCTGGGATGCAGAGCATCAGCCCCTGGGGACTTCTTTGGTTTTAATCCCATCAATTTCCCCAATGCCATTTCCTGACTAATAAGAATTTCCTTCAGCTCCGCCTTCGTACGTAACCGTCTGTACCCTAGCATTTCCTGAAGAGTGTTTGTGTCCTCCTTTGTGAAGACAGATCTAAAGTATTTGTTCAATTGGTCTGCCGTCTTTTTGTTGTCCATTATGAATTCAGCTGATTCTACTGCAAGAGACCTACATTTGTCTTCATCACTATTTTTCTCTTCACTTATCTATAGAAGCTTTTGTAGTTAGTTTTTTTGATTTCCACAAGCTTACATTCATATTCTACTTTCTCTTTCCAAATTAAACCCTTTGTCCTTCTCTGCTGAATTTTAAACTTTTTTCCCTGTCCTCGGGTTTGCTGCTTTTTCTAGCCATTTTATATACCTCCCCTTTGGCTCTAACGCTGTTCATGATTTCCCCTATTAGCCATGGTTGAGACATCTTCCCTGCTTTATTCTTCATTGAGATGGAGAGTGACACAATTAAATCTGAAACCAGGGCCCTGATCTTAAAGAAAGCTAACTTTGATGGTATGAGGCATGCATTGGCTAGGATAAACTGGCATGGTGGCTCAGTGGTTAGCACTGCTGTCTTACAGTGCTAGGGTCCTGGGTTTGATTCCAGCCTTGGGCGACTGTCTGCGTGGAGTTTGCACATTCTCCCTGTGTCTATGTGGGTTTCCTCCGGGTGCTCTGGTTTCCTCCCACAGTTCAAAGATGTGCAGGTTAGGTGGATTGGCCATGCTAAATTGCCCATAGTGTCTACAGTGGGAAATGCAGGGATATGGTAGGGGGCAGGACTGGTTGGAATGATTTTTGGAGGGTTGGTGTGGACTTGGTGGGCTGAATGACCTGCTTCCACACTGTAGAGATTCTGTGGATTCTTATGCCACACAGGGATGTACAATAGTTGAAGTTCATCCATGTGTTCTTTAAACGTTTGCCATTGCCTATCCACCGTCAATCCCCTAAATATCCCTGGCCAGCTTATCCTAGCCAATACATGCCTCATACCACTAAAGTTAGCTTCCTTTAAGTTCAGGACCCTGGTTTCAGATTTAATTGTGTCACTCTCCATCTTAATGAAGAATTCTACCATATTATGGTCACTCTTCCCCAAAGGATCTCGCACTACAATGTTGCTAAATAATCCTCTCTCGTTACACAATATCCAGTCTAGGATGGCTTGCTCTTTACTTTGTTCCTAGACATATTTCTTGAGGAAATCATCCCTCATACATTCCAGGAAATCTTCTTCCATTGCATTGCTACCAATTTAGTTAGTCCAATCAATATGTAGATTGAAGTCATCCATAATAACTGCTGTACCTTACTGCATGCATCTCTAATTTCCTGTTTGATACAGCCCCCAGCGTCACAACTACTGTTTGGTGGCCTGTACACAACTCCCACTAACGTCTTTTTCCTTTTGGTGTTCTACAGCTCCATCCATACAGATTCCACATTGTCCAGGCTAATGTCCTCCCTTACTATTGTGTTAATCTCCTCCTTAACCAGCAATGCTTTCCCACCTCCCTTTCCTTTCTACCTGTCTTTCCCGAAAATTGAATAACCCTGGATATTGAGTTCCCATCCTTGGTCAGCCTGGAGCCAGGTCTCTGTGATCCCAATTACTTCATCTCCATTAATAACTGTTTGCACACTAAATTCATCCACCATATTACGAATGCTCCTTGCATTGAGACACAGAGCTTTCAGGCTCATTTTTTTTGACATTTATTGCCCTTTTAGAATCATTGTAAAATATGGCCCTTTTGATTTTTGCCTTTGGTTTCTCTACCTTCTACTATCAGTTTTCCCTTTACAGTCTTTAGTTTCTGTCCTTACTTTATTTCCTTTTGACTTCCTCCATTGGTTCCCGTCCCCCTGCCGTATTAGTTTAAACCCTCCCCATCAGCACCAGCAAACTCTCCCCCTCGGACATTGGCTCCAGTCCAGTTGGTGCCTATATGCACCATGACAGCTGGCTGTTTATCCTCCCACCCTGCAGAATGTTCTGCAGCCTCTGAGACATCCTTGACCCTTGCACAAGGGAGGCAACATACCTTCCTGGACTCTTGTTTACATCCCCAGAAATGCCTATTTATTCCCCTTACTATTGAATCCTCTATCACTATAGTTCTGCCACTCTTTTTCCTGCCCTCCTGTGCACAGAGTCAGCCACAGTGCCATGAACCTGGCTGCTGCCACCTTTTGCTAGAAATAAGCGAAATAGTAGTCGTCAATAATCACATTACCCTTGCTATCATACAGGACCAATGATGTGGTGTCATTGCTGCTCCAATGGTTGTCCATTCCTCCTCTTCCAGGTGAATCAGTGCAACACACAATAGAAGGCAGGAGACTGGAAGTTGACTTTCGTAGGTCTGTAACCTGACCAACATTTGAGAAGTTGCTTGTGGATTATATAATTTGCAAGATCTCAGACTGGAAGAGGCAGTGACTGTGAGCACCATAGATATGAATCACTACCCTAGATAGTTCATGTTCTCACATGGTTTAAAGATTATATCTTCATTACTACCCCCAAAATCCCTGTCTTGTGCACTGTCAATGATAGCCATGATGTAGAGGTGCCAGTTTTGGACTGGGGTGGACAAGGTCAGGAATCTGTGCACTGTCAGTAACCCATGATGTCAGACTGGAATAGCATAGGAACTGCTGATGGCCTTTTCTCTTGACGGGTTGCTTATAGGAAGCTAAACAGAGTCCCATAGTCGGCGGACCCAAAATACCCTCCAGTATCAAAGACATTATTAAAAAAACACGAGAGATACTCATAGTGAGGGCAAATTAGCCATTACTTTAGAGATGAATACACAAGATTATATCAGGTTAAGTAAGGAAGGGTGTGGTGATGTAATTATAAATCAGCAAGATTGAGACATTCAAATATCACCTTTGCCGCTTCAAATAAAGAGAATGCTGCTTTTGCCATAACTCCAAAAATATGAACTATTCCTTTAATGACATAATGGAATGCTACATTGTTCCTCTATCTTTAACTCAACATCCTTGTTACCAACTTTGGTGCCGACATGCCTAGCATTCAAACTGTTACTTTCGCCATACCACTATCCATGACAGATATGCTGGACCTTTCCACACCTAGAATAGATGAAGCCTCTCATAATGATCACCCATTTTTTGACAATATAAGATGGGACATTTTCACACAATTGGAACATTGCAAACCAGTATCATGAACAAGAAACCCCAGGTATATGTTGGAAACCTGGAATATAAGCAAAAAATTTGAAAATCCTTAGCATATCAGGCACCATCAGTGGAGACAGAGAAAAGTTAATGTTGGTAGTTCTTTATCAGAAGTGGAAAAATTTAAAAGTATATTTGGTTTTAAGCAGGTGTAGAGACAGTGAAATAGAAAATGCTGAAATGAATGAAAGGAAAGGATTATGATTGGGTGGAAGCCAGGAGAGATTAAATGACTAAGGAGACAAGTGCAAGGTGAGAAAGAAGGTTGTGCTGGAACAAATAAACAAACAAATATTATGAGGTTTAAATGGCAACCACAGCATCATTGATAACAGTTACTCACTAAAAATGGGAGCAATGGTTATGAACTGAAATTATATAATTGTATATTAAGTCATTGAGTCATACAGCATGGAAACAGACCCTTCGGTCCAACCAGCCCATGCCGACCATAATCCCAAACTAAACTAGTCCCATCTGCCTGTGTTTGGCCCATATCCCTCCAAACATTTCTTATTCATGTATTTATCTAAATGTCTTTTAAACATGGTAACTGTACCTGCATCCACCACTTCCTCTGAAAGTTCATTCCATCTGCGGACTACTCCCTGTGTAACAAAGTTGCTCCTCATGCCTTTTTTAAACCTTCCTTCTCTCACCTTAAAAGTATGCCCTTTAGTCTTGAAATTCCTCATGCTAGGGAAAAGATACCTGCCAATCACCTTATTTATACCCCTTATGATTTTATAAACCTCTGTAAGGTCACCATTCAACCTCCTACACTCCAGTGAAAAAAATTCCAAAGCATCTAATCTAAAGATAATTCCTCAAGGTTTTGTGGAGCTTTCTGAAAACAAGATAAGAAGATAATAACAAAATTAGGAGTGAAGCTAAGTATTGAAATTACAGGCAAACATAAGCTTCAGGTCATGCTTACAGATTGAGCGGGCATGTTCTGTAAAAATGATCCCCAGTCTGTCTTTGATCTACCAAACTAGAGGAAATTGCATTGCCAGTGGAGAACATTCAATTCTAAGACATATAAATGTACAACTTCAGCTTTGAGGAGTTGTTTAAGGCATTGGATAGTGGGGAGGGAAGAGATGAGAGAACAGTTACAACATCTCCTGCACTTGGATGGAAAGATGCAGTCGTAAGTGGGATAGGATTTTGGGATGGATTGAGAGTGAATCAGGTGTAACAGAGGGAACAGTCCCTTGGAATGCTGGAGGAAGTGAAGTAGATAAGCAGTGTTTAGTGGAGCACAATGTTGGAAGCAATGGAAGTGGTCCAGAAAATCCATTAAATGGTGAAGTTAGTGGGATGTGGAGGCAAGAGGAATCCTTTCATGGTCCTGGGAATGGGGGAAGGGTTGAAAGCAGAAATGTGGGAAATGGACAAGCACAGTACTGGGCCCTATCAGTCACATTGGACAGGATTCCTTAATTGAGGAAAAAAAGACACAGATCAGAAAAGCTGGTTGGGATGGTTACACATTCAAACCAGATGGCAAGCCAGAGAAATCAGAAAATTGAGTAGAATTCTTATAGCAGTAAGAATTGGTTCTTGCTCCACTTGTGGCCTTCCACAATTTATACCTTTAATGATGATAAAAATCACTTCCACCAAACCAAAGTATTCTACTTAATCTCAGAGACAAAAAAACTGCAGATGCTGGAATCCAAGGTAGACAAACAGGAGGCTGGAAGAACACAGTGGGCCACGCAGCATCTGGAGGAAGGAAGAAGTCAACATTTTGGGTATTACCCTTCTTCAGGACTGGATGTGGGGGTAGGGGGTGCTGCAGATAAAGATGGGGGCAGAGAATGGCAGAATGGTGGTGATAGTCAGTCACCGGGAGTAGGTACGACCTGGTTGGTTAATGGGAGGGATGAATCTGGTTGGTAGCAAGAAGGGAGGGTCAGTTGGTGGAATGGAAGGGATGAGGTGGGGTTGGAAGAGGAGCTGGGGATGGGTGAGAAAGTTAATTGAAATTAGAGAACTCAATGTTGAGTCCTTTGTGCTGTAGGGTGCCCAGGTAGAAGATGAGGTGTTGTTCCTCAGATTTGTGTTCCAAGTCACTGCGACACTGGAGGAGGCCGAGGTTGGACACGGAGGGGGAGCTGAAATGGGCTGTAATTTGGAGGTTAGGCTGGTCGTTATAGGCCAGGCGAAGATGCTCGGCGAGACGGTCACCTAATCTACATTTGGCCTCACTGATGTAGAGAAGACCACATCGGGAGCATCGGATGCAATAGGCTAGGTTGGGGAAGATGCAGGTGAAGCTCTGTCTCATTTGGAAGGACTGTTTAGGGCCCTGAATGGAGATGAGGGAGGTGGGGGACTATAAGGCTGGAGGTGGTGGGGGGGAGGTCACCGGAAGCGATGAAGTCATGGACAGTGTGTGAGATGGTGGCTTGATGGACCATGGTAGGGTCGTGGTCAAGGGAGGGTGGGGATAGGACGTGGTGTCGGAGAGTTGGCGTTTGGTTTCTGTGACATAGAGGTCCATCCTCCAGACTCCCACCGCCCCTTCTTTGTCAGGGTTTGGTAGTGAAACGAGGATTGGTGCGGAGAAAGTGGAGCGCTGAGCATTTGGAGGGCGAAAGGCTGGAGTGGGTGAGGGGGCTGGAGAAATCGAGGCGATCGATGTCACATTGGCAATTAGCAATGAAGAGGTCCAGGGCAGGTAAGTGGCCGGCAGGGGGTGTCCAAGAGGAGGAGGAAGGTCGGAGGCGGGAGAAGGGGTCCCCAGAGGGTGGTTGGGAGTCTTTATCAAAGAAGAAGGCATGGAGGAAAAGGCAGCGGAAGAAGAGTTCCATGTGTGGCGGGCATGGAACTTGTTGAGGTGGGGTCAGAGGGGCATAAACTTGAACCCCGTTACTGAGGACAGACCATTTGGCCTCAGAGGTCAGGGAGTTTGGTGAATATGCAGCAAGGTTCAGGGTGGGGCTTTGGGGGTTGTCAAGGAGATCCTAATTTCTCTAATTTCAAATAACCTTCCCACCCATCCCCTGGCTCCCTTTCCAGCCGCACCTCCTCTGTTCCATTCCACCTTCTGACCTCCCTTCCAGCCACCAACCAGATTCATCCCTCCCATCGACAAACCAAGTTGTACCTACTACCTGTGTCCACCTATCACCACCATTCCACTACCCCCTCCCCCTCCTACACCCACATCCAGTCCTGAAGAAGGGTAATACCCGAAATGTTGACTTCTCCTTTCCTCCAGATCATGTCTGGCTTGCTGTTTTCTTCTACCCTCCTGTTTGTGTACTTAATGTCAGCCCAGAATAAAGTGTACAACTACTCTGGAATAGTTTCTGTGTCACATACCTTCAGATCAAAATGCAGGAAGTCAAAGGAAAAGGCTCATTCCAGTGTCCCATGGCAGGAATATATATAATATATTCAATCAAGAGAACTTCTCAACTTTCATCAAATGGAATAATGTTACTTTGTGCTTTACTAGCTCATCTGGTGCTGGGACTATCACATCATCAACCTGTGTCACTCCACTTGTGCTGATGAATTAAGTTTGTCCTTGCATTTGTGAGATTTTGTTGCTTGTGCACCTACTGACTTGCCAATGTGCTCTGAACATACTCTAAGTACCCAGTCCCCACAATCTTTTTAGTGAAGTGGTACTTCAAAACATCTGCTGAATGAATCAGTCCCATTTGTCTCATGATGCTCCGAGCTACGCTGATTACTCTGAGTAATATAGATGCACAGCAAGCTGAGGTTGTACTGATTAAAGGAAGACTCATTGAGTGGGACTAAACAACTCTAATTTTGTAAATCTCACATAATATTCTAAAGAGATTGACAATCATTAAACGTGTTAATCCCATCTCTCCAAATTATGCAGCGGTAAAACATTGAAAGTCATTTCTCTGATTTCAGCTATTTCTAACTGGAATGTTGACAGTGCAATAGAATCCTGCTCTCACTAGAATGTTAAATGTGAAGAATGTGAAAGGAAACTGTGGAAGCATAAGTTATTCAGAGAAAGTGAAATGTAGCTGAAGATTAGTCAATGTACATAGCATTGATGACTCAGTATTTTGCAAATAAGATTGACAGTAATTCAGTGTTCCAATTGAATGAAATATTCGTTTTTAAACAAAGTGGCAGTTCATTGAGTATAGGAGTTGGGAGGTCATGTTACGGCTGTACAGGACATTGATTAGGCCACTTTAGGAAAACTGCATTCAATTCTGGTCTCCCTGCTATAGGAAGGATGTTGTGAAACTTGAAAGGGTTCAGAAAAGATTTACAAGGATTTTGCCAGGGTTGGACAGTTTTCCTTGTAGTGTCAAAGGCTGAGGGGTGACCTTATAGAGGTTTATAAGATCACGTGGGGCTTGAACAGCCAAGGTCTTTTCTCTGGGATGGATGAGTCCAAAACTAGAAGGCATAGGTTTAAAGTGAGAGGGGAAAAATTCAAAAGGGACGTAAGGGGCAACTTTTTCACACAGAGGGTGGTGTGTGTATGGAGTGAGCTGCCAGAGGGAGTGTTGGAGGCTAGTCCGATTACAATACTTAAATGGCATCTGGATGGGTATATGAAATAGGAAGGTTTAGAGGGATATAGGCTGAACGCTGGCAAATGGGGCTGGATTTATTTATGATATCTGGTCAACATGGATGGGTTGGACCAAAGGGTCTGTTTCTATGCTGTACAGTTCTCTGATTCTATGACTTGCGTTCATAGATAAATTAGCAGCTTTGTAGCATCTCATTGAAATTAATGGATGAGAAAAACTGCAACTGCACCTTTCTGTAAAGTGCAGTCATGATTGGGATTCCAGATTTGAGAGCTCCCTATAGGGAGTAGCAAATTAATGGGCAGTACTGGATGTCAGTACTGGCACATACATGTGAACAACCAGAGGATGCCTACACGATCATCTGTTATAATAAACTAATTACTGCACAATGCTGATTCCCTTGTCTAGAAGAAGGAGACGTTGAGATATTTTGAAGGGAAGTGACATGTATGATGCAGCACAAAACTTTCAGGTTATTGGACAACATCTGCTTGTGTTAGCAGGTGCAAATAAAACTATTAGTCTCAGGAAATTTCAGCATTGCAGACACCAGCTTTTATGACGTAAACCTAAAAATGTGTTGAAATGGGAATCAGCAAGATGTCAATTTCAGGGAGTTTGATCGACTGTTTCTCTCTGTGTGCTCAGTCGACTCATCTCATACAGTTCTTCCCTGCTTACATCATTTTGTAATGCTCCATGCCTCAATGGCATTACACTCACTTTATCATGTGCTGTCTCAGACTTGCTATCCTGCTGCCAGGAACTTGGGGCTTTCCACTGTCAATGCTATATTTAAAGACTGACTGTGTACCAAATCAAACACTGCCAGCCAGAAAGAGACCTTCATAGTACATATAATGGATGGGAAACAAGAAAGAAAAGATTGAAAAGGCAAATAGGTAGCATTGGTGACATTTCATTGTGAATAGAGTATCCCATTTGTAAATATATTAGCATGTCAAATCATCACCTGTCTCACTAACTGTCATTATAGCAACAACTACCCTGTCTGGAGTGTACTGCAGGATCCCACCTCCCCTTTCCCAGAACGATCAAAGCATCAGAACCTCATCTTCAGGAGGCCGATCATCTGCTCCACGATAATGCCAGTGGAAGATTTGACTGCATTGGATCTATCCTTATTCCAGTCAGGGATTGCACAATGGAGCAATTAGCCATAACTTCAAAGATGTGGTACAAACAATCACGAATGATTTGTACCTTTGCTGAAAGTTTGCCACTTTTTGATCTTCTCAATACAACACGTATAATCTGTAGCACCTTGGTGAAGTTAATGATGATGCAGAGCCACACTGCCTGGGCTGCGGTACTGACCTCAGCATGAGGAAATGAGTTGAAGTGGTATGATCTGTTTCAAATAGCATCAGTATCAGTCTTGACACATTTGTGGGTTAAGGATTGAGAGATCCCAGGTTGAGAGTTCTCCAGTAGCTCCTTGGAAATATCCAATCACATAAGAGTTTAACATAGCTCTCACCTTGTTGGCCACTGGGATAGGATGGCCAGCCACCTCTTCAGGTCGCAAACTTCCATGTTTGTTTCTGCCTTGCAGTTCCTGCCTCTCCATCAGGTATGATATTCCACACATTCCCACTAACACTTCTCTTCAGAAGCCCCCAACCATGCCCCCCCCACCCCCAAATGCCCCTCCCGCCACAGTGTAGTTAGTGTCACAACTCATTGGGTAGTGTTTTGTGCTGATAAAGAAGCTCCAGGAAGTCTATGTGCTGTCAGAAAAGTGAAAACTTTCACATCTACTGAATTGTCTAATTTTGCTGAATTGTCTATGTTTAGTTAAAAGGACGCACAAATCAGGTTTTCCATGAACAAGAACATAATCAAATAAATCAAATTATTTTTAACTAATGGCAAGAAAAAAAACTTGAGTTGCTAACTTATAACTCCACAACTTAAACTCTACTCCTTTGTAAAAGATTACGTCCACATATAAACGGATACACAAAGAGGGCTGTAGTCACTTGCCTAGCAACCAGTCAAGTGACAGTTACTATACTGAGTAGCTAGAACCCACACACTAATTGACTGAAAAAAACAATCAAAAGACTGTTTCTAGGCCAACCTTTCCTGAACATACACATAAGCAAACAAGCACCTAATGTGTCTAGTAATGTCACCCCAACTGCTCAAATAACTCAACATCATAGATACAAATGACAATGAGTTCCAGCAACTCATTTTTAAATCTGCAGCATCTTCTTCCACTTAGTTTGCTGTGCATCATTTCCTTTTTTTCTGTCCACAAGTCTTAAAGTAGTAGTCATTATATAATGCCAAATATTGTAATGCACTATTCTTCCATTGTATTCAGGATGGTGGTGAACATCAGTAATAGACTCTCCCATCATAATCCATGGCATCCATTTCTCCACCATACCCCACTCTTAAATGTTGAGTATCCCCTTCACAATTATTGTTACCTCTGCATCCCAGTATGCTACCTCCAAGCCCCACAAACTGACAACCTCAACTTGCTCATCACACCAGTTGCCCCTGATAATTCAATTTGATTTTCATTGAATACACTTCCAGTTCTGACCATGGCCTACCCTTCCAGGTAACCTGGAATGACAGCCCTGACAGACAACCCTTCATTAGTAAACTGCACAGTCTCTGACTAACTTACCACTAACCTCCAGACTGGTTGCACTTGTCCTGTAGCACTGATGATGGCCATTCCACAGACTGTAATTATACAGAAACCCTGACTCTGCATACCAAAAGCAGTCGACTGACCATGTCCAAGCCCCTGAGTTGAAACTGAGCAATGCCTTTGACTGAGTGTGCTGACACTCCCTGATTAATGACAGACTCCTTGATCTGACTAACCCATTAGACTTTGAGACATGTCCATTTGGTTGAAGGACTTGCAGTGCATTTGTTACGTAAGTTGCTGGCATATGGTGATGTGTGGCATTGACGTAACACCGTGCCATGTAGCGACAGCTCTGCTCCCTTGAATAATCATTGCCTTTGTGTCTGAGAGGTAAGGCGAGGCAGGATGGAGCCTGTAAGTTCTCAATGAGGCAGCAAGGGCATGTAGGTGCAAATAAGTGGGGGCTGAAAGAGCAAACTAAGAGCCTTGTTCTAATGCAGGAGATAGGGTCCTGACCTTGTGTGTAAAGTGACCTGGCAGCAGCATTACAATGTAAGGTATCGGTGAACTCCAAAGTGCAGTGTTAAAGTGGTGAACTGCACTTTAAGTCCATGATATGCCTTGATGATATGGCGCTTGTCCAATTCCGATCTGCGTGGAGCGGGGTAGGGGTATGGCACATGTCCTGTGATGTTGGGGGTGCTGGCCAGGCTGGAGGCTCAGAGAAGATGCCAGTGAACTGCAACTGGCAGGTACTTGTTCAGTCTTTCTCACAGACTCATTTAGGGAATGTTGCTGTCTACTTTCTCTCCACTGAATGGGAAAATAGCAACTCATGTATAAATAAAGCAAAAGTAGATAATAGTGAGATGTTATTGCGTGAAAACTGGTCCCTTGCTTCTCACTAATGAGATTCTCATCTAGCCATTAAAACTTTGGAATTGGATGTTGTTTTGACATCAAGAGTCTGGCTTTTCTGATCTCACCATATTTTCCCAATTGACTCATCATTGCCTACATCATTCAGGGCTGCAAAAATTCACCATTTGTTTTCCTCATTCCAAATCTTTTCCACTGCCCGGCTGTACAATGATTCTGTGCCTGTAGATAGCACTGAGCTCTGCCTGTTTGGCAAATGCAGTGTAGGAGCTGAATGCACTCACTCATACTTTTGCCCTCTTGGCTTCTGTGCTCAACTCAATAGTTGTTGATCCTCCTGTTCCAAACACTTTTCTGCCTGCTTGCCTATGTTGTTTCCTCTCCTCCCCAACCAGTCTCCCAACTTGACAGGTGATTTCTGGAACACTGCTTCCGGGGTTATGTGTAGAAACAGAGAGAGATGGAAAACCTCTCACGGTCATAGTAACTGCTGCCTCGCTTCTGTAAGCAACAAACTAATACTGTGTTACAAGCTCATTGGATAACAGCCTTATTTGTACTGTTTCTTTAATGAACCAGCTGTAAACTGGATGAATGCAGTGAGTGCTTCATGATGGGGATCATATAGCAGTCCAGGAGATATATTTCTATTTTAGAGATCCCTCTTTTCAGAGAATAAAAAAGGAATGACTGCAGGCATGATCATTTCGTCTGTGAGTTACAAGAGTTACACAAGTGACATGGAAGCTGTAAGCCTCTGACTGAGGGGGAGCTAGAAATCAAAAGTATGTATTGGCAGTGACCATGTTCACAGTGGGTGGGTAAGTGACTCGACCTGTGGAGGAAGGGAGGTGCAGGTGCCACAGATGTTAGGGATTTTAAAGAGAATTAACAAAACAGGAACACCCATGTGCTGTGCAGAACCTAGAGCCATGGGGTCCCCAATCCACTGGCTATCCTACTGCATTACCTCTCTGTGGGTTGCACTGTCTGCCATAGACGTCACTGAACAACTCAATCACAAGAACAAGTTTTGCACAAAGTGGTTGGGAAAGCATAGGGATGTTGTAGAAGGAGGGTCAAAGGTGTCAGCATGACCCATTGCCCTTTGCTCATACCCTGTTCCTCTTGCGTCCAGTTGCTGTAGTAGGCTCTCACCACAGATATCCATCCATGGTACTTGGGTTGTGGCTGGAACAATGACATTTGGGGCTACACAAAGAGACAAACAGCCAGATGTAAGTTGTAAGTAATACTATTTATAAAATAGGGCAAAAGGAACATAAAGTGCACTGTCACCTGAGAACCAAAGTGCCCTCAATACAATTTCTTCTTCCTTCAACAACGTTTTAATATACTTCCTAGTTTTGCTGCTGGGAATGGAGGGAGCCTGCTCATTACTGGAGACTATTGGCCCTGGAGGTTTGTTCAGGTGATCTGGGGGTGCACTCACGTTTGCATGAGCCAGACATGCTGAGGGTCTTCTGCCACATGCAGTTGACACTTCACAATGTGAACTTTCAAGAATCAGAAAGGAACTGGCCAGGTGGAGGTGAAGACCCTGGCTACCTCAGGAGTGTCCTGAGTGGAGATCCCTGAGGGGGCTGTATCTGGTTCCTCATCTGGCTGAGTGCCCCCTGGTACTACCCTGTCTCCTTATGAGGAGGGGGCACTTGGAGTGCTGTTTGAATGATGTGCTCTGGTTCAGTTCTGAAGTCATCTCAGTTGACTCTGCTGATTTCCACTGTTGCCTTCAACACATCTTTCATTATCATGGGAATTTTTTTTATTTGTAATTTCGTCATCAGGTTTACTTTGTGATCCTGTTGTCAGGCCATCCCTGACTCACACTGTTTGCTTGTCCTCTTCAGCAATAAATGTGATGGATGAAACACTCTTCTGGCTCTTTCAGGATTACTTGTCTGAGCTTTTGATTTGCTTCTGTTGAGCTAGTGGTTTCACTTCATGTCTGGTATCTGGAACTTCAAACACAAACAAAACCAGAAAGTAATGCAAAAACTCAGCAATGATGTCAGCATCCATGAAGAGAAATCAGAGTTAATGCTTCGGGTCCAATGACCCTTCTTCGCTGGAATTTCAAGCCTTCGGTCTTGCCAAAGCCTTGGGCTCTCAGAGCATTCTATCTTCTTAGGGATGTTCTGTCACAGAGCTTCAAATTTACCATTGAGGATCCCACTTTTGGATCACCATCAGGTGTAACTTTACGTAGGTGCAAGAAACTCTTACGGAAATCTGCCTTGTCTATATGGCACTTATTAGTCATTTGAAACTCTTGTTCCACTGTCTTTATTGTAATAATTGCAAACAACTTTTCTCCTGTAGGTTTGATGGTGTAGATTGAATCATCTGAATCTTCATCTCTCAGTAGCAGCAGTGGATTGAATAGAATCCTCATCTGACATGGCTGTAGCAATAGTCTTTCTGGTCTTTGTAGGCTTGTTTGTCTTCTTTCGGGTTAAAGGTTTGCATGCGAAGAGGCTTTGTTTCTTGCAATTAAATCACTGTACATGCTTTCTTTGGTTTTACGTGATGACTGCCACTATATTTAGAACTTGTCTTTGGGTCTTAATCGTTTTTGCTGGCCTTTCTGTGGATACTTGTTGATTTCCTCTACCTTGTTGCGCTTGAACTGTCCAGACTGCTTTTCAACAGAGTGGACAGATCTGAGCTCCCTATCAACATAATGCATAGCTGTGGGTTGATTCTCTACCTGTTCTCCCATGTATGTGCTATAGCTATTGGTTAACAACCTCAGAGTCTCTGCACATGTTTAATGTACTCAAGACTCAGATTCTCTTCTCTTAGCATCCCTGCTGCCATCATAGGTTCTTTCATGCCAAATATAAATCCATCTTTAATTAGAACATTTTAAAGAGACTGAATTCACAGGATGCTGCAAGCTCTGTTAACGCAGTCACGTATTTAACAAAAATACATTCTTTTCAAGGTTCTTTTTCACCTTGAGCTTGAACATTGGACATATACCATTCATATGTTACATTTAATTTAGGGTTAAAATGCTTTGAAAATCTCTGCCGTCCTTTATGTATTCTTCAGAGAGATTTAGGTTGGAATACATTTTGTAATAGTCTCTCCCCAACAGTGCTGTTCCACATTTTTATCACACTCCTATGATATTACTGTATATTAGAAACTTATCCCATTGGTATTGGTTTTGTATTATGGTGCCACGGTCTGAGGTCCAGTCAGCTGTCACCTCTGGATACACCAGTTTTGTATTAGAGGCCTCAAGAAGTGTTACAGAAATAGTTTTAATCAAATATTTTTAGATACAGGTATGGTAACTGGCAGCTGCCCTAGCTTGTTAGTTAAATCCATTGTAGCTTTGTTATTTTGTCATTTTGCCATTACAATTGGAAAAGCTGCCATTTCTCTTTCATATCACATATTTCTTTCTGATGGGGACTGGCATAGGAAAGTTATAGGAAAGTTACATATTATGTGACTCACTTGTACTTTCAGTCGTGGCTTGCTTTTTCGTTCTTTTTCTGCAGCTTCCAGTGGCTTTTCGCGGCTCTGAAAATTTTGTTAAAGATGTGAACACATTGAATGTTTTAATCATTTGATAATTTTGACTGAAAGCATTTCTGTAACACTTCTTGAGGTCTCTAATGCGAAACTGGTATACCCAGGGGTAATAACTGGCTGTACCTCAAACCATGAGAGCATAAAACAAAACTAATATGGGGTGACACTACATGTCCCCTGAGAGATCACCATCACCATCTTGGCCGGTTGCATAGAAGTCCAAAGTGGTTGTCATTGGGAAAGGATATCCCATAGTCCTCGTTTCCTGCTTTAACAGCCAACACAGTTCATCACAGTGTCTTAGTTTTTGCTGCTTTGTATGCATTTGGATACTCTCCATCATGGCCTTAGTTAACCATGAATAGTTGATCCTTCTCATTGAGCCTTTCATTTTGATTGGAATAAATTTTCACTGAGTATTACAAGATATCTGCTTAAAAATCTGTCCTTGCTCATCTACCGATGCTCCCCTTAATCTATTTTCCCAGCCCACTTTAGACAATTTTTTCTTCATATTTCAGCATTTGCCCTTATTTAAGTCGAGAATACTGTGTTGAGACCCAGGTTGCTGTCCCACTGAATTTGAAATTCTACATGTTGCGATCAATGCTCCCACAAGATCCTTAACAATAAGATCTCTTATTAATCACACCTCATTACATATTACTAGATTTAACATTGTTTGTTCCTGGGTAGATTCTGCAGCATACTGCCCTAAAGAACAATCTCTGATGCGCTCCAGAAATCCTTGTTACCCACGCCCATCTGATGCGTCCAATCAATATGCAGATTAAAATCACCCATGACAGTTATTGTGATTAATTCTTACATGCCTCCATTATTTTCTGATTTATATTTTGTGCTTCATTGAAGAAACTCTTCAGGTGTCTATAGATAACTCCCATTTGTGATTTCTTTCTCTTGCTATTCCTTATTTCTGCCCAAACTGATTCTATATTGTGATCTATTGCACCTCTATCGTTACACTGATACCTCCATTTTTTAACAAAGCTCCCCCAGTTTTTCCAAAATGTTGAATACCATACCTGTGGATATTGAGATTTGAGTCCTGGTCACCCTGTGACTATATTTCGATAATAGCCATCAAGTCATATTCATTTGTTTTATTTCTGTCTGTGGCACCTGGTCTTGGAGACAGCTAACCATAACTCTGGGCCTTGGGGTGCTGTTAAAAATTTCTCTAAACACTTGGGGTTAGCTGAGTTCACTCTGATCCCCAGGTTGCCAAGCTCCAGGTTTTGAGGGCTGCCCACCATTATTCTGGGCCTTGAATATTGTTGCTGGTCAGGTCTGGGAAATGCTGCTTGAAGTGGGTTTGGCTGAGGGGCTGATGGAGGAAGCTGCAAGGACTGGAGTCAAGGATCGAAGACACTGAAAGGTGTGGGTAGAGGGACACTTCAAGGGATAGGGAGGGATAATTGGAAGGCTGCAAAGAGTGTGGATGAGGTGTAAAATGCTGAAAGATGGAAAGGGAAATGACTCTATAAGGCAGTTGGGAGAAGGTGGCTGGAGAGGGGCAGGTTGAAGAGGAGACTACAAAGGATTGAGAACAATTTCAAACATTTAAAGAAGGGACATTTAGTTACTTGGGGGCCAGGAAAAATCAAAATCACAGAGGTAATATATTCTTTGAAAGGGGTAACAACTGTGCAGAAATGTAACAGATATCTTGAAACTAAGGCAGTCAACTGTTAAATTTAAATCTGTGATTAAGATCTGTGATACCATAAACAGGGTAGTGACTGCCTGGTTAATCTGTTCTAGGCCTGTGTATATGCAATGGAATCACACCTCACCAGTCTACAGAAGGTGCGTTTAGGGCGATGGCTTTGTTTGTGTAGAAGCGTCTGTCACTTATTTTGAAAATAACTTTGATTGATAACTTATGCCTATTGATTATGCCAATTTAAATACTGTCTGTCTAGAAAATTAATGCTTTCCTTATGTGTGGTGGATTGAAGTTTAATGGAGGGTTGATAATTGAAGATATCGATGAATTTGTCTAATTTTGCTTGTGTGTGTGTTGAAATATCCCATAAACCCACTCAAATACAAAAGATATTGTAACTACATGACTGCCTTACTTAATACATGTGCAGTTAGGATTAAAAAGGGGACACTGAAAACCAAGACATAGCCTCTGAAAACTATTAATTAGCCCTTAAGACAAACAGAAATTGTTTCCAACGGCTGAAGGATCGATAAGCACATGGCCCAAATGTGACTTCATTTAAATTGTTTGGCAAAAGAACCAGAACTGGCAGGAGAGAAAAAAAAACTTCTCCACAAACACTCGTTATAATTTGGAAGAAATTTGGCAGGAAGAATGAGGGGAAATAACACACGCTAAATGGTACAGTTTTAAAGAGGATGCAGTAGCAGGGAGCCCTGGGGTTACTTGTACACAGATCTATGAAGGTATCACGTCAGAATAATAAAGTACATGAGATCTCTGTTTTTAATTATATGTGTGGAGTTCAAAACCCAGATAGTTTATTTTTTCATTCATTAATGGGATGTAGGTGTCACTGGCTAGACCAGTATTTATTCCCCATTCCTAATTGCCCAGAGGACAGTTAAGAGTCAACATATTGCTGTGAGTCTGGAGTCACATGTAGGCTAGACCAGGTAAGGATAGAAGATCTCCTTCCCTAAAGGACATTTGTGAACAATATGGGTTATTCCGACAATCAACAATGGCTTCATGGTCATCAGAAGGCCCTTCATTCCAGATTGTTTATTGAATTCAAATTTTACCATCTACCATAGCAGGATTTGAACCCAAGTACCCAGAACATTAGCTGAGTTTCTGGATTAACGATCCAGTAATAATACCACTAGCCCATTGCCTCCCAAATACAATGGAAAATATTAGTTAAGTCCATAAGACCACATCGTTTTATTTTCCATCCAAAATGTTAAAAGGGCTGTTTGAAACCAAGGACTGTGGAAGGATTTGCTGTACTTGTTAAGGCAAGTTGCTGGAACTCATTATGAGTTGTATTTACACAGTCACTGTTTCAAGCAGTCGTGCAAGATGACTGAGACTCAGCAGCACTGTGGGTATGGGTTCAGAGCAAAAATCATCCAGAAACAGTCTGGTCATTTTTTTTAAACTTATGACCAATTTACAATGATTAGTGAAAGACATGAATGCAGTGTTATTACGCAATTAATGGTTACGATTTGGAAAGGATTGCTTGAGAGGGTGAAAGATATGATTTCAATAGCAGCCTACAAAATAGCGCTGAAAATTTGATGGAGAGAAAAAAAATTGCGATGATCTGCAGTTAAGCGAAAAAGCAGGACCAATTGGATTGATCTTTGAAAGCACAGGGACGGACTTGATTCTTTGAAACAACGTGAACTGACATCGTTTTACGAGCTACATGCCGCAGCCACAAAGATAAAGGGTGAGTGTGACATGCTAATGATCCAAGAATCCCTATTCTATTCAATGTGACTGAGAGCTTTTTATCTCTTCTCAGATGGTCTAATTAATGCATATGATGGTGGTGGTTCTATTAATATGCAAATTATCTTCTGACAATATAAACTTGGGCATGGGCATAGTCAATTCAGTTGATGGGTCAGCTTGCAAATCATTGAATGCGGAAGGTGATGACCATTCATTTCCTGTAATTGAAGAAAGTATAGAGTCATAAACGAACAGGAGACTGAAAATATGAAATGGAAGGGTAGTTTTTCAACTAAAAGTGTGGTTTAATATTCTACTCATTTATCAAAGAGAGAATTGAAATGAATTGCAGGTGATCAGGATTATTGACAGCCTTTCCTACACATGCATTTTCTGTGCGTAAATTAAAGAAGCTTAACAATTCATTACTATTGAGATTTGTTGCATTGAATTATTTCTTAATCTCCCACTGAAAGATTGAACAAAGGAACGACATGATGTTAATTTCAATATCACAAGATATTGTTAATCTTACGGGTCATGCAATTGCATAAGCAAAAACTGGATTGTTAAATCATCTGGCTGCGTGCAAGATCCTATGAATCCTTTTGGGAGTGACCAGTCCTGTTGCACTGAGGGACTTGATAGGGCACACCCAACATTGGTAATGGGACATAAAAACTCAATGTTAAACACTGAATTATGTGAACACATGGACAGACATAGGGCTTGGCATACTTAATCTCCTGAAAGCATGAGTACAAGTGGATAACAATATAAAATGATCAAGAGTTTTATAAATAAAGGCAATGTATTGATATAATAAAGTTACAAGAAATTTATACAAAACAATAAGCTGCATTCAGAGCATTTATTCAGTTTTTGATGCCTATGACAGAGGACAATAAACCAAACAGTATAGCTTCATCAAGATGAAAACAAGAAGGGGAAATTACAGTGTGGAATGACGTAAGAAACTCACAAAAGAAGAGGAAGTTAGGATATTGAAAAGGAAATTGGAGCCTTTTGACATTTGAATAGAAGACTTTCACTGAATGGTAGTCAGTTGGAGAATATACTTCAATTGGAGCCTACTAAAGGTAATTGGATAAGTATTTGAAGGAGAATTTTGTTTCAGGAATATGGGGTTAGAGCGAAAGGATGAATTTAAATGGATTATTCTTGGAAAGAACAGAGACTGACTTGATGTGCAGTTCAATCATTCTTCTTTAAAATAATGTGAACTTACATAATTTAAAAACCACATGCTGAAGCCACTGAGATAGAGGGTGAGTGTGATGTACCAGTGATCCAACATTCCTTATTCTGTTCAATATGACTGAGGACCTTTTGGATCTGTTACCTCATCTCAGGTAATCTGATTAAAAACAAAGGTGTGACTGTCAGTTGTTCAAAATTGCTGCTGAGGGAGCGGACTAATTCCTTTATACAGCAAGTCATTGGAAAGTGGAATACATCACCACAAGGAGTCGTTAAAACACAGAATGTTGCATCTCTTAAGCAAAAATTGGATTAAGTAAGTAGACAGTTAAAATGAGTTAAACTGCACCCCACTCTGGCTCCACCTCCACTGACCATCATATAGTGATTGAGGTTCTTGCAGCCAGCTGCTGGATATCACATGGCTATACGCTAATTGGCTTCCTCTGATGGAATTCAGAGTTTACTGAAATTACAATCGCCCACTGAGCGCTGCACTTTGGCAGTCGGTGGGAAAGAAGAGGAGGCTCTTGAAAAGTTAAGTCAAGAACTCTTTAAGGGGAGGTGAACAAGGGCTCCTTTGTGGCACAGAGGGAAAAAATGGGTCCCAGTCTCCCCCACCAACACCAATCACAAAACGACCAAGATTCAGCCTCATTCTGCAACTAACCTTCATGCAGCCTACGGGCCCTTGTTGTCTGCCTGGCTAAAACAAGCAGCTTTTCCTCATACTTTCAAGTGTGCAGCTGGCAGGTAGGATGTAAAGCAAGCTCATCGATTAAAATAAACCTTTGCTTTCCACAGATACTTGTAGGAGTATGAGACATTGTCTCTCACATTCCCTCCTTCCTGCCCACCTACAATCCATCAGCCTGTTTTCCAAACAAGCAGTTAAATCCTAACTTGCAGAAATGACTAAAGAACGTACAAGCGGTGAAGAGACTGGATTGTATCTACTCTTTCTAATTTGTTCTTTCTCTTTCAGTTTGCATTGCAGTTTGGAAGAATCATCACATGCGGACAGTCACAAACTATTTCATAGTTAATTTATCATTTGCTGATATCCTTGTTACAATTATTTGTCTTCCTGCCAGCCTACTTGTTGATATAACTGAGTCATGGTTTTTTGGGCCAGTTTTCTGCAAAATAATTCCTTACTTACAAGTAAGTACATTATCAATTCTGAGACTTCAATGGCTATAAATGCAAATTCTAAGACAGGGTTCATAAAAATAATTTGCATTTATAGAGTGCCATTTGCAAACTTTGGATGCCTCAAAACTGCTTTCAAATAAAATAAAATTACACAATGTAAGCTTAAAACTTCAAGAGCAAAAGTATGTCGCGAATTTTGCAAATGGAAGTATTGAATTGAATTAATTTTATTGTTATGTACTCACATGTGTACAGTGAAAAGCTTATAAGTTTCCACTTACAGCACCTTCTTAGATACAAAGGTATCTAGGTACAGATTCTTGAGTAAAAATTCTTTGGAAAAAAGAATAAGAAAAGTAAAGAAATTACAATGTCCAACATTACAGACCTCCAAAACATGGTAATAAATTAGAAAAAGAAAAAATAAAAAAGTTCAAAATAACAGTCCTTCTACAATAATGACATTAAAAAAGAAATTTTAAAGAAGAGAATTTAAGAAAGTTATATTAATTGTTGACAGCTGAAGAATTACTGCTCTGATGAATTAAAATAATTCAAAGTAATCTATAAATTGTTTAGATTAAGGATGATTCAACCAAGGAGAAGGGCTAACATGGAGGTTTCCTTTTCCTGTGAAGTGCAGCAGAGCCATAAATCTATTTATAAGAAGCACATTTCTAATTGGACTTCATGCAGTACACAGAGAAAGGCTTACTGTCTGATAGTGAAAAGGCACTGATAAATTATCCTACTTGATTCACTGTCAATTCCTTTGATCACACAGTTGACAATGTGCTACATGTATCTATTTTAGACTTGATACATATAGACCAGAAAGGCTTTTACATTCAATTCTGAGTTTGTTAATCTCAGCCAGTGCAGAAATTGGTATGCACCACATTGGATAATAATTCAGCATCTCTGTTCATGGAGGATGGGGAAGGATGAGGCAGCATTCCTGTTTCTAGTTACTGTCTGATGACTGTACTAACAGGTAGGAATGTGTGGATACCAGTTGAAGGTAGCATTGTTCTTCCACTCCATTGTACAGTCAATTAGCCTAATGACAACTTAGTGTCTTGACTCACCATCAAACCGTTGCTATGTCTAGAACCTGGGTAATGTTCTATGATGTGACCAGACAGACATCTCCTGGGTGAGCAGAGTTGAGCTGGCACTCGTTCCCCATCCACCTGTCCCCTCAGTTGATCACAGCAAGGTTAAAGAAGTATACTTCAGTTGTAGCTGCCTTTCTTGCACATCAAATGAATTTGTGTTTAAAAAGGAGGCCATTTATCCCAGCATTCTTGAGATAACAAGAGAATGAGTTCTTTGGTTATTAAGCATGAAAAGAAATAATATTGCAAAAACACAAACACACAGATTCAGATTAAGTGTGTGCCCAAAAGTTAAAAGATATATGGAACAGTTTCCCAAAGTCCTTTGTGAAAGTAGATAGTGCAACTTTGGTAGTTGAACAGTTGATTTTGCAATTCTTGGCTCTTGGAGGTTAGATCAAATCCTCTTGTTATGTTTCTTTGGTTAGTTGCTAACACTCAGAGCAAGAGACCTCTTCTCATTGCATGTCCTTTTGACTGGCTTGAATCTTTGACTTTACAGCTCACAAGCACTTGAACCGTAACTAGTACACAGGGAACTCATTTCACCTTCTTACGCTAGCATGCGTGCACGCGCAAGCGCACACACACACTCTTCAGGATGCCTTTTTTCTTATATATTCCTGTACAGGAAAGGAAAACATACTTGCAAGAGGTGGCTTCCTGTTAAGAGGGTAAAGATAGTCATATCCCTCATTATCCCTTTCTGTTGCATCTCTCTCTCTCTTCCTCTTTGTTTGAAGTTTTGCTGACACTTTATGAATAACACATTCCATGCATCCCACACAGACAACACTCAATTTACATTCAGTCTCTTTTTTTGTCTGTCATAATTCTTTTTTCAAAAACACGGCTGGAATTAAATGTCCATAGTACTTTGGGATTTTGGTTTAGATCCATTGTCAGACACAGTAGACACTTAGTGAGGTAGGTAGAGCACCTAGTTCAAATAAACAGGATCCTCCACATAAACCAGTGCCTTATAAGGAGCAGAGGAAAGTTTCAATAGTAATTTAGTGTACTCTTCTCTTATTTAAATGTGTTTTAGGGTAATAAAAAAACCACAGTTTAAGAAGAAACCAAAATTTAGAATGAAATATACTTCATTCAGTCATACTAGGGGCAGCTGCGAGGTGGTGGGGACAAATCTTGGCATTTTGATAGCATCAATGCCTTGAGGTTCTTTTACATTTTTAATGTAAACTCCTTTACTCCTTCATCTCCTGACCTTCACTCCACTAAATTTCAGTTCCATGAGCAACAACTTGCCTCTGCATAACATATTGTTATGTTTAAACATCCTATGTAATTTAGCAGAAGCAATTATGACTTCAATTTACTATGGCTTTTAAATTTGTAATTCTGAGTTATTGGTGTTATTTTAAAACCCTGCTGGTCAGTGAGTCACAGAATCCATTTGGTTTTATTCCTAATCAAATTGACAGGATGAAAATCAGTTGGGGTCATATAAGGCAGACTAGGTTACGTGACTACAAGCTTAATGAAAGAATGAGCTTTTCAGAATGCCTTGAAGAAGAAGAAAGAGTGGAGCGTTTAGGAAGGAAATTTCCTAACATAGGAGCTAGTCCGAGTTAGTAACCACACCCACCAATGGTGAAGCAGTTAAGGTTAGGAATGCTCAAGAGCCAGACTTGGAGGAAAGTGGAGATCTGAGACGGTCCTAGGGCTTGAGGAGATTCCAGAGATAGGGGAAGGTGTGTGACTATAGAGAAATTTGAAAACAAGCGTGAGAATTTTAAATTTGAGGTTTTTGTGTGACTCTGAGCTAATGTGGATCATTGAGCATGGGGATGGTGGTGAACAAGATAAGATTACATTCGGTGGCCAAATGGATAAAAACAGAACTGTCATCTTGACTCCATATTTAATTATGCTATTAATCAAATGCATTCTGATTTTCAACCTATCATTTGAATCAATAACACAAGAAACATTTTCTCTCTTGTCTACATTGTTTGTCCCTCAGATGTTCTCACCCAGATTTCATTAATTGTCTTAGCTACTTGCTAAGACCACAATTATCATTTCAACATGTAAAGCCTCCATAACTTTGGATATGATTGAAGGAGGCTATTTATCGGGGATTATTTCAAAAGACCAAGTTAAATGTAACATAGCAAAGGGTCTAGAACAGATCTATTACACATTTTTGTTTGCAATTCCTGAAAATGAAGCCTAGACTTCTATTTGCACACGCAGCGATCCATGGATGGTTTTCTACCCAGAAAAACGAAAAAGGACATAATTTCTTTTAATAAAAGGAAGTTTCAAGTGCTAAAACTAAGAGATGCCAGTGTTAAATAATGTACGTTTCCACCTTGCAGACCCATGTAATTGGAAATGTACTGCTTTTTAAGATGTGGAACTAATCTTACCCATGGAGGTTAAAACTTGCATAAGCCCACTGAGGAATTTAGAGTTCTTAAATTTTTAAAGCCCATGTAAAGTAATTGCTTGCAACATTGTGTTCAAAGTTGAAGTGTAATTTTACTCCAGTATTAAACAATCCCAATGGTAATACAGATGAAATTTGCTCATGGCTTGCCCCACTCCACATATTCATTTTAATTCACTGAAATTGGTGATTGCATCAAAATGGGTTCAGTGGTTGTATTGATCCAATAATTAGGTAATTGCCTCACTGCAATTTATAATTATTTAATCAACCTGCTCAGACACATTATGATAGAAACCCTGGAGCAGCTTGGGCATGATCCTGGATCCTCCAGTCCAGAGGTAGGGACAATGCAATTGTCTTGGATCACAGGGTGTATCCAAGCAGTTCTTTCCAGATTCTGTTAAATGTAGTTAAGAGAAGACTCAACAACATAAATTTGCTTAAATATGAACATTTATTGAGTAATAATAAAAAACGGAAAAAGAAAAGAACATTTATTAAGTAAATAAAAAGAATGAAAAAGAAAAGAGAAAAACAACAAGCCTCACACCGTTCTGCCCATCAGGGACCCCTCAATCAATGGCAGGTCTGGAGGCTCAGGTCGTTCTTGGTACCATTCGTGATCCCGGTCCAAGGTAAAGTCCAGCGACTTGAAACAAGTCTGTCTCTTATATAAGACAGCAAGAACTGCAGATGCTGGAGTCTGAGATAACAAGGTGTGGAGCTGGAGGAATACGGCAGGCCAGGCAGCATCAGAGAAGCAGGAAAGTTGACGTTTCAGTTCAGGACCCTTCTTCAGAAATTCAGAAACTGCAAGGCACAGAAAAACAACTACAGAAAAAAACACATTGATTGTGCCGGCTTCCGCATGTGCAGGAATGTTCACAGGATTCATTCAACATCATGCAACTGTCGAATATCATCCACAAGTTTAGCCCTTCAGCCCATCCTATGCAGCCATTGGACTACAAGAGCACTCCACTGTAGTTAAATAGTGGCTTAACACTGGCTGATTGATAAGAAACAAAGGTTGCTGGAAAAGCTCAGTAGGTCTGGCAGCATCTGTGAAGAAAAAATTCAGAGTTAACTTTTGAGGTCCAGTGACCCTTCTGCAGAACTGGACCCATAACGTTAACTCTGATTTTTTTCTTCACAGATGCTGCCAGACCTACTGAGCTTTACCAGCAACTTCTGTTTCAGTTCCTGATTTACAGCATCTGCAGTTCTTTCGGTTTTTACTGGCTGATTGATGGTCAGTTTCAGCTGAGAGGCCCCTGTTAAGATGCAAATTTAGGTTCTGCAATGCACAAGGAGGCAGCAGTGAGCCATTCAGCCCCTTGAACCTCATTTGCCTATCCCTATTGGAAACAAAGGAAGTTTGTGTTTTTTCATAGTCACTGGATGCCTTGTGGTGCTTTACAACCAATGAAGTACTTTGAATTGTAATTGTTGATGTAGGATAGGAAATGCAGCGACTAATTTACAGACAGCAAGGTGATAATGACAAAATTTCTGTTTCGGTGCTGTTGAATTAGAAATATTAGCCGGGATATCAGCTTTTTTGTTGTTTGAAATAATGCCATGGTGTCTGGTTTGTTCCACTTGATAGCGGCATGTGCTTCAGTTTTAATGTCTAATACAAAAAAACAGCATCTCTGAGGGCGACATGGAATGTCAGCCTTGATTTTTTTGTTCAAGTCTTGGATTGGAATTTGAACTGGGATCTTGTGGTTTGAGAAGGTGAGATTGTTGCTACTGAGCCATCGCTAACACACAGAGAGAATGATTTCTGAATTCTACCAAATCCTTTCAGAATCTTATGGGCCTTGATTCATTCCATGCTCCACCTTCTAGGCTCAGAAGGTAGTGAATACAGACATCAAAATTTAACACAAAAACTGAATACTACAAATGCTGGTAAGAGTCAGCAGGTCAGGAAGCATCAGTGAACATAGAAGCAGAGTTATAGTTCAGGTTGATGATCTTTCATTATAACCTGAAATTCATACATTAACATCTTGGGCCCAATATCATTCTGTTGACCATGCTGTATAGCCTCCAAAGATAATATCATTCCCAAGGTTCAATGCTGAGAATTGAATTTGCTGCACGCAGTTTGACCAAGGCTCCGTACAATAAAGTATAACTTGGTCATGTTTGTATTCCACCTCTATTTCTCTCTCGATAATTTTCCATTACTTTGCATATGTGCAAAAATTTTTAATGATGTGTGTGCAAGGATATACAAATCTATTTGCCCCTCCACAGCTTCAAGTCTCTTCCCATTAAGAGGATATGCTGATTTCTTGGATCTAATTGACTTTACACTTTCTCAACAAATGACTAATGCATATCCATACAGGGAATTTGCAATGATACTTCCCTTATCTCCCACATTGATTAGACCTTTTAGATTAGTCAGATGTTTTGATGCTCACAACTTGCTTAAGAAGTTTCAAAAGAGGTTCAGGCTCTGACTTCACCAAGACAAAAATATTAAAATCACTCCTTAGCCCAGTCATGTCAGCAGAAATTGTTTGGAATGCAAGATCAACCTGAACAGGAAAACAGATTTAGGCAGAGCAACAGGAGATGTCCCAAGAAAGTTCACTACCAATCAGTTTGTCCTTTTTGTATGATTAGCTAACGTTTGGTTCTAGAAATGAAGTTTAATAAATGTTCCCTTTTTCTTTCAGACTGTTGCAGTGTCTGTATCTGTACTGACACTGAGCTGCATAGCACTGGATCGCTGGTACGCGATATGTCATCCACTTATGTTCAAAAGTACAGCCAGACGAGCGCGAAACAGTATAATTATGATATGGATTGTCTCCTGTGTAATAATGATTCCCCAGGCAATTGTAATGGAATGCAACATCATGGTGCCAGAGTTAGCAAACAAAACACTTTTATTCACCATCTGTGATGAGCATTGGGGAGGTAAAGAAAATTTTATATTTTTGAACATCTTAAAATTGTAAAGAAAAACTAAACCACAAAAATCCAGACTGCCTGCACTTTACTAAGCACTGATGATCATGCCGATAGAAACTGTGCAGGCTGAACCTATACTCTCTGAAGTTTAGAAGAATAAGAGGCACTGTTGCTGAAACGTATGAGGTTTATAAAGGACTCAGCAGGGTCGATGCACAAGGATACTTCCCCAGGCTAGAGAGTCTGTTACCAGGGGACACAGTCTTAGAATGAGGTAGGCCATTTAGGATGAATCATACAATCCCTACAGTGTGGAAACAGGCCATTCAGCCCAACAAGTCCACACCGCCCCTCTGCAGACTATCCCACCCAGACCCATTCCCCAATCCCTGCATTTCCCTGTTTAACCCAAACATCCCTGGGCACTATGGGCAATTTAGCATAGCCAATCCATCTACCCTGCACATCTTTGGACTTTGGGAGGAAACCGGAGCAAACCCGCACAGACACCGGGGAGAACGTGCAAACTCCACACAGACAGCCACCCGAGGGTGTAATCGAACCCAGGTCCCTGGCACTGTCAGGCAGCAGTGCTAACCACTGAGCCTCCTGCCGCCCTTGATGGGGAAGAATTTCTTCACTGAAGTGTGATGAATCTTTAGAAGTCTGTACTGCAGGAGGCTGTGAATGTTCAGTCATTGAGTACATTCAACTCAAAGATTGATATATTTCATATATTGAAGCCATCAAGGGATATGGGGAAAATAGTATTGAAGCAATGCAGCCATGATCTAGTTGAATGGCAAAGCAGGTTCAAGGGGTAGAATGGCCTGCTCCTGCTCATCTTCCTTATCTTCCAATGCTTATTACATGTTCCACAGAGCCAAGTCATTAGCCAGCACTATGCTTTTTTTTTGTTTGCTTTTTGTAGAACAAATTACAGAACTTATATAAATATCTGCCTTTCTGCTTTCATAGCAGTGACTTTATTAACATCGTTCAGCCAAGCCTGATACAACACTAGAAAACACAAGACATTTTCAATACTCCGGAGAAATGAAATTTTCTTACAATTATAATTGAGAACTTATCATTAATTGTCACCGTGCAATAGCTGTGACTGTGGTTGGTTTGTTTTGAACACAGCCGGTGCTGGGTGGACTGCATGCTGGAAAATAAGACCTGTACATCACTGCAGTCCTTCAAAGGACTCCAATAAACTCAGTGTTGAGAACAGGCTTGCCTGATTATTGAGCTATGACAAAGAGGAATGCTCTTCCCAATCCTCCATTCGAATCACATAGGCTGCTCCTGGCCAATTTTGTCCCATCATTGCATTCTTGACCCATTTCCATTGGCCACTGGCTGATATGCAGTCTTCCTGATTTCCCTGTATCTCCTACTGTCTTCCCAGGTGGCAATTAGGCATCCACAATGTTACACCTTGATAAGAAGAAGGCTCAATATTAGTGTGCACTGAACCATCCTTTTAGAAACAGGGGTCATTTCTGCTCCCTCTGGCTGTTCATTTATGGATGCATTTTCTAGGCTATTATGCTTAAATATCTAAGTGGCCAGTCAACAGAATGCATGCAAGCAGATTGAACAAGTTTGGACGAATCTAGCTGAAGAAGTAATATCATCAAACAACGCACCTAAAATAATTCCAACCCCAGTTGTTAGCCATGGCTGTACATTTAGTGATAACTTGTCACTACTCTAACCAGATCAATACTGCGAGATCCTCTTGAAACTCAGTAATCTAATCCTGAGGTTCTATTATTTCAGGACTTTTTTGTTATTTATTCAGGAAATGTTGGCATCACTGGCTAAGCAGCATTTTTTGCCCATTTCTAGTTGTCTTTAAAAAGGTGATGGCAAGCTGTCTTCTTAAACTGTTGCAGTTTATGTAGTGTGAGGTCATCATACTGGTATCCAGTAAAGGGATCATGGTCAGTGAGATGATGGGCAGTGTGTTAGAGCTTCTATTTAATAGTTACTCAGGAACTAGATTAGGTTTTTAATCCTACAGTATTTTTTTCTATTAAGCTAACTGAGTCAAAACTGTCTGAATTCTCTAACCTTGAGAGTCTATTTTAGAGGGTTCCAATTGCAGGGAAATTGCCCATTGGAAGTTTCAATTTCCTTGATAATGCCCTTGGAGTCAGCTGCACCATGGTTTCTGCGTGGACCTGATGTACAATCCCAGCCTGAGCTGCTCCAACAACTACCTGGCCATCGGAATATCTAGGCCCATCTTCAACTTTCCAGTCCCCATTAATAGCAACTGGAGGAATGTAACATTGAAATTTAAACCAAGCAGTGGGTCAACATTATGTTCAGTTACTATTACCTGATTAGAATTAATCATTTCAATTTTATTGAATTTCAACGTACAATTTCATTTCTATTTGTCTTTTGTTCGTTTCAGATGACATTTACCCCAAGATCTATCATATTTGCTTTTTCATTGTTACATATATGGCCCCTTTGTGCCTAATGATTTTGGCCTACTTTCAAATATTTCGGAAACTTTGGTGTCAACAGGTAAGTGTGTGCCAACACCTTCCATGGAAAGATTATTATTACTCTCATGTAGGTTGCCACATACTTGATTTTACATTTAAATTACAGATACCGGGCACTTCCTCAGTAGTCCAAAGAAATTGGAAGCCTCTTGCCCTGCAGTGTTCATCTCAGAAGGCTGGCAGAAGACAGGTCAAGTCACAAATAAATGCTGTTGCTGCAGAAATCAAACAGATTCAAACAAGACGGAAAACAGCACGGATGTTTCTGGTGGTTTTCATTTTTTTCACACTTTGCTACCTTCCAATTAGTGTTCTGAATATTCTGAAAAGGCGAGTTAGCTATTTCCAGATACTGTCATTAAATTAAATGTATACAGTATCTGAAACATTCATAAGCCTCATTTATAAGAAGTTGTTAGCATTGTCTCCTTAATTGGGTGTGGTAAGCATGCCATCTTATGATTTCTCTATTCATGAAGTTGGAATACATTTTTTATTCAGTTACCTTTCTGTATCTATCCATTTGTATTCATTTATTGATCTTTATATCTTTTTGAAGAAAATCCAGAAAGTAACATGTATCCAAAGTTGTTTACAATTTTAAAATACATTTACTGGGCTCCAAAGGAACAATATGAGAATGAGACTGGATAGATCTTTCCAAAAGCCATTTTAGTCTTTGAACCCATTTGTTTTCAACTGTGTTGTAATTTTTACTATTTTTTTGAAGAAATTCAAAATAGCAACAATGAACATATCTGTCATAACTTTTGCAGTCAGGGAATCTGAGTCACTCCCAAATTATTGTATTCCTTCATTTTTAGCAGTTAACTTAAATTCTGCTTTTGATCTTTCCTTTCTTCCTTTTTCCTGCCGTTGTACTGACTTTAAAACCTGTTGCATCTTGAAATTTTTTCAGTCATGATGAATGGTCATTGTCTTGCTTGTAATTCTGTTTCTGTCTTGAGGGTTGCATTCTGAGTATCTCAATCATTTTCCATTTTTCTTACGTATTGTAAAATACCCACAATATAATGTGTCCATAGTTTTGAAAAAAATGACTGTGCAAGGTTTGAAATGAATCTATTTATCTCTTTCTTGCCATATATCCTCACAATCCACATTGCAGGTGAGAGCCATTTTGGTTTTATTGGGCCAGTGATATCATGATTAGCTAACGTGACTGTGTGTAAAATCTAAGAATTCATCCCTGAAACAGAAAGGCACCTTAGCATTAAACTTGCCCAAACTTTGTATTCAAAATGCCATTAAAGTTATACCATGTTACTGCACTCTACATCAGATGTGAGATAGTGTTCTCCTATCGGTACAGTTGTTATTGCCCAGGTACACATGGCATGGATGAAAATGAGTTAAACAGGATTACACACCAGTGACCAAGATCAATTTTTACATACGAATATAAGAACCAGATGCAGGAGTAGGCAAATCAGTCCCTCGAGCCTACTCTATCATTCACTACGAATATGGCTAATCTCATCTCGGCTTCAACTCTATCTTCCTGCCCGCTCCTCATAGCCCTTCAACCCGTTTCTAATTAAAAATCGGTCTATCTCCTCCTTAAATTTATTCAATGTTCAGGTACCTGCCATACCCAGGTTAGTAGTTCCACAGATTATTTGAGAGAAGTAATTTCTCCTCATCTCTGTTTTAAATCTGCAACCTCTTATCCCAAAACAATGACCTCTCATTCCAGATTGCCTCACAAGAGGAAACACCCTCTCAGTGTCTACTTTGTCAATCCTTCTAGCATCTTCATTGATCAAATTGATCTCCTTTCATTCTTTGTAAATCTAGAGAGTATAGGCCTAAACAGCTCAATCACTCTTCATAAGACAAATGCCTCATCTCTAGAATTAATATAGTGAATCTCCTCTGTACTGCCTCCATTTAACTATATCCCTTCTCAAGTAACGAGACCAAAACTCTAGATGTGATCTCACTAATGCATTGTGCAGTTGCAGCAACACTTCCTGACATTTTTTTTTCCGTTCCTCTAACAATAAATGCCAAAATTCCGTTTGACATTTTTTTTGCTCCATCTGAATTATTGGTAGAGATTGAGTGGGCTTCCACATGGGATCCTCTCTGCTACGTCTTTCTCTCTAACAGCCACTACAGTGAAGCAGAGCCTTGAGTTTTCAGAACAAGCAACAGAGGAAGCAAATTGATTTAAAATCCCCCAACATAGATTCTGCCCTTTAACACAGGTCACACGGTAATTACAATTATGAGGTGATTAAGATTATATTTACAGTTGTGGTATAGTTCTGTAAAATGGCCATAGGGACTGATATAATTTTTCTTGTTCATTTCTTCAGGGTGTTTGGAACCTTTGACAATGTTAACAACAGAGCAACACTCTATGCGTGGTTTACCTTCTCACATTGGCTAGTGTATGCCAATAGTGCTGCAAATCCTATCATTTATAACTTTCTGAGTGGTAAGTTGCCTTGTTTTCAATCGGTACAGAAAGACAAGTGTTACCAGAGTTATTTTTGCTTCAGGATTACAAAATGCTTGACCTGACAGTATACAAGCAAAGATCCTGCAGGGAATGAAGGAAATAAAATTATATTTCAACATTCTATTGACAGTGGATGTAACAAAACAATAAATAGGCCTCCCAGCACCTTGAGCATGCTCTGCTTTTCAATGAAATATTCTACTTCAACATAATTTCCTGCACTATTCCTGTATCCCTTGATGATTTGAATGTCTATTTATCTCTGTCTTGAACGTACTCAATAATTGAATCTCCACAGTCCTCTGTGACAAAGAATTCCAAAGGTTCACCATTCTCTGAATGAAAAAATTCCATGTCACCTCAGTTCTCAATGGTCTGTCCCTTATTCTGAGACTGTGCACCACTCTGCCCTCCTCAGCCAGGGGAAATATCCTTTCTGCATCTACCCCGTAAATGATCAGGAACTGGAAAAAAGCAGACACAGTTGGACTGAATGACTTCCTTCTGCACTATATCATTGTCTGACTCTTTCATAATGTATTACTTATTGTCAAACCCAAAGATAGCAACTTCAGAGTCACTTACAGGTCAGTTATAGAATCATAGAGTCATAGAGATGAAAAACATGGAAACAGACCCTTTGGTTCAACCTGTCCATGCCGACCAAATATCTTAAATCTAGTCCCATTTGCTAGCATTTAGCCCATATCCCTCTAAACCCTTCCAATTCATATACACATCCAGATGCCTTTTAAATGTTGTAATTGTACCAGCTTTCTCCACTTCCTCTGACAACTCATTCCATACACACACCACCCTCTGGTGAAAAAGTTGCCCCTTAGGTCCCTCTTAAATCTCTCACCTTAAACCTGTGCCCTATAGTTTTGGATCCCCCATCCTGGGGAAAAGACCTTGGCTATTGACCCTATCCATGCCCCCCACGATATTATAAACCTCGATAAGGTCACCCCTCAGCCTCTGACGCCCCAGGGGAAAAAGCCCCAGCCTATTCAGTGTGAGAATGCTGTCACTCTAAAAAGGTTATTTTGTCCTGAGCTTTTTTGAAGAGAAGTTGTAAAGGCAGAGGCGCTGAAGTGGCTGCTGTCGACAACCTAAGTCAATAATTTGTGAGGCTTTCGGTTTTCTTTAAAACAGTTGTACAACGGAAGGGGAGTGTCCAGTTCTCACAGATCAGGCTTTCCAGTTTTTTTGTGGCTGTAGCAGTCAGAAGCTGTTTGGGTCCCAGAGGAGTTGGAGCTTCAATAAAATGATTCCTAGCTGCTACATTCTCTGAAATCTCTCCAAATGTTGTTTCCTCCTAGTTTGGAGAATTGCCTGTAAGAATCTGTCTGAATTTTCCTTTTTGCCAAGGGGTGTATTTATGGGATGTTACTATAAAGGAACAGTTAATTAGTAATAGGTACTGTATCTGTTATTCGGTTAAGTTTTACAATAGTTAAGTTACTCTACATTCCTCTTTTTCTGTCTGTATTTTAGCTATAGTGTTTGAATAAATTATGTTTTGCTTGATGTTGAGTGGTTTGACCAGTTGCATCCCATCTGGAACATGCACTTAACATCTACCTTTAAAATGAAAAAGTTAGGGTCTAGGCTACCTTCTTAAAATACTTTGAGGAGTTCTGGTCTGGTCCATAACAACAGCCTCTCCCCATTGCTCAAACCCACCAACCCTGGCAACATCCTTGTAAATCTTTTCTGAACCGTTTCAAGTTTCACAACATCTTTCCCATAGCAGGGAGACCAGAATTGAATGCAGTATTCCAAAATTGGCCTGACCAATGTCATTTTATCTGTGTTAAGGCAAGTTTGCTGGGGTTAAGGTGCAGAAATTCAGCAACACCTAGTTTGGACATGCATTGGCACAGCTGTAGGATGCAATCCCTAAAGCTTTGGTGAAGCTGAAGATACCCCAAATATTGGGTTTTGGGTCTCATTTTGATCAAGTGAAAGCCATGAGTATCATACCTGGCATGGATTGACTGAACATCAGGCAACTGTTGGCATTCTATTGGCTTCCAGTTTAGTAAGAGATAGTAAAAACTGCCAATGCTGGAGTCAGAGATAACACAGTGTGGAGCTGGAGGAACACAATGGGCCATTCAGCATCAGAGGAGTAGGAAAGTTGACATTTCGGGTCCATCTCCCCATCCCCGGCCTCATCCCATGACCAGCCCTCCCTCTCATCCCCACCTCCTTGACCTGATACAACCTGTCCATCTTCTCTCCCACCTATCCACTCCTCCCACCTCACTGACCAATTCCCACCACTGCCTACCTGCACTCACCTATCACCATCCAACCTACCTTCCCCAGTCCCATCCCTCCTCTCTCTATTTATTTCTGGGCTCCCCTTCCCCCTCCCCCATTTCCAAAGAAGGGTCCCGACCCGAAACGTCAACATTCCTGCTCCTCTGATACTGCCTGGCTTCCAGTTTAGTCAGTTGGGCAATTGGAAGCATGGAGGAGCAAAGTCACCAGAGTGATGATACAGCTGAATGAGAGGTGACATTATTTGGATGATGAGGCGAGAGGAAATGACAGCTAAATAGAATTCAAGTTATTGGTACCAGTTAGTATCAATATTTGGCTTTCCTGAATGCAGCCCACCTTGGCTGCAATATCTATTCATATGAAGGCATGAACCAAGGAACAATAGCAATTAACCTGTTTGTGGCTTAATCTTGCATGTGGTTCCATGGATCATTCTACAATTTTCTGAGAGATGGATCAATAAGCCATTTCATGTATTATGGAGTGGCAAATCAACAAACTTCTTTACTTTACAACTGTTATATGAGGAAGTAGGGTAGTATTTATAAAAAAAAATCCTGTGGTGTTTTGAGTTCATTCAATCTCCCTCTTTATAATAACTAAAAGGATAACAAGCTGTCATTGCTACAGAGCTGTTACTTTCCAGCTCATTATATCCACTGGCTTTATTTTAAATAAATCATGCTCACCTCCTGCAGATTTCTTAAATGCTGCAGTAGACCACGTGTCCTGCGGGTTTTTTTTTGCCCATTCACTGGATTGGAAACCTACAGTTGAATCTCTGAAATGCTGCCAGTTATCTGTAGCCTGGGAGGTGAGCATTGCTGGTAAACCCAACATTTGTTACCTGTCCCCAGTTGGCCTCCTATAGTTGGTGGTGAGCTCTCTTCACAAACTACTGCAGTCTATCTAGTGTAGGTACACCATCCATGCTATAGAAAAGGAATTCCTGAAGGGATTGTGATATAATGCCCATAATTAGGTGGATTTGCCATGGGAAATACAGGGTTACAGGGATAGGATAGTGTGCGGGTCTGTGTGGGATGCTGTTCCAAGTGTGTTAGTGTGGACTCGATGGGCTGAATAGCCTGCTTCCAAACTTTGGGGATTCTATGATTTCTATGATATTCCCATATTGGGATGGTGTGGGACTTGGAAGGAAACATGTACATTGTGCTGTTCCCGTTGCATCTGCTACCCTCATTCCTCAAGGTGGTGAAAGTTGTGGATCTGAAACATGCTATTGAAGGAGCCTTGGTAAGTTGCTGCAGTGCACCTTTTAGACAGTGTACACTGCTCCCACCATGGGCTGGTGTTAGAAGGAGCCAATTTTTAAGGTGGTGGATGGTGTGGTAACCATGAGGGCTGATTTTTCCTCAATGATGTTGATCCTCTAGATTGTTGTTGGAGGCAAACATCTAGATACATTGGAGAGTAGTCTATCACATTCCTGAATCTGCCTTGTTGACAGTAGATATGCTTTGGGGAGGCAGGAAATGAGTTGCCATGGAATTCCCAGCCTCTGACCTGCTTTTGTAGCCCCAAGTTTTATATGGCTTGTCCAATTAAGATTCTATCAATGGTGACATCAAGATGTTGATGGAAAAACTGTCAACTAAACAAAGGCCATCACATTTTTGTGCATGTTAAAATCACATTTTAGTGTTGTCATACTCTTCAGGTCAATGCTTTGTTGCAATATTACTTAAACTTTTCATGAAACGAGTGCATGCAATAGGGAAGAGGCAGTAAACTCACTGGAGAATGTAATGCTGCCAAAGATTTGCAACAGCCAGATTCAGGAGAACAGTGCTCTCACAAATTACAAGATTGAATCGTATGCTAAATTTGCATGACAGCAGTATAATATGAATACAATGCCTGATAGCCCAATTTGTTTTCCGAGTATATTATACTCAGTATTTTATTTGCAAAAACTACCTTGAAATGTCTGACAAAATATTCATTCTGATATGTAATTCTCACCACTTACATTTTTCTTCTCCTTTTGTTTATGTATAAACATCCAGCTACCAACGATGCTTAAGGAATTGGATAACAAAAATAAACATGGCTTCATTTATTAAGGAATAGAGAAGTTGGGAGCAGTATTAATTGGAGAAATTGTACATATATCCAAATTAAAATCTTCGTCAGAACAAAACCCTGAGACCAAGAACCAGATGGAGTCATAGAGATGTACAGCACAGAAACAGACCCTTCAGTCCAACTCGTCCATGACAACCAAGTTTCCCATAATAAACTAGTCCTACATGCCTGCGTTTGGCCCACATCACTCTAAGCCTTTCCTAGTCATGTACCCATCCAAATTTCTTTTAAATGTTGTAACTATACTTGCATCTACCACCTTCTCTGACACATTGTTCCACATATGAACCACCCTTTATGTGAAAAAATTGCCCCTCAGGTCCTTTTTAAATCTTTCTCCTCTCACCTTAAAAATATGCCCCCTTGTTTTGAAAAATCCTACTCTAGGGAAAGGATATTTGTTATTTATATTATCTATGCTCCCATTATTTTATAAACCAATATAAGGTTACCCCTCAACCCCCTCGGCTCCAGTGAACAAAGTGCCAGCCTGTCCAGCCTGTCCTTATAACTCAAAATCTCCAGTCCTGGCAACATCCTGGTAAATCTTTTCAGAAACCTCTCCTGTTTAATAATATCCTTTCTATAGCATGGCGACAAGAACTGTCCACAGTACTCCAAAAGTGGCCTCAGAAACGTCCTGTACAACCTCAACATGAAGTCCTAACTCCTGTACACAATGATCTGAGCAATGAAGACAAGTGTGTATTATGATCTGACTTTCAAAGAACTATGTACGTGAACAATTGATTTCACTATTCAACAAACTACCCATGGACCTACCATTAGCCTTATAAGTCCTGCCCTTGTTTGTTTTACCAAAATGCAATACCCCTCATTTATCCAAAATAAGCTCCATCCGCCACTCGTCAGCCCATTGGTCCAATTGATCAAGATCCCTTTGTATTCTTAGATAACCTTCTTCACTGTCGACGATACCACTAATTTTGGTGTCATCCGTAAACTTACTAACCATGCCTCCTAAATTCTCATCCAAATCATTTATACGAATTCCAAGCAAAAGTGACTCAGCGCTGATTTCTGCAGAAAACCACCAGTCATGGCTTCCAGTCTGAAAAATAACCCTCCACACCACCCTCTGTCTCCAACCATGAAGCCAATTTTGCATCTAATTGGCAAGCTCTCCCTGAGTTCTATATGATCTAACTTTTTAATTAGTCTATCATGCAGAACCTTGTCAAAGGCTTTACTCAAGTCCTTGTAGACAATGTCTACCTCTCCGCCCTCATCTATCTTTTTGCTTATGACCTCAAAAAACTCAGTTGAGTTTGTGAGACATGATTTCCCATGCGCAATGGCAGATAGCAGGAGTTAGAAAAATTCCCCAATTTCTGCACCTGCCTTAGGAAGCACTGACTTCAAAGGCAGGATCTTTATTGTGCTGGGTGCCAGCTGAAGCCAAGAATACCTTGCTGAGAACTCAGGTAACCATTAGAGAGCTGCAGCACCTCAGACCTTACTGGGCTGACAGCTCTAGATGCCTGATCTCTGGTTTAAATTTCACAATGTTCATTTACACAAGCTTAAATGATTTTAAATGCCTTGCCCTTTCAGGTATTGAAACTTTAAATGATTTGGATCATTAACAATTTTATTGGGCAGCAGTGAATGGAGGTTTTTTTTTAAACACGCTGATGCTAACTGTGAAAAATTATAAATTAATCTTCTTCCAATAGTTTTTTGAACACTTCCAGCTATAGTGTCACTATGTAGTTCATTGTTTCCATACATTGTGTACAGTGGCTGAATGAACATAGTAGTGTTGAACCTTGATATGGTGGCATAAGGGCCTCTGGAGGCTGTTGGGGGGATATCTTGGCAAAGGGGAGCATGAGAAGGACCTTTTGAATTTATCGTTCAGAAGGTTTCATTATGCAGACTATTATTCACAACACTTCTGTGGTACCACGAACCACAATCCTTTAAAAACCTGTCTGACTTCATGAAAACTGTGAAGGTGTAGGTCATGCTTATCTCAACAATGGAGGCAGCCAGGTTGGGAGTCTACAGTATGGGCTCATGACCTGAACTATTATGTACCCTTAATAGGACTGTGATGAAAATGAAGAACTGTAGGAATGGGTCAGGAATCCTGAAAGGATGGCCAAGTCAACCTGACTCATAGAACATCTGACCCTAAGTCTGAATCACATAATACACTCCTGTATTTTCCTCCTGGTGCTGTATAGATAGAGGATAACCAGACCCACTTACAGCAACAACTGATAGACCAAACATTTCACAACCATCACTTAAATTTAGAAAAGGCTTCCATGACTTGATAGCACCCCATGAGTCAATCAACAAGCCACTTTTTATAACTTATTCAGCCATTTTGCAAAATTCACTCTCAATAAATTATCGATGCAATGACACGGTTGATATTTTACCTTATGTTATACCAAGAAAGCCCTTTCACAGTTGTTTAAAATTACATTGATTACCAATTTAATAAATTCAAAAAATCCTCATGATGATTGGGAAGTGATTGAGTTAAATGAATGGTTTTATGTCTAGTTAGTATCTTGCACTTGGTTCTCATTTGCCATTTCTCAAAAGTGCAACTTATGTAAAATGGGCATCACCTAGACAACCGATGAGCTGATTTACCAGGATCTGCTAAATTGAATGTGTTGGTGCACCCAGATATAAATATAGGAAATATACAAACTGATAGGCAAATAGGTACATTCTGTGAATCACCAATCTTTTCAAAACCAATATGTCACTTAATGAACCAGAGATGGCTCTCAAAGTTATGGCAGGGCTAATGGAGCTTTTTTTTTATAATTTATAGTTGGATGGTACAGCAAATCCAGTTGAGAAGCAGATACACTTTTAAATGTGAATATCCAAAAGTTACTGTCTGTGCCCCGCTGCCTTGTGCCCTGTGAAAATGCAAGTGACCTTTAGTTTGCCCATTTTCTTTACGGAACTTGTTGTATTTGCCCATAAGTTGCCCACTAAACTTGTTACACAAAGTTAAATCTTGTCAAGATAATGGTAATTGCCCTGTTCATGATATAACAAGTGTTCACAATGAGCAGAAAACCTCTCTAGGACTGAAAAGTAACTTTTAATTGTGGAGCTTCATTTCTCAGGACTTTTAAGGAGAATTATACAATATATATATTTTAACTGTTAAACTTATTTTTCATTTTCTTTCTTTATCTCCTTTCTGACTCTTTGGTTTTATATTTCTCCCGACTCTCTTTATTTCAATTTAGTCATGCTAATTCACCCATCTTCTCTGTACTGCCGTGGTTTATTTTCCAATTCTTATTGTGTGTTGAGATCCTGTTCTTAACCATGTTCCCTGAGGCCCCAGATGCACTGTTTCCAACTCAGACTGCAGCATCTTAATAAAAGTTGCATGAGCTTGTGAGGGTCTGAGTTATTGTTGAGATTTGCATTAAGCATCACTCAGTTTGATGATGTCACATGGACGAGGAGAGGGTAACAGTTTTGGATCTCGAAGAAGTAAGATCTGACCTTTAAGTCTCCTTTGTAATCTTAATAAACTTGGATTCTATTCCAATATAACTTGTGCCTAATTTTGTAAGGGCTTCAGGACCGTGGAGGAACCATACAATATGTCACAGAGCTACGCAGCCCTGATCATTAGTAGCACAGTGAGGGTGGAGTTTGAACACACTTAAAGGATCAGTCTAGAAGATATGCTGCTAGATTGAGTCTCTTTGGAAGAGACACAGAGCACATAGACATACTAGATTTGTCCTTACCAAATACACTTGTAAGTCAGAGCCTGGTATATCTATGACTATCATATATTGTGGTATTTAGTATGATGGTGTAATAGGGAGTGTTACTTAGAAGTCCAAACCTGAAGACTGTCCTTGACTTTGCCAACTCTTTTCCCAATTTGTCTTGAACACAAATACATAATGGACTTATAACTACACAATAAAGAATTGCTATTATGTAATAAACTACATCTTATTTAAGACAAGAACTCCTTATCATTAGACTGTCATTACTTTTCCTCGACCACACTACATCAAACAGGTTTTTAGATCCCTACCAGGAAAGAGGATAGTGGTAGCAATTCTAATAGATGGATCTTAGACCAAGCTAGGCAGTGGTGAGGATCTATCATACAAAAGTAGGCATAATTGTTTTGAGGTGAGAAGTACTGGGGTAAGATTAGGCAACAGCAAACTTTACTGTATGTCCTGAAACAGCAAAATCCGTTTTCATATTTTTCTAAATTTATTAATTTGGAACCTGTAACTGTAACAAAAGAGTACCGTTAAATTATTAATTTTGTGTCAGCAATTTCCATTGGTCACAATGTCAATTCTTCAGTTGGCTGATTGGAAAGTGTTCTTCTGAGTTTAATTTTGCACTGGTAGATGGAGCTGTTTCATCCCCCAGGAAAGTTGTGATTAGATTATAAAGGAGATCATGTTTTTGTTCTGTCCATGATTCATAACATCAAACCATAAAGTAGAAAACACAGTTGATGGTGATAGAATAAAACTAGTGTAATTTATTGGTGTTCCCGTTTCTTGTCTGCCAAATGCTTTGAAATAAATATTGTAGAATATTTTACAAAACGTGCGGAAACAGTGTAACTTAATATTTTATGTTGTATTCATTTTGTTGTTTGTCAAACTGTGATATACCACATATTGATATTTATTTTATTCATTAATACAGGTGATCTTGCATTAGCTATTTGTATATAGGACATAATTTCATCAAAAATGTATTGATTTTTTCAAATGTTATTTCTGAATGGTGCTTGCCTATTGGTGGCCATAGGGCTACCATCCCCCTATAATACAATAAGGATTTGGAAATATCTTCAGCTCTCCAATCCTCTGCCAAAAATGATGACCCAGCACATTTTTGAAATTCTCCCATATGTGTGTCATTACTAGCCATTGAACTTGTTTGGCTATTTCAATTAAAAGACAACCACATCGATATGGGCCAGGAGTCATGTAGGCCAGATCGGGTAAGGATGGCAGATTTCCTCCCCTGGAGGACATGAGTGGATGAGCTGGATCTTTTCGACAATCAATTATAGTTGCTTTATCTTGTGCTTTAAACAAATACTGCTGCCAGCTCATTATGATAACAGTCTGCGGAATCTCAGGTTGAGGGAGTCTGCACACACATTGTACTAGTGGCAGCTTGCTCTCTATCTTGAAATAAGATTCTTACACTGCACTACTACATCACTCCTTATTTACATCTGTAAATTGCAGGATATGAGAAACAGCTCTTTAACGTAGTGCCTACAGCTTCTCTCTCTGTCTGTCCTGTCTCCCAACTGTCATCTATGCCATATCATCAATTAATAAATCTCGTTGTATCACATCTCCACCCAGGTTTCTCTCTGCTTGGTCTACATTATTTCAGTAGTTTATTTTTACTTACTTACATAGTCTTTGTAATCATTAGCACCATTATTATCATCATTATTACTGTTATCAATGTTATCGCCATTACCAGCATGTTCCCTTCAGTCCCCAAAATGTGAATCTCCTAGGTCGAGATAATCTGGAATTCTGACTGGACATTCTGATATCATTTTACTTGTGTTCAACAATAGAGTAATGGTGTTGTACTGGGGAATAGTTGTATCACTCTGTACAATGTCTGTAGTATAGCAATGGCTGTTCCACAACCTATGATCATCATACACAGTCTTGGCTCAAATAATATTAATGCCTTTCTGTTGCTCCTCAGTGCCCTTACAGGTGTTCTGACACTATGCCATCCTGGTTGATCTGTGTCTGATGACTGTAACTTCAGATATCCTGTCCCTTAACCAGATTTTCCGTCCTGGCTTTAAGATGGACAGAGTTTTCACCTTCTGTCTATTATTGTACTATCTCTACTGCATTTTAACATGATGTGGAGGTGCCGGTGTTGAACTGGAGTGGACAAGCTCAGAAGCCACACGACACCGGGGTCTCGTCCAACAGGTGTATTTGAAATCACGAGAGCCTTCAGAAGGCTGCTCCTTCATCAAATGGAGTTACACCTGATAAAAGCGCAGTGCACCAACAGTTTGTGATTTCAAGTAGACCTGTTGGACCATAATCTGGTGTTGTGTGGCTTCTGGCTTTTTAACATGGCAGTTGTTTATCCCTAACTTTGAGAACTTACATTTGACTTGAGGTTATATTCTAAAACTGATATGCCCATTTTCAATTTTCACTCCATTTACAGTTGCTCTGTAACTATATCGAGCTCATTCCCAGTCTGGATTCTAATGCATCAGCGACTTCACAGTTTTCACTGCTCTTTCCACTTCTCTGTTTGACTGACGGTGGAGAGGAGAACTTGTCAGCTGTTTGGAGCCTGCCTCCAAACCTCCAACCCTCATTCATGGGACACTGTGTATCACAAGGATCCTTTTCTGTGCTCTGATCACTGAGTCTACTGTGGTTGAATGGAGACTTGCCACTTCAATCTGCCTTAAATCATAGTCAACTAGGACCAAATACATTTTCTCTTCAAAATTAAATGAATCTGTTAATAATCATATCCATTGTCTTCCTGGAAATCTCGATGAAACTATTGTCCCTGTAGGCACATATTTGTATATGGCACATAGAGTCATAGAGATGTACAGCATGGAAACAGACCCTTCAGTCCAACAGTCCAACAATGGGGAGGTGATGGCCTTGTGGTATTATCGCTGGGTAACAAATGCTGCCTGGCCAGTGATGCCCTCATCCCATGAATGAATAAAGAAAAAAAAAAATTGTCCTCACTGACCAGATATCCTAAACTAATCTAGTCCTATTTGCCAGCATTTGGCCCATATCCCTCTAAACCCTTCCATCATTTACCCTTCCAGATGCCTTTTAAATGTTGTAATTGTACCAGCCTCCACCACTTCCTCTGGCAGCTCATTACATGCACGCACCACCCTCTGTGTGAAAAAGTTGCCCCTTAGGTCCGTTTTAAATCATTCTCCTCTCACCTTGAACCTATGCCCTCTAGTTTGGACTCCCCTAACCTAGGGAGAGGACCTTGGGTATTCACCCTATCTATACCCCTCATGATTTTATAAACCTCTATAAGGTCACCCCTCAGCCTCTGAAGCTCCAGGGAATATAGCCCTGGCCTATTCAGCCTCCCACTCTCCAGCCCTCCAACCTGGAAATCTGTTATCTTAGGGCAGCATGGTGGCTCAGTGGTTAGCACTGCTGCCTCACAGTGCCAGCAACCCAGGTTTGATTCCACCCATGCACGATTATCTGTGTGGAGTTTGCACATTCTCCCTGTGTCTGCGTGGGTTTCCTTCAGGTGCTGCGGTTTCCTCCCACGGCCCAAAGATGTGCAGGGTTAGGTGGACTGGCTGTGCTAAATTGCCCATAGTGTCCAGGGATGTGTAGATTAATTGGGTTACAGGGGGATGGGTCTGGGTGGGATGCTGTGAGGATCAGTGTGGACTTGTTGGACTGAAGGGCCTGTTTCCACACCGTAGGGATTCTGTGATTCTAACCCTAGCAACATCACTGTAAATCATTTTTGAACCCTTTGTTTGGCATGGACAAAATATAATCCTGTATGTTTTTTTCCAAAATGCATAGCTACCACATTGATTGTTGTGCTCTTGCTCAGCATTTCATGACAGCTCACTGCCCCCCAAGGAGTTTGTCAGATTTCTTGAAGCTTCGACTCTGTATAACCATTCTATGGTTGTCCGCCAATAAATCTTCCACCATTGTCAAGTATTGTTTCTGCTCATGCTATCTTTTCAGCATTTGGTCTGCTGGACTATATTTCAACCATCCTCGCAGACTGAGTCCTTCCTGTCAACTTATGGAGCTGCACAATTTGTCTAAGTTTTCCCTCAATTGCTGATAATTTGTCGGCCATTCCCATAGAATAAGATTCCACTTCTTCTGCTCAATCCACTGCTGCCCTCAAGAGCGGAAATGCCTGTGCTTTGCCTGGGACATTGACTACATCTAGTTCTAGGGATTAGGAGCAGGAGTAAACCACTCATTCCTCAAGTGAGTTCTGCCATTTGATAAGATCACGATTACTCCATATTCCTCCCCCATTCCCAATAACCTTGCATCCTTTGCTTATCAAAAATCAATGAATCTGCTTCTATTGCCTTCAAGGAAGAAGTTGCAAAGAATCATGACTCTCCACGAGAAAAAAATGTCTGCTCACCTCTGCCTTAAATGGTTTTGTCCCTTATTATTAAACAGGGATCTCAAAGTCTAGATTCTCCCACAAGAGGAAACATCCTTTGCACATGGCCCTTGTCAAGCTCTGTTTCTGTGTTTCAATATAGTCACCTCTTTCTCTTATAATGATCACAATCAAGGAATATACTCCAGAGAGGCTAGAAAAAGACCTCATAACCTGGTCTGCGTAGGTCAATGCTATTGAACCACAAGGATAGACTACCAATGGTAACACGTCACTTTGATTTTAATTCTGACTCTGCCTGGTTTTTTCAGGCAGGGAGGAATTTAAATTCTTCCTAATGTCTCTTCCCTTTCAGTACCAGGAGTAGTGTGTAGTAGGTATGGGAACAGATGGGTTACAGGGAGATGGAATACCTTAGAACCACAAGAGCTGGAAAAATGTTAGAAAGAGGATGCTGAAACTTCATGATCTACATAACCAAGTACATGTCAAAAATACAAATCATGAACGAATTCTTCCTTAACAATTTAACCTTGAAACATGGGAGATGTTAAGTGATTGGTTAAGCCCAGGATGCTATTCCACCTCAATTCATAAGGCATGGAATGGCTTTGTTTGTATGGGCCACTTAGGAAACATGCTAAAGTTACAATGAAGCAGTGCACATGGCATTTAGTGTGCACAGCAACTGATACTTAAAAAGACCTTGAAGAAGGAAAACTGCATCCTCAATTTGTAGCATCCTGAAACTGTGTGGCTGTATGCTATTGTTACAGTTAATCATCTAAAGGACTTTACTGAAACAGATGTTCAATGATCAAGCAAAAAAGCCATTCATTCAGCCTGTGCTTGATTTCTGAAACAGGTATTCAATTACTTTTCATAAGTTATTCCTTTGCAAGTACAGATTGAATGCCTTCTGTAAAATTATTATTGAATCTATCCCCTTTTGAGACAGTATTCCAGACTATAATGGTAGGCAGTGTGGAAAATAAAAAAAAATCATCTTTCCTCTGGTTCTACAGATGATAATCTTATAAATCTCTCTCCTCTGCTTATTCTCCCTCTGCAAGTGGAAACATTTCCTCCTTACCTGCGCTATCAAATCTAAAAGAACTGATGCTCGCTGTTAACACTCAGTAACAGGACTCTCACACTATGTGGTACTAATGGCCATCTCGTTTCTCACACAGAAACACTTACCCAAAAGGGTGCTAGGAGGCAGGCAGCTCAGAGAGGCCTAGGCAGAGAGGATCCACATGAAAATTCATACAATGTACAGCTTAATGAGGCTGAGAACCTCAGAGTGTCAGTGAAACACAAAACATTAACTTCTACCATGAGAGAATTACAAGTAGGAAATAATAGGTTAGATATTGTAACCTATCAGTAAAGTTTAAAGGCTGTACATTTTAATTAATCTGACTGGGGTTACTTGAATGTCTCACAATGTGATATATAATTCTTTAAACATTTGTTCCACACATTGTGCTGAGAATGTATTTGATGCACTAATTTAATCTGGACTTGTAAGCATCCCTGATTTTTAGTTGTTTCACCATTGGGCCATCAGCTGTCTTAGCCCTTAATTTTGGAATTCCGTCCCTAAAACTCTTCTCTTCTCTGTCAGTCTGTCTGTCCATTTATCTTTTGGAATACTGTATGCAATTCTGGTCTCCCTGCTATACAAAAGATGTTGTTAAACTTGAAAGGGTGCAGAAATGATTTACAAGGATGTTGCCATGGCTGGAGGGTTTGAGCTATAGGGAGAGTTTGAATAGACTGGGTTCTTTTCTTCCCGGGTCATTTTGAGGCCGAGGGGTGACCTTGTAGAGGTTTATAAACTCATGAGGGACATGGATAGGGTCTTTTTCCTAGGTTAGGGGAGTCTAAACCAGAGGGCATAGATTTAAGGTGAGGGGGTAAGATTTAAAACAGACCTAAGGGGCGACTTTTCATGCAGAGGGTGGTGCATTTATGGAATGAGCTGCGAGAGGAAGTGGTGGAGGCTGGTATAATTACAACATTTAAAAGACATCTGGATGGGTACATGAATAAGAAGGGTTTAGAGGGATGTGGGCCAAATGCTGGCAAATGGGACAATATAAATTTAGGATATCTGGTCAGCATGGACAAGTTGGACTGAAGGGTCTGTCTCCATGCTTACAACTCTATCTATCTATCTATCTATCTATCTATCTATCTATCTAACTATCCATCCATTCATCCACATTGTTCTCCGACTCTGATCGTGGCCACTTGTCCCAATATTTGCTTTTTGTGTCTTGCTGTCTAAGTTTGCTTTATAATACTTGCATGAAGAATACTGGAATATTAGTTCCATTAAAGATGCTACACAAATACAATTTGCTGAGTTTGTCTGCGTCAGAGCCCCTTGTATCAGCCCTCAGATTTTGTTCATGACTGCAATACTGTGTGCTGAACTCAACACAGCCCTTCTGCTCTATTTATTGTGGATGTAGTCAAGTTGCTGAATATTGGCCTCTATGACTTTTAACTAATGATCACAGATCAGCTGCACAATGAATGAGTAGAATCTTTTGCCATTCATGTATGTAGCAGTGATATGAGCGGAGAGTCAATTAATCAAAAGTGGGTGTAATTATTCAGGCTTCAAGAATATTTGACATTGTCCAGACCCATGCTTACTGCTCTTCCTGATCTGCAATGAATATTAAGAAAGCATTTGGTTTTGCGAAGGAAATATTAGCTACCTGATGACACAAGTGTGGGCAGCAAATTGATGGCCTATGAATTCACTGCCCTTCTGTTCTGTTCCCCATAGCACTCAGCGATAGCAAGGTAGCTGAGCTTCATTTGTAGTCTACTGTCAGGTCTGTAAAGGAGGGTAATATCTAGACTGGCAGCCATGCCGTACTGTATCGAGTTGTTCTGTAGACTGACACCAAAGCTATTTAGAGCAATGGCTCATGTATTTAAATTATACCCTTGTGATTGTTGAAGGATTGTTATGTGATATTGGAACACCCCAACTTACCGTGTGAGAAACTGGTCTCAAAATCCATGCTGATAAACACGGCATGTCTTTTAGCAGTGTGAAGTAGTGGGATAGTGTAGCTAAAATATAGGTTAGTGCGCGATTTGATCTTTCAGTTTGCTGGCTATTTCTGGACATTTTTTTCAAATGCCGTTTGACTCTAGAAATTTATAAACAACTACTGAGAAGCATATTTGATAGCGTTCCAAGCAGTTTGCAGCCATGGGAGGTCTAACAGGATTATTTTTGGGCCTGAAGGATAAGGGGGAAAAGATAGAGAGGTGGAGAAGGGGGAGGACCTGTTCAGAAGGATGATAGTCCCAGTGTATTTTGAGAGATTATGCTTCAGTGAATTTCAGCGAGGATCAATGTACAAGTGACCTTCAATTGCCAAAGGAAGTTGGTTCTGACGTTGATCACCTGCTCCACCAGAGTTTCGGTTGCAAACCTTACAATGGACAGCGGTGCCTGAGACTATCAGGATCACTGTGGCCCTTAAACATTTGTACCAGACATGAGCTGTGTGAGAGTGCTTGGCAGTCAGTGTGTGGGGAAGAGGAGGTGGAGTGAAACAGTTATGAAAAAGTGAAGGGAAGACGATATGGGATTGTCGTGAATAGGGAGACTGAATATGGCAGAGGCGTGAATAGAGGAAATCGTTGAACATCTTTAAGCATTACAACCATGTAGTGGCAGCCATTCACCTCCTCTGCAATGCCTTTGCACTGGTGTTGGAGTTACTTCCTGGAGGGTTTTCTGTCCCCTTTGAGGGAAGAGTATTTCCCTCCTCTTGTTCTCTGCCAGCTCTGGGGTCTCCATGACAACAGAGAAACTACAGCACTAACTTTAGGATTAGTATCTATTTCTTCCCTTACATGGCTCCCTTTATCTGCAATGCCAAGTGTGCATTTCCCCTTTAAGAAGTACACTGGGTGCCTATGAGGGGATCACAGATCCTACATAGACACATAGTCAACAAACAGCAGTGGTGTGACTGCATGCTTCATTCGTTACAAATACCACAGAGCACAATTGCTTCATGCTCTCTAAGATAACATTAACAGATAGGTACAGTATATTCTGCTCCCTGGTGAACATTACTTGGTACAATTTAGCTTCTAGCCACAATTCTCTAAGTCACACCAAGCACATAGGAAGATGGTTGTGGTTATTAGACGTCAGTCATCTCAGCTCCAGGACATCTCTGCAAGAGTTCCTCAGAGTAGTGTCCTTGGCCCAACCATCTTCAGTTGCTTCATCAATGATCTTCCCTCCAACTTAAAGTCAGAAGTAGGGATGTTCGCCGATGATTGCAAAATATTCAGTACCATTCGCAACTCCTCAGATGCTGAAGCAGTCCAAATTCAAATTTGACAAGATCTAGAAAATGTACAGGCTTTAGCTGAAAATTGGCAAGTAATACTCAACGTCACACAATTGCCAGGCAATGACCATCTTCAATAAGAGAAGAGTTAAACACTGCCCCTTGATGTTCAATGGTATTACCATCACTGAATCCCCCAATTCAACATCCTGGAGTTTACCATTGACCAGGAAATGAACTGGATGTGCTGTATATAGTGCTTATAAGAGCAGGTCAGAAGCTAGGAATACTGCAGCAAGTAACTCACATCCTGACTTCCCAAAGCCTGTCCATTTGCCCGGATGACTGCAGCTCAACCAATAAGAAGCTTGACACCATCCAAGACAAAGATGCCAACCTGATTGATATCACATCTACAAACCTCCATTACCTTTATCACCAATGCTCAGTAACAATAGTGGGTATTGTCGACAGGATGCACTGCAGAAATTCACCAAAGATCCTTGGACAACACCTTACAAACCCATGAGGAAGGACATGGACAGCAGAAACATGGGAACATCACCTGCAAATTCCTCTCCATGGCACTCACCATCCCGACTCGGAAGTATATTGCTATTCCTTCATTGTTATTTGGACAAAATCCTGGAAATCCCTCCCAGGCAGCACTGTGGATCTACCCGCAGTACATGGATGCAGCGGTTTAAGAAGGCAGCTCACCACCACCTTCTCAAGGACAATAAATAAATGCTGACCCAACCAGTGATGCCCATTTCCCCTGAGTGAATTAGAAAAAAATTTCCAGGAACTGCAATGATGTGTGCATTTCGGGTGTTGCTTGACTCATTTGAGCAGCTAAAATGTACCTCGTGGCATGCAGAAAGTATCAAGTTGCTTAATTGAATCTCCTCATCCCTGTCAAGCACTGATTATGGTAGCAGTAATAGGATTCATTATACTTGCAAATTGCAAAGGGTCTTCATAGGTCCACCTTAGTGCTCAACAGGCAGAGAACATATACTTTTCTCCACTCTTCTGTTGGCCAATTATGTTGTAGCGCGAATGTCAGTCTTTATGTCAGCGGTTATATTAATGATTGTAGAATCACAGACTCTGGGGCCTGTTGTGCATATACCAGCTTTCTACAAGAGTAACTCGTCTAGTCATTGCCTTTTCCCTTGGTTCTGAAAATATTCTCTTCAGATAGTTGTTCAGTTCTGTTTGAGAGCCATGAGAAAATCTGCCTTCGCACACTATCAGGAAGCACAGTCCAGATTTAAACCACTCACTGCATTAAAAAGATTCTACACGTGTTGCTGTTGCATCTTTTGGCAAGTCAGCTTGAATTGGCTTCTTGACCCTTTTCTCTATGGGAATAGTTTCTCCGATCCATTCTGCCTGAATGCCTCATTGAGGTGGATATTGTTTAAACTGCTGATGTAGATAGAAAAATGCTGCTGACACAGACAGCAAAAATTGCTGTCCCTAATTGTGATGAAAAGTGCATCATTTATGTAATTTAATATCATTTTTGGAATTTAGGTTTCAAAATAGAGGCATATGAGTTTTTGGTTACTTTTATGAAGAGTTTTCTTTTAAAAAGAAAAACAGAGAGTCAGAGAATCCTTCCAGCACAGTGACTAGATCTAGCAATTGTCAACTGACTACACACCCCCTGTGTTTTAATGGAAAGCTGTTTATAATGTTTGGTTTATGAATGGTTAACCTTGAAGATCATTTACTTTATTTTCAGTTCAGAAGAGTCCAGGAGTGAATAAGTTTTAATTCTGTTCAGAAGACAATTACCTTCAGCTCAGAAGATCAGTTTAGTTTATTTCCTGGAAGGAGTACAAGGCAATCCAGGGACAAGCAAACTCAGCAGATAGGTGTAACTTGTGAAAATATCAAAGCAGGAGAGTTTGAATAGAAACCAGAAGATCAGTAGAACTGAGAAAGTTTAGGTGCTCAGATTCAGGAAAAATTCATGGAAAGGACTCATTGAATTGTCCTCACAGTCCACAGCAAGAAAACTGTAAGGAATCAGTTAATTATAACCCCAAAGGGAGGGGTATAATTTCCTTGGACTTGAGACTCTGCAATGGATATTATCAGTTTGCAACTTTGTTGTTGCTTTGTGGGTATAGATCTGCTCACCGTCTTCTATATGTAGATTGGCTTGCTTTATTTTAATTCTTCCTTGATGTAAGCTTCTTTTGCCTCATGTAAAATGCTTCAGTAACTAAGTATAATGATAACTAACTGAACAAAAAAGAAATAAAAATATGATGTAGCAGGCCAGGTTTCATTTTGTGATCTGACTTGTCCATTTGGATCTTCAGCTGAAGACAAAACATAATTCAAAATTCATAATCCATCACTCCAAACAGGAGAATCAGCCACTGAAGCCTAAGAGTCTCCCATTCCAGAAAGTGGTCAATTCTCAGTCATTGAGTATTCTCAAGTCTGGGTCTCTCAATACCGGGGAAATGAAGGGGTCTGGGCACAGAGTGAGCGGTGAAATGAAGGCAGACTATCAGCAATAATTTTATTAGTCATAGCGTAAAAGAGATCTACAATACGGAAACAGACCCTTCTGTCCAACTCGTCTGCGCTGACCAGATATCCTAAATTAATCCAGTCCCATTGCCAGCAATCAGCCCATATCTTTCTAAACCCTTCCTACTCATGTGCCCATCCAGATGCCTATTAAATGTTGTAATTTTACCAGCCTCCACCACTTCCTCTGGCAACCCATTCCATACACGCACCACCTTCTGCATAAAAATAGTCCTCCTTAGGTCCCTTTTATATCTTTCCCCTCTCATCTTAAACCTATACCCTCTAGTTTTGGATTCCCTACCCTGGGAAAAAGACCTTGACTATTCACCTTATCCATGCCCCTCATGATTTTATAAACCTCTATAAGGTCACCCCTCAGCTTCTGATGCTCCAGGGAATATAGCCCCAGCCTGTTCAGCCTCTCCCTATAGCTCAAACTCTTTTATTGAATAATGGGCATTTTTAAAGAGACATTAACCACTCCGGCTCCTTTTTTTTTGGTATTAATTGGTTTGAAACTTAATTTTTCTCATTGAAACAACATTCAAATTTGCTTGGAGGGATTTTAACAGATAACGAGAAACAAGAGAAAAATGAATGTGCTCAGTGAGGATCATACTTAATTTATCTAGTTATTCACTCAAGCAGTTGGACTTTTATCTCCTTTTTTGAACATTTCTGTACAAATTCCAAATCCAATCGTCTTTTCTTCTGGTCCAATTGGCAATAATAATATCAGTTAGCTCAACAGAGGTCCAAAGCAATTGAAATATTCTTGCTTTTCTCCAAGGCAAATTCCGGAAAGAGTTCAAAACCGCATTCTCTTGTTTCCGGGTGGACTGTCGGAATGATGAACATCTGAACAGAGCCCAGCTGAGCACAGAAAGCCGCAAGTCATTTACCACACAGATCTGCCACTTTGATAATGTTTCCAAAACATCAGAGCATGTAGCGCTTACAAATGTAACCGTGTCACAGACCAGTAACATTACTGCGAACAACACCTGGTGTCAGTGACAATTTTGCAGCATTCATCTCAATGTTGGCCTGACCGTTATTATTTCCTGTAAAATGTTGCTGCTGTAAGCTTTAAGAGCAAAAGTAATTTGTCTTGCAATGGGTAACTATTTTTGGACTTGTAAATAAAATAATTAAAATGACATCCTACTGGTAGAGAATGACATTTCTCCACTGTACTTTTTTTTATTATTCTGTGTTTGCCTAAACTAATCTCCTATGTTCTACCTCCCTCTCCTCTTGAAAATCCTAAAGCTGTTGCCTCTCATATCTGTATTCGTCTTCTCCTGAACTTCCTGCTGGAAGCTACATGATCGGATTAATAGCACTGACATAGCTCTTAATAAAGTCACAAATGCCATCCTCTGTGACTGTGACTGTGACATTGATACTATTTCACTTCATCCTTTTCAATTTGTATGCAGCTTTTAACAGTGTGGAAAACCACCAAAGCCTCTCCACTGTCATCCAACATGGATGGAACACTCTTGCATGGTTCCATCCTTATCCATCTGACAACAGTTGGACAACCATTTACAATACATTCTCTTCCTGATTCTGCTTTCTTGTTGCCCCTCATCCATTAGGTTCCACATAAATGCTGACAATCTGTGTTGTCTGCCTCACCTTCACCTTTCTTGTTCCCCTTCACTGTCTTTGTGCTGTCAGCCTGTTTGCAATACCAGGTAAGCAGAAATTTCCTTACCTAAATATTGATAAGACAGAAGCAATTGTTTTTGCTCAATGCCACAAATCCTATTCTCCTACCATTAAATCCACCCTTGTCACCAGCAATGTCTGAGGCAGAAGCAATTTGTTCGCACCCTTGATATTTCTCATTTTGGATTCCTTGTTGGAATTTACAATCGAATCTGCTTCCACACTTGTGCTTTCTTATTGCCCCATGCTACCCTTCAACAGGACCATTCAAAATGGGATCATATATAAGCTGCCACCAAACCCATTCAAGCTAATCTTCATCTCCCTTGCATCTGCCCCCTGTTTCTAAGCGGACTTATAGAGTCATATGGCTGTACAGTCCAGCACATCCATGCCAACCAAATATCCTAAATTAAGCTAGTCCCAATTGCCAACAGTTGGCCCATATCCCTCTAAATCCTTCCTATTCATGTACCCGTCCAGATGCCTTTCAAATGTTGTAATTGTACCAGACTCCACCACTTCCTCTGGCAACTCATTCCATATACGCACCACCTTCTGCATAAAAAAAGCTCCCTTAGCTCCCTTTTATATCTTTCCCCTCTCACCTTAAACCTATGCCCTCTAGTTTTGGACTCCCCTAACCTGGGGAAGAGACCTTGACTATTCATCCTAGCCATGGCCTTCATGATTTTATAAACCAGTATAAGGTCACCCCTCAGCCTCTGAAGCTCCAGGGAAAAAAGCGCCAGCCTATTCAGCCTCTCCCTTTAGCTCAAACCCTCCTTTCTGACATATCCACTTGTGCTTTCAGGCAATGTATTCTAGTTCATAACAACTCACTGTCTGAAGCATTACTTATTCCTCCCTGATTTCAGGTATCATTTTATTAATTCTCCTGTAAGTTATCTCCAAAGCCCTGACACCTTTCCCAAACTATGCCAATAATTGATCACATGATTCTGGCTGAGACCTAACCAGTGACGTGTATAGCATCCTTTCCTTGTTTTAATATGCTAGGCCACAAATATCACACAGATATTTTTAAACAGCTGTATCAACTCAGCATACACATGTACGAAGATTAGTGAACCACAATTTCTCTGTTCCTGCATCCTCCTTAAAACTGTACCATTGTATTGCCTCTCCTCATATCTCCTTCCGATATGCATAACTTTACACTGTTCTGCTTTAAGTCTCACGTATCACATGGCTGCTAATTTCATCAAACTGTGCATATGTCCTCCAAATGTTTGCTACTATCCTGTTCCTGCTACAGTGTTTCCAAATTTTGTGTCATCTTCAGACTTTGAAATTATGCCTGTGAGAAACAGATGTTTAGTAAGTATGAGCAATAGCGCAGTTCCTAATGTGGAGCACCACTGTATACCTTCCTCCAGCCTGAAAAAAAACCATTCACCACTACTTCCACATGATCATAAGAGATAGGAGCAGGAAGTTGCCATTCAGCTGATCAAACCTGCTCTGCCATTCGATAAGATGATGACCAATCTGATTGTGGGCATTGCTTCACTTTTTTGCCTGTTTCCCTAGACCATCCCCACCTGGTAGATCAAAAAGTGTCTAATCTAACCTTGTTTTCTGTCCCTTAGCCATTTTTGTATCCTTGCCCCTTTAATATGTGCAATATCAACTGCATGACATTTATCAGTACCCCACCCTTTGTGTTACAGATTGAGCACAATCTCATTGGTCAAATAAAATTTGATTTGACTGTCAATTCTAAATTCATGTTATCCCATATGACAAGTCATTTTGTGGCTTACTGTGGTTCCAGAAGCCTCCCCACCATTGACTTTAGGCTGTGTGACCTATAGTTACCACTTTTGACATCCTCCCATTCTTAAATATGAAGTATAACATTTGAAAACCATTTTAACATCATTCAGGAATGCTGGGAAGTTGGAAACATGGCTGTCTGTGGTGGGATGCAACACTGGGAGATGGTTGAGGTTGTAGACATGCTCACCAAGCTGTGGGTTTGGCTGCAAACGTTTTGTCACCCTGCTAGGTAACATCATCAGTGTGCCTCCGGTGAAGCATTGGCGTTCTGTCCCACTTCTTATTTACATGCCTCGGTTTGCTGGGGTGGTTGGTATTACTTCCGGTTTTGTTTCTCAGTGGTTTATACACTGGGTCTAATTCAATATGTTAGTTGATGGAGTTCCAGTTGGAATGCTAGGCCTCCAGGAATTCCCTGGCTTGTCTCTGTTTGGCTTGTGCTGTTATGGATATGTTGTCCCAGTCGAATTCGTGTCCCTTATTGTCCATGTGTAGTGAGACCAGTGAGAATTGGTCGTGTCTCTTGGTGGCTAATTGGTGTTTGTGTATCCTTATTGTCAATTTTCTTCCGGTTTGGCCTATGCAGTTTTCCTCACAGTCCTTGCATGGTATTTTGTATATTACACTGGTTTTGCTGGTTTTGGGTAAGGGATCCTTTACATTCGTCAGTAGCTGTCGTAGTATGGTTGTTGGTTTGTGGGCTATTCTGATACCTAAGGGTCTTAGTAGTCTTGTGGTCATCTCTGAAATGTCCTTGATGTATTGTAGGGTGATTAGTGAGTCTGGTCGTGTTGTGTTTTCCTGTTGTGGTCTATCTTGGAAGTAATGGCAGATTGTGCTTCTCGGGTTTCCATTCCTTTTGAAGACTCCTTATAGGTGCTCCTGTTCTGCTTTGTGTAGTTCCGGGTTGCTGCAATGTGTTGTGGCTTGTTTAAATAGTGTTCTGATGCAGCTCCGTTTGTGGGCATTGGGGTGGTTGCTGGTATAATTGGGTATCTGGTCCGTATCTGTGGTCTTTCTATACACACTAGTCTGGAGTTTCCCATTGTTTTTGTGTTCCACCATTAAGTCCAGGAAAGGGTTGTCGGTTGTTGTTCCCTTTTTCTTTTGTGAATTTTATCCTGGTAAGGATGTTGTTTGTGTGTCAGTGGGTTTCTTCTAGGTTTATGTGTTTAATAATCACAAAGGTGTCATCTATATATTGGACCCAAAATTTGGGTTGTACAGTGGAGCACTGTCCATTCTAACCTTTGCATTACTGCTTCTGCAATCAGTTCTGATATTGGGGATCCCATTGGTGCTCTGTTGATTTCTTTGCGTATGTTGCTGTTGAAGGTGAAGTGGGTCATGAGGCGCAGATCTAGTAGTTTCATGGTGGCGTCCTTATTGACGTTGTTGGTGTCCTGGGGTGCCTGCCTACTTGATTCATCCAGTAGTGTGACAATTGTCTCTTTGGCTGGTTCATTGTTTGTGGTTCATTCATTGTGGTTGTGTAAATAGTAAATAGAGATGGTTCAACGTAGAAGTGTCAAGTTAAGCTTTGGGCTGCAAATAAAAGTTAACATTGAATAAAAGGTCGTGTTTACCTAAAGCCTGCAGCCTCCATAAACTCCAAACGTGAATATAACTAGACAACAGTGACAGACAGTGGTGACAGGGATTGAAATGGTTGGAAATTTCCTTTTCAGTGACCGATGTAGAGAGTCCATCAGAGAATGGAAGTTGGAGAGGGTGATCCTGAACATGGGCATGAGAGTTCAGATGGAGGCCAAGTGTTAAGGATGTCAAGAGGGCAGTGTAACAAGAGGAAATGCAAGGGGATGTGGAGTTGCTCAGAGCAGGTAAACCTCACGGTCAAAGAGAAGTAAAACTGAATACTGAAACAAGAGCAGAAAGGTTGAGAAGGCACACCATCAGACAAAGAAAGCCATAGATTAATATTTCAGGTGTGACTGGAATGTTCCATCCCAGAGCTGCTAAGTATTTCTAGCATTTTTGATTTCAAGCCTCCACAGGAATTTGCTCCCGAAACATTCTATGTTTACTGGTATATAGTTTACTTTTATCATCGTTATGGGCTGAGAGAAGATTTATATCAGCCTGTGTGTGAAATGAAGTTATGAGCTCCTTTGTTTCGAGTTAATGTTTGATATGTTCCATACAGCGGCAGCAACAATGTGGGAAATTCTTCCTACAGTGCAGCTGGAGCAATGTGTTGTGATGACCACCAGAGGACACTCATCTACCATCTTAATGTCTCAAGTCACACAACGCCAGGTTATAGTCTAACAGGTTTATTTGAAATCACAAGCTTTCTAAGTGCTGCCCTTCATCAGTTCTGAAAGCTTGTGTTTTCAAATAAATCTGTTGGACTGTAACCTGGTGTCGTGTGACTTCTGATTTTGTCCACCCCAGTCCAACATTGGCATCGCCACATCATCTTAATGTCCAATCTCTGGATGGCATGGTGGGTCAGTGGTTAGTACTATTGCTTCACAGCACCAGCAGCCCAGATTTGATTCCACTCTCAGGCAACTGTCTGTGTGGAGTTTGCACATTCTCCCTGTGTCTGCGTGGGTTTCCTCAGGGTGCTCTGGTTTCCTCCCACAGTCCAAAGATGTGCAGGCGAGGTGGATTGGCCATGCTAAATTGCTTGTAGTGTTCAGGGATGTGTAGATTAGGTGGGTTATAGGGGGATAGATCTGGGTGGAATGCTCTGATATTCAGTGTGGACTTGTTGGGCCGAAGGGCCTGTTTCCACACTGTAGGGAGTCTAAGTCTATGATACGCTTACTACAAATTCACTTTATCAAAAGACAGTACCCTGAAAGGGATAAAATTGTCTTAAACTTCTTATAGATCTCATTATTTTAACGACAATTTTGATAAACACATGCATTAAAAGCCAAATAGTACAAAGTACGGAACTGAAACTTTTGGATAGCCAGTATGAGGGAAAGGTCAAAGGGGTCATTCAGGGAAATGTTACAAAATGCTTGTGCAGGTCCTTCCTCAGGAATGTTATCCATTCTGTTCTTCTATCTTTGATTGTTTTATTTCAATCTTTATCTGAGGCCATCAGCTCTGCTGAGAGCAGCAACGCAGTAGAAATCCAAAAGCAGTTAATTTCTGTTTTTATTCTCATCTAGCCACTGGGAACAAATGTGGCCAGAGCAGAGTGAGGAGAGGAAAGCTGAGTTACTTTCTCAGTTCCAAAGAGCAGATCAAGCCAGTTAGAGCCTCTCTAGTACAGGCTGCAATTTGCAATGGTGCTTGATAAGAAATCAAGAAAGAAATTATGTTTTCTATCAGGTACCAGACCTTCCTATCACGGCATCACCAGAGATTGGGCATGTAAGGCAACATGCACGTTGGGATCCCACAAAAGTGGGATGGTTCGATGAACTGACTTCCGTGGGAATTGTTCGCGAGGTTTGAACTTTTGACACGACACTCTGCAGTTTCCTTCCTTACCTGCATATTTCCCCAAGGAATGTTAAAATGATTCAATCATAGTCTAACTCCTGGGTATCTGCAGAACTGCCCGCTCTCAATCACTCACACTGACCTCCAACTGCCTCCCGCAATACCCACGTGACCCTGCAACTACCCCCCGACCTCAAACCTGATTGCTCCTACCTGACTACCACCCCTCACATCCCTGGCTACCCCATGATCTCATGACGGCCACCACAACCAGATCACTGCCCCCATCAATCCCCCTAACTACCTCCACCCACCCCCATCAGCAACCTGACCTGACTAACCCCCTTGACAACATCAACCCCTGACCACCTGACTAACCTCTTCCTGGATGAGGCTGGGCTCTGGCCAGACCTGATTACTCTCCAAGGGCAAAGGGGATAAGTCCAACCTGATACCTTTAAATCCTGAGGACATCTTAAACATCTTACACCAAGGGAATTACTTTTGAAGTTGTCTACAGTGATATAGACAAACACAGTGGCTAACTTGAATAATAAAAGGCCCAAAACAGCTATGAGATAAATGACCTGTTCATCTGTTTTATTAGTGCTGATTGACTGATAAATGTCATTCAGAACATTGGGAAGATTCCCAGCTCTTTTAAGAATTGTACGGTAGGATTTTTCGCCACCTCCTACTGAGAATGCAGACTAGGGTCCATTTTAATGTCCCATCTGAGATTCTAGCGTTGTATCAGTGAAGCACTGAAGTGTCAGTGTAATCGATGTTGCTCAATGCCTGGACTGTGGCTTAAACCCATTGACTTCATGGAAACTTATTGCAATATGACTTACTAACAAGACAACAGGAGTATATCTGCAAAGGAGCAATAGTGACACTCCAGTGTCATTTAAACATGCCATTGTAAGAATAGGCCAGAGGAAGAACTATGCTATTGTCAGCCATCATGTTCAAGTTAGCGCCAGATATTATAAACCTATTCCACTAAGAAACATTTTCATATCTCTTCACTCACTAGACTCAGCTGTGGGGGAATGGGCAAATGTATCAGGCTAGCAACATTTTCACGGCTCATGCTCTTGACAGTTGCCTTATGTGAAGGAAATTTGATAAGATCTTGCATTAAAAACTCTTGCGCAGATTTTTACCTGAGCAGTACACCCAATAGTACAATGTACATGCAATTCAAAAGGACATGTTATTGATATGGAATTACCTGCCAACACCTTGTCCCTTTGCCATGGTGTTTTCCTACTGAAATACAGGTGTAGCACCTGGCCTATTACCTCCTCACTGTTCACAGTTCACTGTCTGAGGCCTCAGACACTCATCCAGACTGAAGTCATGGTTTCAAGTTAGCATACTGCAGTTAATACTCATAATATGGTCTTCCACTACATTAGGCGTAGATAATGCACCTCCTCTCAGTTCATGGTCACTCAAGCTTCTAGATTTCTGACATCTTAATTCTCCACCTTGTGAAATCTGAGATGTCTGTGCTTGGTCCAGTGAAACTAAACAAGTGTATTTAAGGAACAGTACTTCGTGCTTTCATTCAGTACTTTACTTTCTGACTCAATTTTGAGTTGAAAATCCTGGAACTCCCTCAGTAACTGCTCTGGGGGTCTACTTACATACGTGCATCTACCCACATGGACTGCAGCGGTTCAAGAAGGAAGCTCAGTACCACCTTCTGTTGGGTCATTAGGAATGAACAATGTGCGCTGTGAAAATATGAAACAAAAACAACCATTAACATTCACTTTGTCATTTGTACCATGCGATCTTTTGTCATTTAGACTCAGCTCATCCAGATAATTGGAGAACAGCCCAAGGTGTATTGTTGCAGAAGTCCCAACTTATTGACTCCTGGGAATCACCCAGGAAGTTCCAACTGACAAAATGAATGAAGCCAAACAGACTACCCTGGCATTGACCTTGGGCACTGGAAATTATCTCCTCCCTCCCAGAATCTGGGGGCTAGTGCTAAAATTGGGAGAGCTGTCCCACAGGCTAGTCAAACAACAACCTGATATATACATACTCACAGAATCATATTTCAAAGAAAATGTCCCAAACACCACCATCAACACCCTGGGGTATGTCCTGTCCCCATGAGCAGGACAGATCAAACAGAGATGGTGATACACATTGGGACACAGTCCAAGAGGAGTAGAAATGGGAGTCCTCAATATTGACTCCATTGAAGCCTTCTCAGGTCAATCATGAGAAAGAAAATGTTCTACTGACTACAACCAATACTACCAACACATACAAACACACATACACAAATACACACTCAGACAGACATGCACGCACACACACACACACGAGGCACACACGCATACACACACACACACACACACACACACACACACACCCTACTGTAGGAATTGGTTGAGTTTAAAGGGATGTTGGTGCTAGACTGTCAGGAAGTGGTGAGGAAAGCAACAAGAAAAAAAAGTTCACCTCATCCTCACCAAGCTACCTGTCACAGATGGATCTGTCCATGTTAGTATTGGTAGGAGAGAACACTACACAATGTTCAGCACTTTACATGACTCGCTAGCCACAGGATCAGCCTATATCCATATTCATGTGCCAAGCAACAACCGACTCAAATAAATGATTTTTCCACTACTAACCTTGCGGGGGTTATCATTCACCAGAAACCAACCTGGTCTAGCCACATAAATACTGTGGGAACAAGAGCAAGTTAGAGGGTAGCAATTCTGTGCTGAATAACTCAACATCTGTTTCTCCATGTGTAGACATTGACTAGACCTTAGATAGAATATTGTATGTAGTTCTGGGTACCACACTCCATGAAGGATGTGCATGTTTTGAAGAGAGCGTGCAGAAGAGATTTACAAGAATGGCTTCAGGGAGGAAAAACTTCAGCTATGAAGATAGATTGGTAAAGTTGGGTCTGTTTCCCTTGGAAAAGGGTTGGGTAAGACGATATTTGATAGACAGTTTCAAAATCATTATGTTCTGGTGAAAAGTTCCCACTTATAAAAAGTTCAAGAAGAAAATGGCACAGATTTCAAGATAAATTTCAAAAGAAGCAAATGTGATTTGAGAGAAATGTCTTTCACCTAAGGAATGGTTAAGATCGGGAGCACACTGGCTAGAAGTGTGGTGAAAACAGGTTCAATTGATGCATTCAGAAAGCTTTAGCTGATGATTTGGATAAAAACAGTGTGGAGGGTTACAGGCAAGAGGCAGGAGAATGGCACTTAATTATAATACTCATCCAGAGAACTAGTGCAGACAGGATTGGCCAAATGACCTCCTTCTGATTCATAATAATTCTCGGAGTCAGTGAATGAGAATCACAAAATTGTTACATGTCAGAAAAAGACCATTCAACTCCTCAAGTCCATGCCAGTTCTCAAGTACAGCATGCAAGAATCTTAGAAGGAGGGTAGTTATACAAAACATTTATAATTATTTCATATGAGGGAAAAATTTTGAGGTATATTGCGATTCTGTATGCTCCAATATATATTTAGCATCCAGTAAGGTAGTGTTCAACTGAACTGAATCAGGTAACGTCACATGTATTCAATATAAAATACAATGTAAATTGCATACCGTCGCCATTCTCATCACTCTCATTAACTTAAAATAAAATATAAAGAAAAATAACTGAAAGAGAGTCCAACTTTTGCTTTTCTGCTACTACAGTGCCTGCTCCGGGTTTCACCAGCCCACACCATGTGGAAATGAGAATCCT
>NC_063336.1:88747132-88783173 GCF_021869965.1 Rhincodon typus | reverse complement strand
GCCCACACCATGTGGAAATGAGAATCCTGCTCCGGGTTTCACCAGCCAGCCGACTGTAGCCATGCTGCCTCTGAAGATGCTGCTTCCACTCTGGAACCTATTGAAGCCATCCTCCCATCAAACAGCTCTCTTTATCAGATAGGTTTGAGCAAAAACTAAATAAAACTGAGAAAAGAAGAAGGGAAAAAAAGGAAAAGAAAAAGAAAAAAAAAGGGTGAAAAGGACACAGGAGCCTATTCTATCGCTGCCACTTTCACCACTTCACTAAGTGCAAACTCCTTTTCATTGATCCTTGCTTAGTATCCAGTCCAGGTAAGTGACATCAACCTTTCTTCATTTCATCCCCCCAGTTGGGGATTCTAGAACCAGGGGCTCGCTGTCTCAAGATATAGAGCTGGACTTTTAGGACAGAGGTGAGGAAGCATTTCTTCACACAAAGGATGGTCAATCTATGGAAATTGCTACCACAGAAAGCTGAAGAGACTCAATCACTAAATATATTCAAGAAAGATTTTTTTTCCATTATTAAAGGCATCAAGAGGCATGAAGAGAAAGCACAATTATTGCACTGAGATAGAGGATGAGCAAGGATCATGATGAATGGTGGAGCAGGCTTGAAGGGCTTGAAATTCTCCTAATTTCTATGTTTCCATAAAATATTAGTATCTAACACTAGGGCACCGTCAGTGCAGTTCCCAGTGGGCTCAAATTTGGGTTCAAAAATTGCTCTTTATTTGAGAGCACTGTGACACGGTCACTCAGAGACTACACCAGAATGGGAAACTTCAGAGTTTGTATTGCTTGTTCGTGTTGGCATTATGGTTACAGGCAATATCCACGTGCATTTGAATGAGATGCTAGGATTAATGCAGAATCTGCTGATGGAAGGATAATGTGCTATTGAAACCAAGTTGCCGTCTTACTGAGCTAGCATTCTTCTGCATATTGTAACAAAGTAATCTGCTAACAAATACAAGCGCCTGGCTAAGTGAATTTGTACTATTCAGATTCAAAACAAGTTTCCATTATTGCTGTCATTATTTTGAAGGGTATTATCCCATCAATAAAATAGTTCATTCAGCTTAATGTATATGATATGTGATACATTAGATATAACTGTAGATCTGAAATGCTGATAACCATTATCTATCCCCATAGCTCCTGTAACATTCAGTGTAAAGGCAAGTATATTCGCTTATCTGTTTGTCAATCTAACCTGGGACTGTTGGAACCAGACAGATTCCTTAGTAAAATATGTTTACAATGTACATTTGAAGAAAAACTTCCTGCTAAATAAAGTCGATTGTGAGGATCTTCAACACTGAAAGAAAATCAAACTGCCAAATATAGTTCCTCACATAAATAAAAAAATGCTGTAGTTTATTGTAATTATGCACAGAACTAAAAGCATATAAAGAACATTTCAAAGAGATCAGCTTTAATGAGCTGCTTAATCTGTTTTATAGAGGAAGCTCATTTTGTGGGGATGCATTCCAAGAGATAACTATTATGCGCTAATGAAGACTTTGGAAATGTGGTTTTCATTTAGGCAATTCAGATTCAAAGTATCCAGTTTCTCATCGTCTTTCCCCCTTGCCATATCCACCCCCAAGCACCAACAGAAAGATATTTAGTTTCTGCTTAGTATATGCTGACTGGGTGTAACTGACTGAGGGATTAAATCTGCATTGCACTGCTCCTCAGCAGTGTGCTAGTATTCCAGTGCTTCACTTACCATCACACTTATCTGTTGAGAGGTTGATTTGAAGAAGACTTTGCAAACTTCTACAAATTACAGTAGTTCGCACATGTTAATAGTTAGTGAGCCTAATAAAAATAATAGAAAAAAGTAATATGGAAACATTGGATGGCCAAAAACATATACTGCCAGTGTCCATTCTGTATTTCTAAGGGAATTCACAAGAAAAAATGAATACCTTGAGGAAGACCTGACAGAAGATCCCTGGATTTGAAACATCTGTGAACTGCACTACACAAACTGTGGTACATTTAATGCATAAATGGAACGTTTAAGACTCTGTAGTGAGTGACTGTGGTAACCCAGTACAGACAATGAAACATATAATAGACTCAATAATTCATAAATGCAAAGGCAGCATCGCAGGGACACATTCCACTACTCCTGAAATTACCTATCTGAACTACATAAATAGATTGGCTTTACATCAGAATCACCTACAAGGGAATGAGGTAGGACTCCAAATTTGTGCAATGATAGATTAGAAACGGACTAATACCACTTAAGTGGTAAGTATTCCATTTTTTGCTCAGACGTTCTTGCATTTCTCTTTCAAAAGCTATTATCAATTCTGTTTCTAACATTGCTTGTAGCAGGAATTTCACTCTAGGACAATCCTTCATGTGAAACAGCATTTGATCTTTCTTGGCAATCTTTTGATGCTGAATTCCAGTTAATAGTTGACTGAGTAATGGAAAGAAAAAGGGAAATTGCTAAAAATACTTGGCAGATTTGGCATCATCTGTGCAGAGAAAGCAGTTAACATTTTGGGTCCGGTGACCCTTCTTCAGAACTGGACCCATAACATTTACTCTGCTTTCTCTCTTACAGGTGCTGCCAGACCTGCTGAGTTTTTCCAACAATTTCAGTTGTTCTTACTGATTTATGACATCTGCAATTCCTTTGGTTTGTTGATTGAGTACTGGAAATGGTTTCACTCTAATTGTCTGATCCTAATTCTTAAATCAGATGTCTTCTCACTTAGGATCAGCCATCTTCTCAATCTTCCTTAACTGAAAGCAATTGATTTTGTTCCAAAGTAAAGAGCCTCATTTTTACTGGTTGCTCCTCATAACTCATGCTTATAATATAAGCTCCTCATAACTAATAAATTCATCAATCACATCATTTCAGTGAACTTTTTCTGCACTCATTCCATGTGCTGGGCTCTGACTGCATACATGATTTTGCAGAAGTGAAGAGGACTGATGAATGCAGTCAAATAATTCGTTTGAGGAATGCAATCTGGAATCAAGAGGAACAAATCCCAAACAGCCAATGCTTTTCTTGTATGATCTTGATGTCAGTTTCCTGCAGTAAACATGATGCTTTCAGACAAGGTGAAAGTGGCTGACCTTCTCATTAATGCAGCATTTGATCAAGTGTGGCACCAAGGAGCCTTATAAATAAATAGACTCAATCGGGCGAAAACTCTCCACTGGTTGGAGTTATACCTGGCACAAAAGAAAATAGTTCAGGTCAGTCATCTCAGCTATAAGACATCACTGCAGGAATTTCTCAGGGTAATGGTCTGGGCCCAACCATCTTCAACTGTTTCATCAATGACCTTCCCTCTGTTATAAGATCAGAAAACTAACTAATATAAAACAATACACCTTTACAAAGACAAATCACTGACCCTGCGAAAACTATCAAGGAATCTCCCTACTGTGCATTGCTGAGAACATATTTATAAGAACCCTGGTAAACCGCAGCACTGCATTCTAAACAGGACCCTCTTCTGGAGGGTCAATGCAGGTCAAAATTCTGTTGAAATCAGCCACAAATATATTTAATGGCCCAGTCTGCACTGCTGTCTGGGGAAGAGAAGACTCATAGCCTTTTGAGGGAAGAAATTCCTCCTGACTTCCATTTGAGGTGTAATTTATCATTTTTTTAAATTTGTGCAGCTCAGTCCTAGATTCCTCTATGAAAGGAAACATTCTCGCAGTATCTCTTGTGTCAATATCTTTCAAAATCTAATGCACATTGGTATTTGTGCTGTAGTTGTATTGGAGACAGAGTCAAATATCCATATTTCACAAATAAGATAACCTCCCATATTTGTAAATTTCAACAAGCGTAGGCTCAACTTACTCATCATTTCTTTGTGAGACAACTCCATCATCCCAGATATCAGCACAATGTAAGTTCTCTGAGCTGTTGCTACAGGAAATCTATTGCTTCTTCAGTAAGGAGACCAGTACTACACAATATTCTATATGTAGTCCACCAATGTTCCATACAGTAAGGCTTACTTTCTTTTGTAAACTTTGCCTCTCACCATACTGGCCAAAATTCTATTTGCTTTAATCATGTCTCACTGGGGTAAAGTGTTGAAGCCAAGCCAACTATTCCTGGAGTTGCATCAAATGTTTAAACATTTAGTCAAATTATCCAAAGTCCCAATTTACTGGAGTGACAAACTTGGACTAAAAGAAAAACATTCATGCACTTAACAACACTTAATAATTGTTTATCACAAACAAATTGTCTTTAGCCAATGGCAATTGGGAAAAATGAATTGCTAATTCATAACTCTACAACTTAAATCTTGTTCCTTTACCTCTCCCCCCACCCTCCACACCCGTAAACAGACAGACACCCAAAGACAGACAGGACACAGATATTAAGAGTCGAAAAAATTAACAAAAAAGGTCAGGGAAATACAGTTTGATAGAACGAGTGTGGACCACGGGATTCAATGAGTCGCTATCTTTCTCTTCTTCCCAATTCTTTTTTAGTGCTTGGCTATTGACCTAAGGTTGTTTGTACATCAATGCTCATTTTAGTGGCTGGTTGAGAACTTGTCTTCCACTAATTTTTAATGGTGTTTTACTCCTCCTTCAACAAGGGATTGTGGTGGAAAAGTGAATGGAAGAAAGCCAGCTATTATTGAAAACTTTTTAGTACCCCCACATAAGAGAGTGATATTTTTAATGCTTTGGTTCTCTGATGCACTGGCTCCATACAAGTTATGGTTACTTGTCAGAAGTTAATCAGAATGCTATTATCCCCCTTATTTCAGAATCCATTGGCTCCATGGTGTCTTATTTGGCTCTCACTGCTCCAGGGAGAAACAATATTGTATACAATTGACAGTGTGCTCCAATAAGTATGATTTTTAAAAAAAAAACTACAGCCATCTCTCTACATAGTCTCCTTGGTTTAATGTCGACATTACTGCATAGTCCAAAAATAAAGGAAATAAAAAAAGTGTGGTCTTTTCATGCCTCCACCCTTAGGAAAGATGAAATGTCATTTCAAAACATATGTTGACATGTTGACACACAGACAACACAAAATGATACTTACATCTATTTATCCTTACCCCTCCCTTATACAAGTCTTATAGAATATTTTGTTTTTCCTTAAATCCTTGGTTTATTTCAACGTTTTACATTTAGGACAGGGCACCCCTGATCATATAATCTTACCAGGATTTTGAATAATCTTCACATTGAATGGTCCAAATCTTCACTTGAAACAGAAGGAAGCTTAATTTGGTTCCACAGTGAATTCCTTCGCATCGGTGTCTAAAATTATGTTGAATTAACCTGGTTACCAGGTCAATTGTCCTAGATTAGAGTCAATGGATTCTTCCTGTGATTCTAACTTAAATAAATACTTTGGCATTTCTTCTTCAATAAAGTCATCCTCAAAGCATGAATGAGAAACATTTTCTCAAAATTTGCTTTTAGCTGCATTTCTCTACTTTTAGCTAAAGTTGCTTCACTAATGTTAAATTCGAGTAGAGACCTGATTGATTCATGTGGCAGATAAGTATTTATGTTTAACAACAGTACTTCACGGAACATCTACTGATTTGAACCATCGCGTCACATAAAAGATCCGTTTATACAGGCTCACCTCTAACTGTTCTACACATGTCCATTATTTTTGAAGAAACAGCCCTTCAACTTTCTGACTGTTTTATTTCATCCAAATGTATCAAGTCACTTTTATTCCTCAAACAGAATATGGGTACAACAATCACTGAGGAATTTGAATCTTTCTTTTTATTTGAGCTTGTTTCTCTGGGCTTAACCAAAAAGGATATTGTTTTATTGGCACTGAGGCCCCGCACCCATGTTATGTCTACAATAGTTGTCATAGAATCCTTACAGTATGGAAACAGGCCATTCGGCCCAACAAGTTCACACCAACTCTCCGAAGATCATCCCACCCAGACTCACATCCCTATGTTTCCCACGGCTTTGGACTGTGGGAGGAAACCTGATCATCCGGAAGAAACCCACACAAACATGGGAAGAATGTGCAAACTCCACACAGACGGTTGCCTGAGGCTGGAATTGAACCCAGACCCCTGGTGCTGTGAGGCACAGTGCTAACCACTGAGGCACCGCATCACCCCTACTGCCTAGCTTTATCCAGGTGTTTCTTTGCATATTTCCCTAATAACTTGATTAGAACATCCTGTTGTCCTCCCTCTAAATACAAAAACACACTGTCTAACTATCTCAGTATTTCTGTATTGACTAGTCAAATTGCAGAAGGCTCTCTTTGTGAACTGTCTGCCTCTCCATCTACCTCACTCTTACCATTTCTGACATTGTCCACTATTCTTACCACCTAGACACTTCCTCCTTCTTATCCTGTTCCCTGTGGTGATATTATTTCAACATGTTTATGTAACATAAACAATTCTTCTTCCTGTAGTCCAGAGTATTTATCAGATAATTCACTTTACTAACCCTTCTAACTACCCTTTATAGACAACTGAATTTTGTTTTTAGAGGCTTACCATGCAAAAGGCAATAATACCTATACATTGTCTCCTATATGAAATACTGTAGCTGTAGCATGTTCATCTGCCATTCCTTCATTTTTGCTCATGAGGTCTTTAAATGCTCTTGCGCTATCTTACATGTTCCTGTGAGTCTCTCTAAAAACACGGACACATAACTAACGTTGAAGATTTGTTTTTCTGCTTTAAGAATTTTTCCTTAGTAAATGTTATTGAACCTCTGATCTCATGACCATGGAGCAATTTGAAGACAGTAAATCCAGTGGATTCAGTTTAGGAATCTCTGGGAGCAAATAGTAATAACTTTTGCCCCAGTCCTGAGGATATTTGTAACAATATGATTTAATCGTGGTTTTAGCTTTCCTAAGCTCCATGCAGGTGATATGTGGTTGGCTTCAACTGTTTGATACACAAGCTGCTGATTATATCCTAGAAAACTTTAGAATAAGTCAGAACCTTGATCAGATTATATTTCAACTGGTAAACTGCAGCAAGAAACAAAAGAGTTCATTTTTCCACAAATACTTTAGCTGTTCTTGTCCTTAAAATGCACAGCTTCTGGGCACCAGATTGTCATATCGCAAGGATATTCTGATGTCTTGTTTTGTTTTGGTGATGGTCCTGCACAATCTACCAACACTCAATGAATGGCTTTTCAAAAGCTGTTTTGCGAATCACATGTGCTAGTTGGATGATGTATTGAGATTCACCTATCACAAGACTTGTATGACAGGTTTTATAGAATTGCACTACGTCCTTATGAAATCTTGGCCAGTGAAATGTTCAGTTGTCGGTGCTTGAATACATGTCCTGCCATAGGAACCCCGTATGTTTCTCACAATATCTCCTTATAGTATCTTGCTACTCTCGGATGAACAACTGTCCATACCTCATCCGCAGGTCTATGAGTATATCTCCACCCGCTTATCAAAGTTCTATTTTGAACAAAGTAACAGTCTGAACCTCCTTCAGCCAAGACCGTCACGCAAGTCAACCTTATATCCATTGACTCCATCTACAAGTCTCATTGCCAAGGAAAGGCAGCCAACATCAAAGACCTCTCCCACTCCGGTTATAATCTCTTCCAACCTCTTCTACCAAGGGGAAAATACAAAAGCTTAAACACATGTACCAACAGGTTCAAGAACAGCTTCTTCCCCGCTGTTATTAGACTTCTGAATGGATTTCTCAAATTTCTAATCTAATGTCGATCTTGCTTTTTGTACACCTTCTTTGCAGCTGTAACTTTGTATTCCTCTCTGTTCAATCACCCTATGATCTTTGGTGTCTTTGTATATTATGATCTGCTGTACTGCACACAAAACAAAACTTTTCATTGAACTTAGGTACATGTGACAATAATAAATCAAATCAAGTCAAATCAGCTTCAGTGAGCTGCCTGTGCTAACTTTAGATCTTCTTTGTGAGCCTCAACTAATGATGTCATGCTAAGTATATTCTTTGAATTATCCTAACCATTAAAGAAAGGTTCTGTTACTCTAACATCTGCTTATGGTATTACTTTGGCCTCCAGTGATGCACTTTGTTTCTCTATTGGTCTGGTCACCAAACTCAATGGAAAAATACCCGGAACTTGTTCCTGGAACTGCTGCATCTTTTTAATATGTCTCAGGCTTACTGAAATTACTGGCGAAGCTATAACCTTCACTTCAATCAAATCATTACCCAGGAGTAAATCCACTCTGTCCATGGGTAATTTATTAACTACTCCTATTAGCGCTAGACCAGATAATGAACCACATTCCAATTACAATTTGTAAATGGAACCAAGATGTGCTCATCGCTCGTCCTGTTTACAAACACTTTGGCTTTCATTGAACTCTATGGAATGAAAATCAAATCCTTCCACAACAAAAGAATTGAGTACCACCTGTGTAACTTAATATAATTATGAGTTTAGCAGCATTGCTTGAAGCAAATGGAGCTATCTTTCCTTTTGACAAAAGTCCTTTATGTCTCTCATCAACCCTATTGATCTCTCCTGCATTCATAGCAGTTTTTACTTCTGGTTCGCTGGTTGTAGTTAAAGCTATTACATGATTCATGATGTTTTCCTCTTGAGTGTCCTTTTCAGATTCACTCTTATTCGGCTCAATGAGTCTCATAGGTTTTTGCATTCAACTTCCAGCTTCCAATGTGACTCAGTCCCATTTCATTACAATGGAAACACTTTGATTTTTCACCTCCACCCTCAACATCCTTCTTTCTGATCAGTTGTTCCTTGTCTTCCTTCATTCATTCCTCTTCTATCCTTCTGAGTTTATGGGGATGACAGAAACAGGTTTAGTTTTATTGATCAGCTCATAATCGTCAGCCATTATTGCTACCTGTTGAGCAGTTCCTCAGTCAACAAGGGTTCTTATTACAAAATTGAGGTTTTAATTTCTTCCAGACTAAGTATCTTTCTGACCATTTGACATGAAGTTACAACTTATAACATTTTAAAAATTACTTTGCTTAACCCTTTCAAATTCAATGTAGGTTTTCCCAGGTTGGTGCTTTAAATTTAGAAATTTTTTACCTGTATACTTCAGGGAGTAAGTCAAATTACCCACTATGGGATTTTTGACAGTGACATAAACCCTAGAACTTCCTCTGAAAGTGAAGCATAAATTTCCTGTGCTTTACTTGTCAATTTATTCCATATGGGCAACGTCTGGTGTTCCTTTGTCCAATACTTTTGTCCTGCTATCTTTTCAACAGGACATGACAGTTTCTTCCATGTCCTTTTCCTCAAATTTTGTTAGGGAATACACAAATTTGAACATTTCCTTACTGCACTTCAGATTACGACTAGGATTTTCCCCAATTATACCCTGCCTTAGCATCTGCTGGCTCTTTTTTTGGTTGCATCATCCCTCTCTTTCAAATCTTTAGTTTCAGTCACTTAAATTCTCTTTCTTTTGCCTTTCCCCTAAACTCCAAACTTTAAAGTTCAATTTCCATTTTTTTGCATATTCCACTCTATCTCAAACTTGTTAATTTCTTCCATTTTAAGATTCTTTAACTATAACTCAATATTAAATGATTCCTATGTCTCACTGTAGTGATTGGAATGTGGTCATGAATATGAATTCCCTTACTGGGGCTGTTAACCTGGTCCAATCAGGAAGCCCTGGCTGACAGATATAAAGGGGAGTGTCAGGGTTTTGTTCACTCTAGGAACCAGCTATGAGCTAGCTGGGTCAGTGTCATGTACTATGCACGTGTAAATAAAGGTTAACTTGGTGACGGGATATCAGCCTTTGTGGAGTTATTTCTACTTGGGGTTCTTGGTCTCTTTTGTAATTCCATTAATTCTAAATGCTGTGTTAATCCTTCAATTATTTCCACCTTTTTAATCTCTGTAAGCAATTCCACTTCTAGTCCCATCAACGTGGCTTTTGCAATCTCTTGTAACTTTGTCAGGACCATCTCCTCCACCTGCAAGAAACCTTTAGCTGATTCTAGTGCCATCTTATTCTTAGTAGATCAAAACCTGGTGTTCATGTTTTACCTTTATCGTTCACTAACTCCACACCCAATATTTTGACTTCTTTGTTCCATGGTCACGAACTCCAAAAATTTTACTACAGTTCACTCGGGTAATGTGTTGGAAATCAAACCTCATTATTCTTGGTGCCATCACAAATGTGAAAAGATTTAGTCAAACAATCCAAAGTGACCAATTTACTGAAGTGATGAACTCAGTTTAAAAGCAATCACAGTCTTCAGGCTTCTGTACCTATCAAGAAAATAACTGTTTATTATGAACACATTGCATTTGAGTAATAGGTTATCATTGAATCATATTTTTCTCAGTAGCTTATGTAGTTTACAATGGTTTTGGAATCTGAGAGCTGCCCATTCAAAATTGCTCTCTGTTTTAGCACCATTTTCCATCAAGTACCACACTTTACCTCCAATCCCATGACACCTTACCTTAGCCATTAAATGTCAATTCTGAATCTGGTCAAAAGCTTTCTGAAAACCCAGCCCAGCTTAGTTTAATCAGATCCTCCCTTACTAATTGCTTTAATTGTGCTTCAGTTATTATACCCTAATCCCTTCCAGCTGGTTTGAGTTCCATGCAGTAAGAGTGGACATGGAGTAATTATCTTAAACATTACCCTTTTGCTAATGGAAAAATGTTGCAATAAGTAGTAAACAGGCAGTAAGATCTCTGTATAAAGAATAAGCCAGCAATAATTTTTCCCATGTTTGAAGTAACAGGAAATTCCATAGTTTTTCTTAGCATGATTTACATGTTATTTACTTATCCAGTACCTCCTTCCCATTTCTAACACAAGTTATTTCCAGATGAAGTCCTCTGTGTGGGAGATTTGTCCAACAGATAAAGCTAAATGTCAAACACACTCACAGTTTTGTTGCTCAAATCAACCGATTAAAGAAGTACTCTGTCCAATAGGTTCCCAAAATGTACCCTGGTGAAACAGCACATTTCATTGCCAACCCCAAGTGAACTAAGCCAGCATTCTTGTGTGAGTGAAGGGTGGGGGGAATTACCACAATTGTACACACTAGCAGCTAGAATAAAAACTGAGAAACCGCAATGCTGTATATCTTTCCACCAAACATATTTCAGGCATTCACTCAATAGTATACAATTACACAGTGATGACCTTAAGACACTGGTTAGTGAGGAATTCTCTGAGGATTATGCACCACACCCAGAAAGGACCAAGTGTCCCAACTCAAATAGTTATTTCCATCCTGAGTTTATGTTTGTTTTCTCATTTCCAAAATTTTCCAAAATCATTAATCCAAGGAAAATAACCAAGGGTCCCAGTTCCTGAACGAGGAAATAAAATTTTTTTTGATGAATCTATTTTCTGGTATTTGTTGTTGAGACACTTGCAGCTACGATAAAACATGTGGAGAAACCACATGGGTCAATTCAACATGTCACTTTTTAGCTGAAGCATGCAGCCAGGACCCTGGAGAGGTTGGTACATACTCTGGGTCCATGCCTCTAGAAGGGTGTGAACTCATTGGCCAAGTACACTGTCAATCTAGGCGATCAGAGTCCACAACAGCCAAGCAGGGAGACGGACCATCCCAAATGATTGGGAATGTTCTGAACAGCAGCCATCATCGACTGAGTAGGACACGCCAGATTCTGCCGGCTCTCCTTTTTTTCCTTACTTAGTGTTGGGTTTCTGGATTGTTGTGTAGGACCTGATTAGAGGCAGCAGGAGCATGAAGTAAGGAGAAACAAAATCCCTAATGCTACTCCAAATTCATTAATTGAATAGAATAGAGCAGGTGATGTGTTGTAGCTGTAGTATGTGGGAGCTGGTGGATACGGGTGCAATGACTACATCTGAAGCAAGTGTTGAGCACTCGAGGAACTTCAGCTCACAGTTAGTGAGCTGGAGTCTCAGCTGTAGACACTGTAACACATCAGGGAAGGGGAGAGGTCCCTGGATACCATGTTTAAGGAGGTAGTCACACCCCTTAGATTAATTATATCAAATCTGGCCCATGGAAAGAGAGAGGAGGTTGAGTCTTTGACTGAGGCAGCAATGGGATCCAGAATGCAGATTTGAGGACCTCCAGCCAGTACGCTTGTCCAATAAGAATGAGGTTCTTGTTTCTGGTGTACGCAAGGGCATGGACTGAGAGAGGATGAACAAATCAAGGGTTATAGGGAAAGGCAGGAAAGTAGAGTTGAGGATTATCAGATCAGACATGATCTCATTAAATGATGGAACTGACTCAATGGGCTGAATAGTATTCTTCTACTCTTTTCTCTTATGGTCTTATGAACTATCTTTCAATCACTGCAGCACACTTGACTAAACCTCCTTCTTTAGCGCAATTACACTCCTCACTTACCCTCAACGGACAACTCACATAGACACACTGCCAGCCATTCCACAATGAATCACATTCTCCAAACACCTCGCAAGACTCTCACTATTACACTTCACTGTCTCTCACAGGAGCAGATCACAAACAACACCAGACAACAGTCTGCCATTGTGGATGGATAGTCTGTCTATACAGCCTCTTGTCCCTTGAAGACAGCATCCCGATCATTATAGTAGGGGCCAGAGTGGGGGTCATGGTCATAGGTGATGCTGAAGGAGGGACCATGAAAGGTTTTATTATATAGAATTGTCTTTATCTAATTTCTTTGATATCTGATTCTTTCTCATCTCACATACTGTGAATGAAAAGCTGCCGATTCTTTCAATACCCACTTCTCTCTCTCTCTAATATAACTATAATTATATCATGCCTCTCAACACAACATAACCCTTATTCCTGTTTATCCTGCTGAGAATGTTGATGACCTTCAGGCAGTGAAGAAATTGGAGTATAGTGCTCCTGAACGTATGAACAATGTACAAGAGTAGGCCACTGATCAACTTCTTGGAAGAATGCTAATAAAATATCTAAACATAATTTCCCCTCTGACAAAACCATGTCGACTCTGCCTGATTACCTTGAACTCATCCAAGTGTCTTGTTATAATTTGATTTTTAAATAATAGCTTCTAACATTTTCCACATGACAGATGTCAAGCTAACTGGCCTATAGTTTCCTGTTTTCTGCTTCACTGCCTTTTTGAAGAAAGGAGTTACGTTCGCTGTTTCGGTCTAAAGATTCCCTGAAAATTAAAACCAATGCATCATCTATCTCACTAGTTGTTTCTTTTAGGACCTTAGGATGGAATCCATCAGGATGCACTGCCACTCTGTCTGATTCCAAAAGCACCAGGTTAGAAGTTGCCACCACAGGTATTTCAGAGTCTGGGTTAGAGGAGGGATCATCAAATGGTGACTTATTGGCCACAAGTGACAAGGAACAAAGGTGGGATCATAGGATGACACAGATGTCAGCACACCAGAGGGTGAGGTCACACACTGGTTCTGCTGTGGAGAACTCGGAGTTCAGGCTGCTGACGATGACTGATGGGCAAATGAAAGGAAATGCTTGGTGCACAGACAACCTGCCAGACAACCTGTGCACAATGTGACCGACCACACAAGTGCCCAGATCTAATATAGTCACAGGGCCTGCACACTTCATAAAAGTCATATTGTTCAAAGTGCTTTCCGAAATCTGTAACAGTGGCCACCTTGGTTTGGTGACGACTGTTGACACAGGCTTCCAGAGCATCACGCATCTCCACAGATCACTGACAAAGCCACTGAGTCCTGAATGATCTTGGAAGCTGACCGTGCTGTCCTCTCTCAGGATGACAGTAAGGCTCTCCCACCAATGACTCTGCCAGTGTCCTTACAGTTAACTGCCAACCAGTTAGCACTGCTAGATCCAGGAGGTCAAGATACGGACGTATGATTAGACTCAAAGTTGCTTGAGTTTGGTCATCAAATTGTCCTGAGTAGCAGCTCAGCAGCTTTTTTCCCAAATTCTAGCCACTGGAGAACGATCTTACTGGAGCACAAGGTTAGCAAAACAATCATATAATCAGATAGACACTAAGGGTATGATCAATTTTGTCGGTTAACGATTTAAATATCGCAGTTTGATAAATCTATGTTGTGTTTTGTATTTGTGTTTTCTGTTTATAGTAATACAAATCTCTTTACAGTAAAAAGAATACAAAACCCAGATATCTGAAGTAAAAGAAGGCAATCAGATACTGGCACAGTAAACAATGTAGATGGGAGGAAAAGATTAAGTTAAACTGGAGACTGAGTTCAACATGTGGAAGTAGTGACTTAAGGAATATACATCAGAATACATTCCAAATTATGTGAAGCTATGAACTGTGGAAGGAACAGAAAGATTTTGGGGAATAATGGCACAGGTTAATGTTGATTAATTAATGCTAATACTAATCTGAGACTGGCAGTTGGGGAAATTTAAATTAAATGAATTAATACATCCAAATGTTTAATAAAAATTAAGTCTGGAATTGAATTCGGCACTGGAGCCATGAGGTACACCATGTAAGAGTCCACCTGATTCACTCAGAGATAGTAAGAACTGCTGATGCTGGAGTCTGAGATAACACAGTGTGGAGCTGGAGGAACACAGTGGGCCAGGCAGCATCAGAGGTGCAGGGACGCCAACATTTTGGTTCGGGACCCTTCTTCAGAAATGCATTTCTGAAGAAGGGTCCTGACCCAACACGTCAGCTTTCTTGCACCTCTGATGCTGCCTGGCCTGTTGTGTTCCTTCAGCTCCATACGGTGTTACCATCTGATTCACTAACGTTCTTTAATGAAACCAGTCTGTCATTCTTATGTGGCCTGGTCTAGGTGTGATACCAAACTCACAGTAATATAGTAGACTGTTAATTTCTCTCTGAAATGGCCTAACAAGACATTCCTAATTACAAATGGGCAAATCCTTGACTTGCCAGAAATGTCTTCACCCTGAAAAACTAAAACAGATTAAAAATAAGTGATGACTCACTTAAACCCAACTTTGGTCAAGTGGAGTACTAAACAACAGTTAAAAGAGGGGAACTCTGGCATTGATATGGTATCTTTCGTAAAAGCTGGAAAACCCAGAGCACAGTGATTGTTTCTATAATGTAGAAAACAGGGTACCAATTTAAATAGATTAGAACAGAATAGAATATCCTTTCGTTGTCACGTGTACTCCATTGTAGGAGTGCAGTGAAAAGCTTTTACAATGTCTGCCGTCTTATGGCGATATCTTAGGTACAAGTACCTCAGCACAATTCTTGGATCCAGCAGTGCAATAAAAGTAATTGTATTACTTTACAGAGATGAAAAATAAGTTAAAAATAGGGCATCTTTAAAAGGTTGACATTAAAGCAAGGTAGGAAATTTCAAATAGACATTATATTGCAGCAACTCAGCGCAGGACCTCTGCATGTGATCTGACTGTCCGCCCCAGACCCCAGTCCAACACTGTCCCCACTCCACTCCAAGCCCCAGTCTGCTACATACCGGCACTCAGCTGCTCCAAGGTAAATTCCAGGACTGCATCCCCCATGCTGGTCTCTGTTCAGAACCCGCTTCCTACACACTGCTCTGGGGCTGTTTTCCTGCGCTGTTTCAGGGCTTGCAGCCCACACACTGCTCCAGGCCTCGTTGCTTGTGCTGCTTCACGGCTCGCTGTTCCGGGGACTTGCTGCCAGCACCTGCCGCTGTCCCAGGATTCGCCTCTGGTGCAAAGGAGACAGATGAAGTAAAAAAAAGAAGGGGAAGAAAATGGAAAAAGGAAGAAAAGGAACAGGCGTAATGGAGGAGCTCCGGCAGGAGCATCTTGCTCTGCCACCATCTTGCTTAGACACGCTAAATACAACATACTCCCACAAGCACCGACAAATTAATGACCAGACAATTGGTTTCAGTGAGAATGGTTGAAGGATAAATACAAACCATGTGGCTGGGAAGAACGTGCCTGCTCCCCTTCAATTGGTTCTGTGAGATCTCGTCAAATTGAAAGAGTAATTGGAGCTTCAGTTTAATGGCTCATCCACAAGAGTTTCATCACAGACAGCAGTACCTCAGGAGGGATATGTCGTTCTGGGAGGGAGAGACAGTACAGCTTTACTTTAATGATACTGGCACTGAAGAGGTTAAATTACGTGGACGGATTTTAGAGACCTGGCTTGCAATCTCTGAGTTTAGATGTTTGAAGCATGATCAGCAACACTGCAAACACTGGGAGTTGAGCTAAGTGTGGGAGTTTAGGCAAGTAGGAGTGCGAGGCATTGCTGTGCCTTGTTCTGGCCATTTTTGCAAGGGGCTGTTTTGTGTTCAAGGTGCTGCTGGTAAAATCTAAGAGCAGGCGTAGGTAAATACCAAGCTTGGTTTGGAAGGGCAAGCAGTAATAAGGTAAGGGCAAGACCTGTCTTTCCTCCCTAAGTCTGATAGTTTTGAAAGGGTCAGAGATGGCAGTTAGTGAAGTGGCATGCTCCTCCTGTCAAATGCAAGCAGTTGACTGTCCCTGGCGACTATATCTGCAGGAGGTCTGTCCGTCTGCAGCTCCTCTCAGGCCACATGGATTTGTTGGAGCAGCTGTTGGAAGCTCTGAGGAGCATACAGCATGCAGAGAGTGTGGTAGATGGGAGTTTCAGTGGTCACATCATGGGTTCAGTCTAGTAGATGAGTGACAGACAGGAGAGGTAGGTAGGTAAGTGCAGGGGTGCACTGTGGCTAATTCCCTCTCAAACAACCATACTGTTTTGGAATGTGTTGGGGGGAACGGCTCTCAGGGGAAAATAGCAGCAGAAGCCAGGCCTTTGGAACTGCGACTGACTGTGCAGTAAAACACGGTATGACAAAGTCCAAGTGGACAGTTGTGATAGGGGACGCTGTAGTCAGGGACACAGGCAGGCATTTCTGTGGCTGTGAGCAAGACTTCAGGATGGTGTATTTCATCCCTTATACCAGGATCAAGGGTGTCTCGGAGCAGTTGCAGCACATTCTCAAAGAGCAGTGTAAGCACAAGAGGTCGTTGTATGCATTGATACCAACGACATCGGTTGGGAAAGGGATGACGTCCTGCAGAGTGATATAGGGTGTTAGACAGGAGGTTAAAAAGCAGGACCTCAAGGCTAGTAATCTCTGGATTACTCCTGGTGCCATGTGCTAGGACGATAGGGCAGATGAATGCATGTCTGAGGAGCTGGTGTAGGAGTCAGGGATTCAGATTTTTGGATCATTGGGATCTCTTCTGGGGCAGAAGTGACCTTTTTAAGAGGGATGTGAAGTACCTGAACTGGAGGGGGACCAATATCCTGGTGGGGATATTTGCTAGAGCTTCAAACTAGTTTGGCAGGTGGTGGGATGCTAAATAATACAGAGACAAGACAAGAAGGTTGAGGTTGGTACAGAAGTTAAAGGGAGTTGGTTAAATACACAAGGCAGGCATGTGCACAGCAGAAAATGAGGGAAGAATGATTACTTAAACTGCACATATTTCAATGCAAGAGGCCTGACAGTTAAGGCAGATGAGCTCATGGCATGGATGGGAATATGGGACTAGGACATCATAGCTATTACAGGAGAATGGCTGAAGGAGGGACAGGACTGGCAGCTCAACGTTCCGGGGTGGAGATACTATAGGAAGGATAGTGGGGAGGCAAGAGAGGAAGGGAAGTGGCATTTTGATGAGGGAAAACATCACGACACTCCTTAGAGAGATTATTTTTGGGGGATTGTGCAGTGAAGCTATATGGCTGGAACTGAAAAATAAGAAGAGGCTGATCACTTTGATGGGATTGTACTATGGGCCCCCCAGTAGTCAGCAGGAAGTTGAAGAGCAAATGTGTAGGGAAACCGCAGATATCTGTACGAATAATAGGGTTGTAATAGTAAGGGATTTTAACTTTCCAAACAAAAACTGTGACTGCCATAGCATTAAGGGCCTGGACAGGAAGGAATTTGTTGAGTTCAAGAAAACTTTATCAATCACTATGTAGTTGGCCCTACTAGAGAAGGGGCAAAACTCGACCTCCTCTTGGGAAATACACCAGGGCAAGTGCCTGAGGTGTTAATGAGGGAGAACTTTGGGACCAGTGACAATAATTCCTTTAGTTTTAAAATAGTAATGGAAATGATAGGCCTGGTCCTCAAGTTAAAGTTCTAAATTGGGGCAAGGCCAATTTCAATGGTATTAGACAGGAGCTTTCAAAAATTGATCGGAAGTATTCGCAAGTAAAGGGATGTCTGGCAAGTGGGAGGCTATTAATAGTGAGATAATGAGAGTTCAAGGACAGCATGTTCCTATTAGTATGAAGGGCAAGGCTGGTAGGTGTAGGGAACTCTAGATAACTTAAGAAATTGAGGCTCTGTCAAGAAAACGAAGGAAACATATGTCAGGTATAGACAGCTGAGCTCAAAAGAATCACTTGAGAAGTAAAGGGGGTGTAGGAGTACACTTAAGAGTGAAGTCAGGAGGCAAAAGGGAGATATGAGATAGCTTTGGAAGATAAGGTAGAGGAGACTCCAAGGAGATTTTACGAGTATATTGAGGACAAAAAGGCAATTAGGGAGAGAATTAAAGATCAATGAGGCCATGTATGTGTGGAACCGCAGGAGATGGCTGAGATCCTAAACAAACATTTTTCATCAGTATATGCAGCAAGATGTGGAAGCTAGAGAACATATATACTTATATAGACTAATGTCTTGACAAGAGTCCACATTACAGAAGAGGAGGTGCTGGAGATCTTAAAATGCATAAATCCCTGAAACCCGACCAAGTGTATCTCAGGACATTGTAGGAAACTAAAGAAGAAATTGCAGGGCCTCTTACAGAGATACTTGTATCATCAACAGTCACGGGTGAAGTGCCAGAAGACTGGAGGGTGGCTAATATCATGTAATTATTTACGAAAGGCTGAAATGGAAAGACAGGGAACTACAGACCGAAGAGCCTGATATCAGTGGTGGGTAAGTTGTTGGAGGCAATTCTGAGACACAAGATCTACATGCATTTGGAAAGGCAAGGTCTAATTAGGGATGGCCAGCATGGCTTTGTGTGTGGAAAATCATGTCTCACAAACTTGATTGAATTTTTTGAAGAGGTGACCAAGAAGATTATGAAGGCAGAGCAGCTGACATTGTCTGCATAGACTTTACTAAGGCCTTTGACAAGGTTCTGCATCGTAGTTAATATGGTTAGATCACATGGGATCCAGACAGAGCTAGCCAACTGGACACAAAATTGGCTCAATGGTACAAGACAAAGGGTGGTGATAGAGGGTTATTGTTCAGACTGGAGGCCTGTGACCAGCAGTGTGCTGAAAGGTTTGGTGCCGGTCCACTGTTGTTCATGATTCTTATAGACGATTTGGATGAGAATCTAGTGGCATGGTTAGTATGTTTGCAGATGACACCAAAGCTGGTGGTATAATCGACAGTGAAGAGGGGCGGCACATGGCTCAGTGGTTAACTCTGCTGCCTGACAGTGCCAGGGATCTGGGTTCAATTCCAGCCTTGGGTGACTATCTGTGTGGAGTTTACAAATTCTCCATATGTCTGTGTGGGTTTCCTCCAGGTGCTCTGGTTTCCTCCCACAATGCAAAGATGTGTAGGCTAGGTGGATTGGCCAAGCTAAATTGCCCATAGTGTCCGGGGATGTGTGGGCTAGGTGGATTAGCTGTGGGAAATGCAGTGTTACAGGGATAGGGTAGGGGGGTGGAGCTGGGTGGGATGCCCTTCAGATGAGCCTAACGGCCTGCTTCTGCTCTGTAGGGATTCTATGATTCTAAGGTTATCTAAGAATACAATGGGATTTTCATCAACTAGGTTAATGGGCTGAGGAATAGCCAATGGAGTTTAATTTTGATAAACGTGAGGTATTGCATTTTGGTAAGCCAAACCAGGGCAGGTCTTACACTATTAATGGTAGGGACCTGAGAAGTGTTGTTGAACAGAAAGACCAAGGAGCGTAGGTACATAGCTCCTTGAAAGTGGTAGACAGGGTGATGAAGAAGGCATTTGGCATGCTTGCCTTCATCAGTCAGAGCACTGAATACAGGAATTGGTAAGTCATGTTATGGTTGTACATGACAATGGTAAGGCCATATTTGTAGTACTGCATACAATTGGGTCTCACTGCTTTAGGAAGGATGTTATTTAACTGCAAAGGGTGCAAAAAAAGATTTACAAGGATGTTAGCAAGACTGGACAGTTTGAGTTATAAGGAGAGGTTGGATGGGCTGGGTCTTTTCCCCTGGAGTGTAGGGGTCTGAGGGGTGGCCTTACAGAGGTTTGTAAAATCATGTGGGGTGTAGATAAGGTGAATAGCTAAGGTCATTTCCCTGGGGTATAGAGTCCAAAACTAGGGGGCATAACTTTAAGGTGAGAAGGGAAGGATTTAAAAGGGACCTGAGAGGGAACTTATTCACACAGAGGATGGTGTGTATATGGAGCGAGCTGCCAGAGGAAGTGGTGGAGGCAAGTACAATGGCAACATTTAAAAGAAGTTTGGACAGGTACATGGATAGTTAAGGTTTAGAGGGACATGGGCTAAATGTAGGTGAATGGGACTAGTTCAGCAACCTGGTCAGCATGGACGTGTTGGGCTGAAGGATCTGTTTTCATGCTGTATGACTCAAAGGCTCCATTGAAATCAGGAGATACATTTTTACACAAAGTGCATTAGAAATCTGGAATTCACTCTGCCAAAAAGCATGGATGTTTGAAATTTTCAAGATGCGATCAATAGATTTTTATTAGATGAGATTACCGAAAAATATGCAGTAAAAGCAGCAGAATAGAATTGAAATTTGACTCCACTTGAAGATTTTTGAAACCAACAACACTATAAACATACTTCTTCAACACCACTGAATTGGCAGCCATTTACAGGCTGTCAATTACATTTAATTTTTGAACTGAGTATTCCATAGAACCCCTACAGTGTGGAAACAGGCCATTCAACCTAACAAGTCAACACCAACCCACTGAAGAGCATCCCAATCAGACTCAACCCCCTATTCTATCACCCTTGGCTGATCCACCTAGCCTACACATCCATGAACACAAGGCACAATTTAACATAGCCAATCCAACTAACCTGCACCTCTTTGCATTGTGGGAGGAATCCAGAGCAAACCCACACAGACAGTCACCAAAGGCTGGAATTGAACCCAGTTCCCTGGCTCTGTGAGGCAGCAGTGCTTAACCATTGAGCCACTGTAAAAAAAACTTATCTCATTGATCTGCAGCAAATTCTTTAGCTGTTACTTTAGAAAGATTACAACAAAGGTACATTGGGAGTGATCGTTCATTCATACCCGAGGTCTCACCAGATGATGTCAGGTGCCATCTTTTGACAATTTTGGTCATTTTGCCACAGAGGAAAGATTGGTAAGAAATGCTATTTAAACATTTAAAGAAAGTGAATTTACATAAATTTAAAATAACCTACAATGGACAATAAAGAAATGGCACAGAAACCAAATTATTACTTTGTATGTCTTTGCTGAGGAAGATACAAGAAAGACCACAGAATTAGAGATCCCAGTGATTGGGGAGAACGAGGAACTGAGAAAATTAGTGTTAAAAAGAAGGTTGCGTTAGAGAATGAAGGTCGATAAGTCTCCATGACCTGATATTCTACATCCAGAATGTTGAATGAGGTGGCTATAAAAATAGTCAATGTTTTGGTGATTATCTTCCAAAATTCTACAGATTGTGGAATGGTTCTTGCTGAGTGGAAGGTAGCAAATGAGAGAGAAAACAGGAAAGTACAGAACTGTTAGCCTTACCTCAATAATAGGGAAAATGCTACATTCTAATATCAAAGATGTAATGAAAAAACACTCAGATAATAGTGATCTATTTACAGTCAGTATGCATTTTGAATCAGAAATTATGTTTGATGAACCGGTTGGATTTTATTCAAAATGTTGCTAACAGAATCACTAAAAGATAACTACAATGGTAGTATACTTGGATTTTCAGAAGATTTTTGACAAAGTACAGGAGGTTTACTTGTTAGCACATTAAATCAAAATTAAAGCAACTGGAATAGGGCTTATCGTACTAGTATGGATTAAACATTGGCTAACAGGGAGAGAACAGAAAGCTTGAATAAACAGATCATTCTCATGTTGGCAGACTGTGATTGGTGGAAGACAGAAATGATCAATGCCTGGGGCCCAGCTGTTCACAATATATATCAATTATTTGGAGGTGAGGACCAAATTCAATCTTTCCAAGTTCATATACAACACAAAGCTAAGTGGGAATTTCTGCTGTGAGGAAGATCAAAAGGATTTGAACAAGACTCAGTGAATGAGCACGAACATAGCAGATGGCATACATTGCAGAAAATGTAAGGATATCAACTTTGGTAGGAGGAACAGCTGTGCAGGGTATTTCTTAAATGGTAAAATGTTATAAAGTGGACATATACAAATGACCCTGTGTGTCCTTGTCACTGAACACCAGCATGAAAGTACAGCCAGCAAGCAGCAAGGCCAGAGTATGTTAGCACATAAGCTAATTAGTATATTACTCATGACATCTTGCTTCAGTTGTATAGAACCTTGGTAAAACCACAGCCATAATACAATGTGATAGTAAGAACTACAGATGCTGGAGTCAGAGACAACACAGTATAGAGCTGGAGGAACACAGCAGGCCAGGCAGCATTAGAGGAGCAGGAAAGTTGATGTTTCAGGTCAATTTCTGAAGAAAGGTCCGAACTGAAAAGTCAACTTTCCTGCACCTCTGATGCTGCCTGGCCTTCTGTGTTCCTCCAGCTCCACACTGTGCTGTCTCTAGAATTCTAGAATGTGTAGGTTTTGACCCATTATCTTAGGAAGAATATTATTGCCATAGAGGTGAAATTTCACCAAACTTGTTCCTGGGATGGCTTGGCTGTACAGGTAAGAGAGGTTGAGGAAATTGGGTGTGTATGTAATATTTTTCTACCAGATAATGACAAGATGCTGGAGACCACTGAGCATTGGAGAAAGAGTAATGGAACTCAATGAGGGTCTTCATATGGGATCTACCTAAAGTAAAGTGTGGTCTGATAGTGAGTCTGAATGTTAGAGACTACTGGTATCAGTGCAAGAGTGAATACCAAATGGTATTCAAACATGTTTGACAACAGTGCACAGAAGAAATGTTGGATTTTTCAGAGTGAGGAAATATTAGAAAATTTAAGAATAGATATGAGAATGGAGTTGCATGTGCGAAAGACTGTCAATTACACCAGTCATGTCTTGGGCAGTGTGTCTTTGTGTCTGCTGTGTCATTACACTGCCAATGAAGGGGAATGCCAGATTTCCAGTGCTTCTCTGGTTGTGAGTGGTCTTTCAAAGATGGTGCAGGTACAAGGGATGCCAATATTTCAGTGGCTACGTGCTAAGTGTCAAGTTGTTCCCAGAACGGCACACCGTAAGATGGGGTTGGATTTGGATATGAGGGAAGTCATAGGGGTGGGATAGGTAGTAATTGAGGTTCTTACAATTTTGTGCAATCACAATAGCAGGCTGCGAAAATACCAGGATTGAGTGATGATTTGATCATGGTATCCATTATCAGGCAGGATAGTATTGATATGTCCTACCTCAGTGTTGAGCTTAAGCAGTGAGTAGGTGGCTCGGCTCCTATTCATATGGTTGTCAATAAGATTGATCATGGGCCTGTAGGAAGCCCAAAGTGTATATTGACCAGTGAGCATTTAGCCCTGAGTGGTGCCCGGTCTACCTCGGATTACCCAGGAAGGGAAAGGTGTCTCAAAAATTTGAACAACTAGTGAAGTTGGCTGTCTTGTGCTGCTATTGTGCCTTAATTTCATGAGTGGTTTTCTCCACTAACAGGACGCTGCTTCAAGCCAAAAAGGTGGTTTGCCTACCACACAAATGAATAATGTGATATGAGTTTCAGTGTTGATGTAATGCCTAGTACGTTCCAATGGCTGGTAGACTGTATCACGGTGTGATGTATTTGTTCAAGCTAGATGCTACGGGTATAAATACACAAGACTCTGTTTTATATTTTATGTGATATTTCTCTGGCAATTGGAGACAGCAGCAGCAGCGGATAGGACACAGTTTCTCCTGACATTCAGGGCAGCAGCGATAATGGCAGTAAACAGTGGCAAAGCCTCTCCAGAGATTGGAGGCAGCAGCGGCAGCAAGAACGTGGCTTCTCCTGGTGATTGATGCAAGACGCACAGGCTGACTAAAACTCCAGGCCATGGCTAGGCCCAGATGCCTGCATCGGTGGCTCCAAACACCTTTATGGAGATACAACTTAAACTTTAAGATCTCAACAGTTTTCTAATGTTTTCACTTTCTCTTGTTTCTGCTGTTGTTTCCGTCAAGTTCAGGTTTTGTAACCAAGATGTTGCTGGAGAAAGGCAACTTTGTACACTTTTCACTGTACTCATGTATTCCTATACTTTGACTATGCGTAACAATAAGATCTAATTCTAATTCTACCAACAATTTATATTTACATAGTAAATGGTGTTCAGCGCAACTTTGAAGTGGTTATTAAAATGATTAGTGGATTTCCCCTGAATTCCTCAGGACTTTAGTAACTTCTTTTGGCAGTGTTTCTCCGTGTTAACCATGTGTGTGTCACAAGGTGATATCCGAGGCTCAGTGCTATCGGTTCCCCCACGTGCTTTTCTCGCCTTGAAGTGATCAGCGGGGGAAGTATTAGTTCTGATGCCTTGGAATTATCAGTATTAACACCAGTTCATCTGTGACCTGCTGCTAAGGTATGCTGTGTCTAGGTGCTGAGCTGGATGACTTCGAGGTCTCAATGTGAGTTTGGGTGGGGGGTGGTGGAGAGGGGGGGGGGGGGGGGGGGGGGGTCCGCTCTCCAGGCCGCCTGGAAAGCAGGTAATCGTCCAGCTAGGATCTGTGTGAAGGGAGGGCGAAGAAACTGACGTCAGGTTGAGAGCTGTCCATTCATGCAGTGCTGAAATCAAATCTCAGCCGTCTCCACTCATCAGCCTAACAGGGCAATCAACACCTTGCCACAGAGATATCTGCCCCTGTTGCCCTCTCCGATCAGCACAGCCATGAGGAGCACATTCTTGGTCGGTGAGTGGGGACATTTTTTTTTTATTGTCACTGGTTACACTCATGCTGCTAGGAAGCAGGGAGTGCAGAGACAGGGGAGCGATTAACCTCAAAGACTGTTATCCAGAAATGTACTAGTTTAGAAGTTGGTGTCATTGTGTTTTTAATGCCTAAAATTCCTGGGTTTTGAATTTGACAAGGCTTGCTAAATCCTTAACATTATCACATGCAGGTGGTTGTTTAAGCGACTTTGTGTCAAGTGCCGTGACTTTCAAAGTTTCACAGAGTCATTTGCGATTTTAGTTTTTCGTTCCGATTTAAGAATGCTATGTCGAATATTTATGATTAGAGGTGACTTTAAAGCTTGTTTCTGAGGGATCGAAGCGACTCTACAATGAAAACATACAACTTCCTCGACCTTTCTATCGAAATTAATCAGCTTTTAGGAGGAGGAACGTTGTACGTTGAAAGAGTTTGCAGATCGCGATTTTCACCACCTTGGTACGTCCCAAGCGCAGGCCAGCTAACAAAGCACTTTTGAACTATAATCAAAATTTGGCAGCCACTTTACGCACAGCAAGATCCCATCGAACAGCAGTGCGCTAAAGACAGCCCTTGTTTTAGCCACTTTGTTCTAACAAAATGCAAACAGCGAGCTTTCGGAGCCAAGGATATAGTGCCAAATATGTCACTTCCCACAGAACAAAGTGGGGCAGATGTCAAAGTGTAGGGGAGCTGCTTTGAGCAGTGTTGGCGTAAAGAAAAAACCGAGATCGTTGTCAAATGATTACAAAGTGAAACATCAATTTCAGCAAATGAAACATTCTGTCTGATAATGTAGTCACTCTACCACCTGATGAAATTTAAAGTGGGATGCTTGTGTGTAAATGAATATTTCCACGTTTACTCAGGGCAATAATAAAGCAATCATTCAGCGCAATAGGGTCACGTAAGAGACATTTAGAGCCTGGGCTGCGAGGAAATTCCTTCTGGAACGGGCAGCTCCCATTACTCAGCCTCACTTAGCAAAAGGTCAGATCGAATTAGATGCTGGGGAGAAAACCTATTTTTCTTTGAAGAAAAGACTTTACCCCAATTATAACTCAACTGAAAAAAAAATACCCTGAAGCCTCAATCAGACATAATGCTCGTTTCCTCTCTAAAACAGATGTACTTGGAACTGAGGGAATTCTTAAAATGAAATTCAGTTTGACTGTATACTGTAATCAGTTAAACTGGCCTGTACCATTTTGACCACGTGTTGATACTTTGCATAAAATTATTGTCTGCAATTTTAATGTAGAGATTAATTTGGTATTTTTAAATGTAATTTCAAATAAAGTCGATAAATTATTATCCTATGGCTGTCTTTCCACATTTGTTACTCATGTTAAGAGTGTGTTTTAACAATAGTTTGTGTCAAGGACACCAGCAGATTAAGCATCTGATGTAAAGTGTTTTTGGATGTATTGTTCTTTCATAGAGAACACAGTCTATGTCAATCATCTTCAGATGCAGTTGGAGTTAAAGGACTCATAGGATTGAAAAATTATAGTGTCAAGAAGGACCATTTTAAAATCCCTTTCTCTGATTGGTATTTCTTGTCTGGCTAAAATTGTAAAAAGAACAATTCAAATTAAAAAGTTGCAAAAAACACTTAAGAGTCTGCTGGGAGACAGCAAGTTACATCATGATAAATTAGTACATTGTAAATAAATTATTTGATGGCCAGGAGAAAGAAGGCGAGCATTAGTGAACAGTAATAGCTTGCATTCCCAGAACTACCATAGCTGATCAGAATCAGCACCATGTGAGTGCTTAAACTGCTCCAACTGGCTTATCTCTGCTCTTTTCCTGTCCACTAATGAGTGGAATGAATGTTCTAACAGGCTTCATGCTGGGATATGTAGACTTCGGCTCATTGGAGCTGGTCGCAAGCAATCACCAACAAACACAACTGTTTTGACCACAGACACATTAGTCGGTCATTTATCACATTAATTAAAATAAGAGAATGAATTTGAATTCTTTAAAAGAAAATAGGCTATTGAAGGAAATATGTAGCACAATCAATATGAGAGGGAACATTGAGAACTGAAAGAAAAACCTATCTGTTCAGATGTGGACAGATTTGTTGTATGTTTTCACCACCTAAGCTTATTTCATCCAATGCAATCTATTTCCTATAATTAAATAATGATGACCGATTTCTTGCATTGCTCAGGTAATAGATAGATCATGCAGCAAAGAAGTTATAGCCAGCCTGCCACTACTTCACTACTGCTATAATTATTTGAATGCACTCCAAAAGTGAGGAGCCTCACCTACATGAAGGCATTTTTAAATCAACCTGTTCAGGCATGTCTGGGACAAATAGGATTTGAACCCAGGTCTTCTGGCCAAGCAATAGTGATACTACCATTGTATCACAAGTGCTCCTCTGGTGATGAGTGTTCAGATCATAAGAACAGGACTAGGACACTCAGGCCTGCTATGATCTATATTTTAAGTCAACTTACTCACCTCAGTTTTGTGACCTGAAATAACCTTGTTTATCAAAATTCCAGCAGTTTCAGCCTTGAAACTTTCAATTGATTGAACCTCAACAGCTTTTGGTAGAAAGTGTTCTTGTTTTCTAATATCCCTTGTGCAAAGAAATATTTCCTGCAAAACACTCCTGAATGGCATAGTTCTAATTTTAAAGCTATGGTGTGTTATTCTGGAATCTTCAACCAGAGGAAATAATTTCTCTCTGCTTATCCTATCAAATCCTTTAATCATCTTAAACTCCTCACTAGATCATCCCTTAATCTTCTCTGCTTGAAATAAAACCAGCTTTGTTTATATAACGTCTGCTCATAATTTAACTCTCTTAGACATCATATCAAGACCTTCAATGTATCTGCTTCTCTTTCAGCCACCACTTTATTTGCTGAGTCCTTTTCAACTTCTTTCAAGTCACTGTCCAGATTACAATGGTAGTTGAAATTCCACTTTTCTGTCCTAGTTACAATGGCCTTGATCAGATCGGCAAGTGGGCCGAGGAGTGGCAGATGGAGTTTAATTTAGATACATGTGAGGTGCTGCATTTTAGAAAGACAATTGCTAATGGTAAAATCCTGGGGAGTGTTGCTGAACAAAGAGACCTTAGAGAGCATGTGTTTAGTTCTCTGAAAGTAGAGTCACAGGTAGGCAGAATAGTGAAGAAGGTGTTTGGTACGCTTGCCTTTATTGGTCAGTGCATTGAGTATAAGAATTGGGAGGTCATGTTGTGGCTATACAGGACATTGGTTAGGCCACTTTTGGAATACCACATCAATTTCGGTCTCCCTGCTATGGGAAGGATGTTGTAAAATCTGAAAGGGTTCAGAAATGATTTACGAGGATGTTGCCAGGGTTGGAGGGTTTGAGCTACAGGGAGAGGCTGAATAGGCTGGGGCTATTTTCCTTAGAATGTTGGAGGCTGAGGGGTGGCCTTATAGAAGTTTATAAAATTGTGAGGAGCATGGATAGGGTGAATAGCCAACATCTTTTCCCCAGGGCAGTGGAGTCTAAAACGAGAGGGCATAGGTTTAAGTTGAGATGGGAAAGATTTAAAAGGACCTTAAGGGGCAACCTTTTTACGCAGATGGTGGTGCGTGTATGGAATGAACTGCCAGAGGAGGTGGTGGAGGCTGTGCGGTTGCAGCATTTGAAGGGCATCTGGATGGGTATATGAATGATGGGTGGTGTGGGGTGTGGAGGGATATGGGCCAAATGCTGGCAGATGGGACAGGATTGGTTTAGGATATCTTGTCGGCGTAGACAAGTTGGACCGATGGGTCTGTTTCCATGATTTGGAGCTCTATGACTCTATGATTTTACTGGAAAACATGCAAAACAATATGGGTTATTTTAAAATCATAATCTTTCCAATTAAAACATTCTGCTTCCTCCCAAAACACAGAATGTCATCCCACATATACAGAGATCAAAATTGCACTGCCCACTAGGTGTTTTTGTAAGACCTCATGCATCAACACATCTTGTATCTGCCCTAGTTGCGCAAGCGTTCAGCCTACTTTCTGGAAGAGTATGAGGAAGGGCAAACCAGTCTTATGTTGACAACTAGTTTGTAAATTCTGAATATAAATGTGAATGCTTAATACCATAGATTGTAATAGCCATTTGCCACTGAAGATTTTGGAGTGTGGCTGCCAATGCTATATAAGTATTTGAAAGGGTTAATACTGAGTGCCAGAAGCATCACCATTGTGATGATGCCATGTGGACTTGTGGGCACAACAGCTTAGGATCTCAAAGGTGTTAGAGCGAACACCTGGTCTTCCTTGGTCTCTAACTGTGTCTTTTGTGGCAATCTATCTTGTAAATAGGTGCCAAAATGTGATATCCAGTATCTTGTTTCTGACAGTACCTATAAATTGCTTTCCTTGATCACACTAGACCTAGCAGGCCCTGTAGTTCCCTATATTGATATAAGATAGTGGCAGTAATCTTCATCATGGGAAGCAGCTCATTCAGCAATATGAGATGACAAGTCCGTACAAAAGCCATTGTTTAAGCCAAGGCTTCAAGTCACCTGTAGAGATGGCACAAGAAGATTGATCAGTTGTTTATCTGCTAGGTTTAATCTTACACAGTGCATATGTAACAAAAAATCCTTGAACACAGCAAATACAGATACTACAGACTTCAAATCGATTTGTCCCATTTTTTCTCTGCATTTTGCTCCTTGGTAACTTCATCCAACAACACAGTTTCCACATGTACCATGCTGACACCCAGCTCTACCTCACTACCACTGTTCTTTACGCTTCTCCTTCCTCTGGATTGTCAGACTGTTTGTCAGATTGATGTTGGATCCACTATTTAATTTCAGAAATTTCCTCCAAAAAGATTTTTGAAAGCCACTGTCCTTAAAATGCTGCACAAACTCAGTATATTAACTGTCAACTCCATTCCTCTCCCTGCAACTATGTGGCTGAATTAGACTGTTCACAACATTGGTGCTCCATTTAACCCCAACATGAGTTTCCAACTACACATCCGTACAGTCACTGAGCTCATCTGTTTCTGTCTCTGGAACATCAACTGATTCTGCTCCTGTCTCTGCTCATCTGCTGCTGAAAACATCATCCATGCTTTTATCCCCTTTAGACTTGTCTATTCCAATGTTTTCCTGCCCAACCTCCATTTTCTATCCTCCATAAACTTAACTACATTCACAAGTTTGCTGCACATGGATGAGTCTTGCACCCAGCTGCATACCCATCATTCCTGCGCTAATATTGGTGCCCAAAAAGGCAATACCTCTGTTTTAAAGTTCTCATCCTCCATGTTTTCAAATCCCTCCATGGCCTCACCTGACCCTACCTTTGTGATCTCCTCCAATCTTTCACACTCTGAGTTATCTGCCCTCGTCTAATTCTGAGCAACCCCTTTTGAATAGATTCACCATTGGTGACCAGGCTCTCAGCTCTATGATTCCCTCCATCAATATTTCCGTCCTTTTAACCCTGCTTGCATCCTTTAAGATGTTTCCTTCAAACCTCTACCTCATCTGTCTTAATGTCTCCTTATGTGAATCAGTATTAAATTTTCCTTTGTATTGCTTCTCCGAAATGCCTTGGGGCGGCTTATTTTATTAGAAGTGCGGTACCAATACAAGTTGTTGTCATCACCCAAGTATATATCATGCAAGCTCATTGGATCATCAATTCAACATGGGACTTTCAAGTGGTATCACTGATTGCAACTTGTTTAAGCTTTGAATGAATTTCAGTGGCATCCCTCTAAAGAGTCCAGTTAATATTTCCCTGAAGGTAAAACCCTCTAGCTTTACTGTGGGAGTAGGAATTTCAAACTTAAGATTCCCTCCTGCTAACTAAGACACTAACAGCATGCTAAAATCATATTACCACAGCATTAACAGCTGGAGCTCTCTTTGTTTTCTCTCAAGTCCTCAATGCACCCTGCACTTCAATTGTTTATTTTTGTCCATGAAAGTAACAAATCAATGTTTCCTGGATCTATTCAAATCATGTTTTCAGAGAGCAAACCTACAGTCACAAATAGATTAAGCAATGTCAATAACTTTCAAGCAAAAGTTCTCTGAGTGTTATGTTGCCATTGTAAACATCATACCAGAGCTCACCAAACATCAATATATAAAAGTTGAAGGAGCCATGGATGTGGGAAATCTACAAATCCTGAACAAAAACAGTAAATTCTGGAAATGACCAGCAAGTCTGGTGAAATCTGTAGAGATAAAAACACTTAATGTTTCAGCTCACATCCTTTCACAGAGCTGAGAAAAGTTAAAACTTTTGAGTAAGTGAAAGGAGGAGGCTAGGAAGGGCAAAATCTGGGAAAAGGTGGAGGGGAGGACAGATTAAAGGCAAAAATATTTCATGGGGCAAGGCCAATATGAATAAAAATGAGACCTGTGGGAGTCCAAGTTTACTAGGGTTACTTGTTGACAGCCTATCATCGGAAATGGAAACAGAAAAGTCAAGGAGGGGAGAGAAGAGTCAAATTACATGAAGGTGAGGGAAGGATGGAAATTGAAACCAAAGTCATTGAAAGTTTTCCAATTCAGGTCAGAGCAAGAAGCAACACCAGTACCTGCCTTTGTACCAAAACAGCTCTTCTCAAAGTCACAGATAACATCCCAAGTGACCATGACCACAGTTAACTTTCACTCCCTGCCTTTCTTGATCTGTCTGTGCTCTTTGACATGGTTTGCCACAATATCCTGTGATGTAATTTGTTATTTACACAAATTTCATTATTATTTACTTTTGAGCTTGGATTTTTGAATTTTGAGCTCATGACTTATGGGATTTTCTGTGCGTCTGAAAGGATTTAATAATTAATTTGTAAGGATTTCTGTAGCCATGGTGATTTATTTTAAAATCATTTGAGAGAGATAGGTGGCAATAACTAATGAACCTTCTGTTTATTTTGGGAGAGTTTGAGTGAACAAAGTACAATGCTGTGCGTTAAGCTTTCTGATGGAAGATTCCGGAAATTTTTTTGTGCTTGGGGATTGGAAGTAAAATACCTTTTGTTTGGAGAGATAGCTTTTAGTTTCAGTCTGGGGTACTTCTGCAAGGTTCTTAGCTGAAGATGGATGTGAATAGCTGTTGCTCCTGAGTCCTCACACCAACTCCCTTCACTATATATGCCACTGTCCACGCTCCCAAAAATCACTACCCTTCACACATTCTGATTTGGCCTTGACCTTTCCAGATTCAAGTGTTCTGGGACATTGAGAAAACACTCACTAAAAATCTACATGCTCTGGAAGTCTACTTCAGAAAATGGAGACATTGACCAAACATTCACAAGACAGCCATTTCAGCCTTCCACCTGAATTACTTGTAAGGTCAGAAGAACACTTCCAGAATGGCAGATACCCATGACTCAAAGCCAAAACACCTTAGCATCAGATTTGGCATACATTGGCTCTGGTGTTCTGGAGGTGTTGCTGGTAGATTAGGATTAACCTCATATGCAAACTGATGCATCAGAGCCAACATAGCATACACTGCTTCACTTCCCCTGACTTCCCAACAGCAGAGTATCACTGCACAATCTCGCTTTGTCTATGCCACTTCTTACAGTATGTTTAGAACTACTATCCTGTGCGGTAGGGGGAGGGGAGAATTTGAAGCTTGTGAAATCCACATTGATACCATTGGGCTGCAGGGTTCCCAAGCGGAATATGAGTTGCTGTTCCTGCAACCTTCGGGTGGCATCATTGTGGCACTGCAGGAGGCCCAGGATGGACATGTCGTCTGAGGAATGGGAGGGGGAGTTGAAATGGTTCGTGACTGGGAGGTGCCCTACTGCATCCCAAAACCAGTCCAGCTTGTCCCTGCCTCCCTAACCTGTTGTTCCTCCCACCTATCCCCTCCTCCCACCTCAAACCCTACCCCCATCTCCTACCTACTAACCTCATCTTGCCCCCTTGACCTGTCCATCCTCCCTGGACTGATCTATCCCTTCCCTAACTCCCCACCTACACTCACTTTTACTGGCTCCATCCCTGCCTCTTCGACCTGTTTGTTTCCTCTCCACCTATCCTCTCCTCTATCCATCTTCTTTCCGCCTCCCACTCTCTCCCCATTTTTTTCAGAACCCCCTTCCCCTCCCCCATTTCTGAAGAAGGGTCTAGGCCCGAAACGTCAGCCTTCCTGCTCCTATGATGCTGCTTGGCCTGCTGTGTTCATCCAGCTCTGCACCTTGTTATCTCAGATTCTCCAGCATCTGCAGTTCCTACTGTGTCTGATCCAAATAATTGTTGATTGTCTCCTGGCAGCTGCTAACACCACCGACAGAAGTGGGCCATGTAAGCATACCACAGCTAAATGGCAAGAGAATTCAGGCAAAGTTGAGAAGGATGACTCTGGACAGACTTGTATGTTCTCTTCGAAATTCAGAAAACAACCACGAGTCAGTGACCATTGGTTGCTTGTGTGAATCCGTTCCTAAATGCAGGAGCATATTTCAATGTGTTGGGAGAAAAACATTCAGCAATAATCAGGATCATCCTGCTCTCTGCTGACCAAAGAACGTAAAGATCTTGCTTTATAACAATAAAAAGGCACTGAAATTGTTCAGCATCACGCTCATTCAAAACATCAGAAGAAAGGCTGATTTTAAGTCCTAAATGTGACACACTTATCAGTTTTTGCACAGCAACAAATCTCCACACAATCGCTGTCACATGTGTGATTCCTGATTGCAATCAGCAGCACTCTTAAATCGTATGCTGGTTGCTTTATTGGTCTTGGCAAACTGAAGGGTGTAAATTGCACATTGACTTCTATTTCTGCCCTATGATGCATTAACAATGATGAAGATTGTTTAACATCAGGAAGCAGATCGAGAAGGAACATCAGCACCTGTTCCATCTTGACATGAGTGAGAAGGTTGGGGAAGAACCTCCCTTATGGTCTCACCAAGACAAATTGTCCAGAAAGCCAGATTAGAATTTGTATTGATGTGTGACTGCCAACTAAGTCTTACAACAAGAAAAACATTTGACACTGATGATATCATTGGGAAAATGAATGTTCAATTAATTTGACTTCAATGTGGGATGCTAGTAAATCGAGCTTCAGAACAATGGAGCTATCTTACAGTTTGTTGACTCACACCAAACATTCTTTGCTATGAGGCTTAACTTTGGAGTCAATTCGCAGCTGAAGTATTTAAATATGATTCAACCTGCTCTTCGAGAATTGAAGACATACTGAATGTGAGTGATGACCGTCTCACACATGGTTGCACTGGAAATGTGCTTGAGATATGCCGACAGCATCTTAGAGAAAGACTGTTGCCTCAACTTTGAACAACACAAGCACCTATTCAGTGTGAGCAGACTCAAATTCTTTGGTCACAAGTTCAGGAATGAAGGACTATTACCTTATCCTTGGAAAGTTGAAGCCATTTAAAATGTTGCAGATCTTTATCAATGTGCTCCAAGTCTGAAGGATTCCTTATGAATTGTAGTTACTTCATTCCTGACCTCATTATAGTATCTGTCCCTCCCCCTGCTGCATTAAGCAACTTACCAAATGGAATGGAACTACATCATCACGCAAATAGGCTGGGTATTAGATCTGTTAACAGTGGATAGAAACTTGTACCAATACCTATTTCACCCCTGAGAGAACCACCCTGCTAGGAATAATGCAACCCCAGTTGATTGACCTGCAACTATTGTGTGAAAAGGCAAGGTAGGGAATCTGTGAATTGTTATATTTTCAAATCAATCTTGCTCAGAGATGTTATTACACTTCTTTGGAGTAGGTAAGACCTGAACCTGGACTTCTTGGCGCAGAGATAGGGACACTACCACAGTGCCACAAGAGCTCCTACCCATCCATGTTGTGATGGTGAGCTAACTGGTAACACTCATTGCTGACAAATGGAGAGAAATATTGTCAATCACAGGAGGGATCTTACATTGCCATTTCTGTTTGAATGGAAGTGAGTTGGAAATTACAGATCGCTCATGAATTTGTTCAACAATTTATGAAGCAAATCATCTACTCAACTACAGTGTTGGATACTCAAGCCACAAAAGTACAATTTCCATGCCGAGTCTCAGTCAGATAAGTTAAACACAGCCGATTAACTTTTGTGACATACTTTGTCAAAAGTTTTATTAGTCTTGAGGAAAAGGTTGTTAAACAACATATTAACTATGTAAGCCAAAATGTGGTGCAAATGTTACTAAAACCGCTGATACCAAAGCAACAATGAAACAAGATGATTTGTTATAATTGTGCATGAAAGCTATGGAATCAAAAACTAGAAAGATATGATCAGAAATGTGTCGACCAACCAAATCACTAATGCTGCAAGGTATTCACAATGTTTTTGTGTATGCAGCATAATCATTGTGAGAACATACTGTCAACAGCACATGAAGGCTACCCAGGGACTTGTCAAAACTAAAGGAAAAGCTATGGGTCCCAGGAATTGACCACATGGCTGAATACATAATCAGTCTTTGTCATGTCAAAGAACCACAATATCACATTTTAAGGCTCCTTTCACAATGTATGAACTAACTCTAGGATCATGGATTGAGGTTAGCATTGATTTTTGCAGGGATCGTTGCACAGTGGTGAGCACTTACTTATTTGTCACTCACTACAGCAGATTTCCAGTGTAGAAATATTTACATTGACTTCAACAAAGACAGTCATCCAAAAGATGGACGAGATGATTGCCTTGATTAGATCCCTTAAAATGGCTCTGAGATGACAATGAACTCACAATCAGCAACAATGAGTTCAGTAAATTGGAGGACTTAGCTAGGTTTTAATCTTCAAACATTCACACCCATTGGCCAAAAGCTAACACAGAAATCAAAATGTATGCATTTCGTGGAAAAAGTATATACAGCTACAACTGAAAGCAAGAAAAGGAAACAATCAATAATGGGGGGCAAGGCTTTGAGGTAAGGAGTAGAACATTTAGAGTGGATTTAATGAAAATCTTTTTCATTCAGAGGG
>NC_063336.1:88733825-88747032 GCF_021869965.1 Rhincodon typus | reverse complement strand
TTCTTCAGAAATGGGGGAGGGGAAGGGGGTTCTGAAATAAATAGGGAGAGAGGGGGAGGCGGATAGAAGATGGATAGAGGAGAAGATAGGTGGAGAGGAGACAGACAGGTCAAAGAGGCGGGGATGGAGCCAGTAAAGGTGAGTGTAGGTGGGGAGTTAGGGAGGAGATAGGTCAGTCCAGGGAGGGCAGACAGGTTAAGGGGGCGGGATGAGGTTAGTAGGTAGGAGATGGGGGTGGGGCTTGAGGTGGGAGGCGGGGATAGGTGGGAGGGAGGACAGGTTAGGGAGGCGGGGACGAGCTGGGCTGGCTTTGGGATGCGGTAGGGGGAGGGGAGGTTTTGAAGCTTGTGAAATCCACATTGATACCATTGGGCTGCAGGGTTCCCAAGCGGAATATGAGGTGCTGTTCCTGCAACCTTCGGGTGGCATCGTTGTGGCACTGCAGGAGGCCCAGGATGGACATTCGTCTGAGGAATCGGAGGAGGAGTTGAAATGGTTCGCGACTGGGAGGTGCAGTTGTTTAGTGCGAACCGAGCGTAGGTGTTCTGCAAAGCGGTCACCAAGCCTCCGCTTGGTTTCCCCAATGTAGAGGAGGCCACAACGGGAACAGCGGATACAGTATACCACATTAGCAGATGTGCAGGTGAACATCTTCTTGATGTGGAAAGTCTTCTTGGGGCCTGGGATGGGGGTGAGGGGAGATGTGTAGGGGCAGGTGTCGCACTTCATGCGGTTGCAGGGAAAAGTGCTGGGTGTGGTGGGGCTGGAGGGGAGTGTGGAGCTGACAAGGGAGTCCCAGAGAGAGTGGTCTCTCTGGAAAGCAGATAAGGGTGGGGAGGGAAAAATGTTTTTGGTGGTGGAGTTGGATTGCAGATGGCGGAAGTGTCGGAGGATGATGCGTTGGATTCGGAGGTTGGTGGGGTGATACGTGAGGACGAGGGGGATTCTGTTTTGGTTGTTACTGCGGGGAGGGGGTGTGAGGGATGAGTTGCGGGAAATGCGGGAGACATGGTCGAGGGCGTTCTGAAACCACCTGGACCGTCTCTGATACCTCTCTCTCTTTCCTGGACCTCTCTATTTCCATCTCTGGCAAACATCTGGAAACCGATATCCATTTCAAGCCCACCGACTCCCACAGCTGCCGAGAATACACCTCCTCCCACCCACCTTCCTGCAAAAATGCCAAACCCTATTCCCAATTTCTTCGCCTCCGCCACATCTGCTCCCAGGATGAGGCAGTCCACTCCCGTACATCTCAGATGTCCTCGTTTTTCAAGGACCGCAACTTCCCCCCCTCAGTGGTCGAGAACACTGTCAACTGTGTCTCCCGCATTTCTCGCAACTCATCCCTCACACCCCCTCCCCGCAGTAACAACCAAAACAGAATCCCCCTCGTCCTCACGTATCACCCCACCAACCTCCGGATCCAACGCATCATCCTCTGACACTTCCACCATCTGCAATCCGGCCCCACCACCAAAGCCATTTTTCCCTCTCCACCCTTATCTGCTTTCCGGAGGGACCACTCTCTCTGGGACTCCCTTGTCCGCTCCACACTCCCCTTCGGCCCCACCACACCCGGCACTTTTCCCTGCAACCGCAGGAACTGCTACACCTGCCCCTACACTTCACCCCTCACCCCCATCCCAGGCCCCAAGAAGACTTTCCACATCAAGCAGATGTTCACCTGCACATCTGCTAATGTGGTATACTGTATCTGCTGTTCCCTTTGCGGCCTCCTCTACATCGGAGAAACCAAGCGGAGGCTTGGTGACCGCTTTGCAGAACACCTACGCTCGGTTCACACTAAACAACTGCACCTCCCAGTCGCGAACCATTTCAACTCCCGCTCCCATTCCTCAGACGAATGTCCATCCTGGGCCTCCTGCAGTGCCACAACGATGCCACCCGAAGGTTGCAGGAACAGCACCTCATATTCCACGTGGGAACCCTGCAGCCCAATGGTATCAATGTGGACTTCACAAGCTTCAAAATCTCCCCTCCCCCTACCGCATCCCAAAACCAGCCCAGCTTGTCCCCGCCTCCCTAACCTGTCCTTCCTCCCACCTATCCCCTCCTCCCACCTCAAGCCCCACCCCCATCTCCTACCTACTAACCTCATCCCGCCCCCTTGACCTGTCCGTCCTCCCTGGACTGACCTATCTCCTCCCTACCTCCCCACCTACACTCACCTTTACTGGCTCCATCCCCGCCTCTTTGACCTGTCTGTCTCCTCTCCACCTATCCTCTCCTCTATCCATCTTCTATCCGCCTCCCCCTCTCTCCCTATTTATTTCAGAACCCCCTTCGCCTCCCCCATTTCTGAAGAATGGTCTAGGCCCGAAACGTCAGCCTTCCTGCTCCTCTGATGCTGCTTGGCCTGCTGTGTTCATCCAGCTCTGCACCTTGTTATCTCAGATTCTCCAGCATCTGCAGTTCCTACTATCTTAGAATAGTTGTTTTTGATTGGCACAGGTTCAATGGGCCTAAGGGCCCACTTCTGTGCTGGAGATCGCTATGACTATGATATGGCTCCTGTGCTATTTTGCCACATTTATGATCAACATTTACAGAAACACGATCAAGAATAAAATAATTGAAGTGAGAGTAAATTCATCACAAACATGAAATTCAGAGCTATGCCACTAAAACTAAGAGATAAAATGCTTGTGAAATGTGATGGTCATGCTAGACGGTGAATTCAATATCCAATCATTTGTAGTGGATGACACAAAAGGATCAATGATCATTACTCAGTCAATTTTCAAATCAGCACATGGAAAGGGTCATTTTTCAAAACACTGAGAGCACCTGTGGTAAGCATTGAATCTGAGTTCAGCATTAACATCTCTGATGAAGAACGTAAGTTAAATATGAATGCATTTGTCAAATACAATCTCATGTTGGTGAGGGAAAATGTCCACGGTAGTTAATTGATTTTTTACAAAAGTGAGCAATTTGAGTTGAAGGACTATTTTTCATCACATTTTATACAGCAGGTTGTCTGATAAATTAATACAGAAATTATAATATGTAATAAGTTGAATGTTCTACTTAACCAAAAGTTTGTTTTATTTTAGAGATTAATTATTAAAGCATGCTATATCTCTCATTTTCTGAGAAGGGAAGGAATGTCATTTTGGATTCTGAAGAATGCAAAGTATATTCAGTTCAATTAGGGCCACCGTTCAGGGTTGTACCAACAGAGTGTGCAAACAAAGGAAAAGTCCTAAGAAGCTGTTTTAATAAATGAGCCAGGTTGGTTGTGCACTTTTACTTCTGGTCTGTCTCTGCCTGTTTCTAATCGCAACGGTAGTGATTGTGACAAGGTCAGCCAGCTGCACCTCATAGAATATGAGTTCCTTGATTGGGGCTGTTAATCTGGTCCAATCTGGGATCCCTCGTTGACAGACATAAAGAGAGTGTCAGAGATACTAACACTCTAATAACTGACTCTGAAGAGGCAGTACTAAAGTCAAGGACTACTCATATGTAAATAAACAGAGACTTGGTGACGGGATACTAGCCTCTGTGGAGTTATTTCAGCAAGCACCTTACTGAAACGAGAGGGAAAGAAAGATATATTGAAGGTTTTGAGGGTTTCCACATCTAAAGGAAAACTAAAAGTTTCTTTTGCTGTTAAAGCACTAAGTTAGGCAAAGCATGAAATGAAACTATGGTTCAACATAGAGCCTGAGTGAGTCAGAACTATTTCGGAGAGTTTTTAAGCATGTTCGTGTACCAGCATGGCAGGCTGTATGGGTTTTTGATGTGGAGAGAATGACTGTCTGGATGAAACCGTAACATGACGTATGGAATATCAGTTGGAATTTTGAAACAGTGAATGATTGCTTGGGATGGAGAGATGGCTGTGAATGTGAGTTTTGGTAGATACCGGAAACAGGGAAATGGAAAGCATTGATGAAAGCAAGCAAGAGAAAAGAGACAAACCCTGTATCCATCCTCGTAGCCCCCGATACTCCATGGCCCAATACCCACCCCATTGTTCCTCATTCCCCTATGCACCAGCACCCACGCCATCTACTGATCCCATCAGCTCCTCATGCCCCCAGTGATCATTTGTCCAACTCCATGGTGCTCTATAGCTTTTGCGCCAATTCAAGTCAACTGACACCCACATTCACTACCTTTGGCCCTTCCTTCTCCATGTCCACTCATCTAATATCCACCTTGAGCAAATGTCAGGGATAGGCTGAGAGAAAATAAAGTTATTTCTATTAATGACATCCGTATTGTGGAAAAAAGGCTGCTTGAATCAAATGCCTCTTTGTATCATTTGAATTATTTTAATCAATCGTTTATGAGAGCAAACATTTCATTGCTCAAGCAATTGGAGCTGTCCCTCAAAATGTTGAGTTGATAGTTATTTCATTGCGAACAGTTTAGTTTGAGAAATCCATCACATAAGTCCTCTAATAGTTTTCAAGAAGAGTTATTGGGCCTCCCTCCCTAAATGCTGGCAAACTGCTGAGTTTTTCTAGCAATTTCTGCTTTCGTTCTAGAATGATTTTGTGTGAACGACACTCCGAAATACTTATCACTGTGATTTTGTTTTCAAATTTCTCTCCTTTATTGAATGATTCCTTTACAGGGCAATCCCGATGAGTTAATACACTTTTTTTACATACAGAAATATGTGTACTTTGCAAAATCACATTGTGCCTTACCTCCAACGAAGAGTGCCTTGCCTTCTCTGAAGGGTAGATTATATCTCCCAAAATTAACCTGATCCAAAGGAATACCCTGGCTATCTAAAAGAAATGCACTGGGGACATCAGACCTGTTCTTTCCTGGTCTAATCTCCACACTCTGAGTTCCATATTCCAGGGCTCCCAAAATAACTTCAATGGAGTCAGCTGATGATTGAAATGGCCAGCTGTCTCTGGGAACCAGGCATATGTGTGCTGTGAATTACCCCTGCAAGAATAGAAAATGACACATTTAGGGCCTGGACTTGGGATTCCCAGCTTCCTGTAACATTTTTGCCATGGTGGAGAAACTTGCCATTGTGGTGAAAACCCAAGCAAGGTTTGGAAACTCTATATTGATTATTGAATGCAATTATACAGCATTCTTGACAAAGAAGCTACTTAAAAGACTGGTGGTTCAATTCTCAAGGATGCTTGCAAGTTTCACTTGCATTTAGATGGACCATTGTGAGAGAATCACAAGTTCCTGGCCTGCCAAGTGCTTTTTCCACTTCAATCATGCGTCCTGCCAACCCCTGAGTAGCATTGAAGGCAACTACAGAAGAATGTATATCTGCTCAGCCTGCTCTCCTGTAAAAGTTGGTGACAAGCAAGTGAAAGGAAGTTAGGATGAATCCGAGAGTCATCACCATCTGATAATCATGGATTAGCTTTTGAAGCATTTCACTATTTCAGGACATACTAATGTCATTCATAAAATGTTGATGCCCGATATTTTCATAATGTATATGTTCAAAAAGGAAGACTTTATGAGGTAAATCTTATTGAGAGGCCAGATAAAAGGATGTATGAAAGAAAATTTCCATTGGGTAATCTCAAATATATATTTACACAAAGCTGAAGTACAAGGCAAGAACACGTTTATCACATTGATAGACGTTCAGCTCAGAAAATATCTTGATCTGGAATTAAGAATGTTGTATAACAAATTGTTACATGAAGACTGAGTAACAAACAATTTCAGCAACAACTGCCTTATGTGATTAACGATTAATGCAATCAGTGCTTTGGGACCCGTCTATGCTCAGATATTGATATACAGTACTGATTGAGCTTTCATACATCTCAGTGTTTATCCGATGTGAGAAAGCTTTCTTTCTTTATCCAGAATTTGGTTCCCTATTGATGGTTAAATTTTTGACAGCTACATAATGCCCTTGGCCATTTCTTTGATTGAATTCCACACAACGCAATTTTATTGTTCAGAGAAGTAAGGACATCAAAATTGCAAGAAGAGCGGCATTGCTAGACAGAATTTGAGGCTTAAAAGTGTTAGTGTGCGTTCTCAAAAGGGGAATGTTGATCAGTAAGGATAACAAGTGAATATTATGAAAGAGCTATAATCTGATATAGGGCCCAAATATCGAACCCTTTCAACAAGTTATTGAGATTGAGGATTATTTGAGTTTAAACAGCCAGGCAGAAAATTGAAGTGGTTAGCTCAGTTGCCTCTTTTACATGCCACACAATTTTTAATTTCTAATCATTTACCTAAGTTATAGTTTGTGTGATTTGTCTCAATAACTTAGTGATGTTGGGCTGCTGAGATGATTTCTCGGAAGCATGATAAGGTGTATCATCTTGAGGTGCAGTGTTAATGCAAATCCTTTGCCTATAATAGTACACGCAAATTGCCTCCATTCTGGTCATGTCACTTTTAAGAAGATGTCAAGCCTCTGGAGAGGAGTTATTCACATAATACCAAAGGTGAGGGATACTTAACTGGAGAGGATAGACAAAGCTCCAATGTTTTTCCTTTAAGACATAGATAATTAAGGGATGAGAAAATTGAACTGTTTGAAATCCTGAAGTATTTTGACAGAGGAACTGATTTATATTGCAGGAAGCATGAGAATGAACGAGACGAGGACCTGCGGGCACAGCCTCACAATAAAGGGATGACCCTTTAGAACTGAGATGAGGAGGAATTTCTACAACCAGAGAGTGGTTAATCTGAGGAACTCATTGCCACAGAGGGCTGTGGGGCCAAGTCATTGATTGTATTAAGCAGAGACAGTTAGTTTCTTGATTGGTAAGGGGATCAAGGGTTATGGGCAGAAGACATGAGAATGGAGTTGAAAAACATATCAGCCATGGGCAAATGGCAGAGCAGACTTAATGGGCTGAGTGGCCTAATTCTGCTCCTATATCTTATGGTCTTATGGAATAGACACAAAAATACAGTGATTGGAAAATATACCTGTGGAAGATGACTTGTGTTAGCAAGGAACTGGACTGATGGTTACTAAATTGATTATATGTGGGGGCCTGAAAACTTGCAAACAAAATATAGTCATCCTGTTAATGTAAGTAAACTTGAACTGAAAATGATTTCCTTATCAGCAGAAGCAGTTTTTCCTTCCTGCTATTATCTAAATCATTCATTATTCCAAACATCTCTTTTAAATTTCACCCTAACCTTCTTGGTTCTAAAGCAAATAATTTCAGTTTCTTGAATCTCCTTGGGTATGAAATACATCCTCAGATGCTTGGTATCCCGTCACCGAGTCACCCTGTACTTATATGTTGAAATTCCTGGTCCGCCTTCCTCAGGGCCAGCTCTGAGTGAGCAAAACACATGACACTCTTGATTATATCTGTCAGCCAGGGCTCCCTGATTGGAACAGACTAACAGCCCCAATCAAGGAACTCATATTCTATGAGGTCCACTTGGTTGCCTCATTACAATCACTGCAGGGTAATTGTTCCTCATTATTGAAAACGTTCCAGTAGATCTCCGTTTCAAAATCTTAGCATTGTAATGTGGAATTGGAGAAAGTTTGAATATACAATGGGTATGACACCAGTTTCAGGCAGGAGGAACCGAGACCAGCTATATTTGGGACCCGTTAGGGTTCTATTTCATGCCCGCAAAATGGGTGCAATGTGAACCAGTTTTGAGGACATAGCAACCAAAGGAAATCCACTTGCCGCACGTAAGATGTAACTAACATGCAGTAAATAAAAGAAATTCTCCCCATATACACAGCAAAACTAATTGCAATCGAGATTCATGAACATATAAAATTATGTGAGTAAAACCATTGGAAAATATTAAGGAACAAATATAATCTTGCCTAAATCAATGGCAGAAAATAAGAGTTTTTGTATTACTTTTTCACAGTAGTGCGCATTGTAAGATGCAGTATTTCCAAACCTATTATCAGATTGTGTAAATATATCAGAGATGTTAATAAAAGTGGTGCCATATAATTGTTGTGAAAAGATTAGAGGGAGTGAAACATTGAGATTTGATAATGTGCAATTATGAAAATGAAAATAAGTGAAGGCAGGAAAGAAAGCTGCTTTAGTGGAAATAGAGATGGAGAGCAACTAATATGATTGCAATCTTCAAAACAGGTCACTAGAACGATCTCGGTAATTATAGACTAGTTAGCCCGGTCATAATAGTGCCAAACATATTGGCGTCTCCTATGAAGAAAGCAATTAAGAGCCATCTTGAGAGATTCAAGATAATTAAGCAAATCCTACAGCAATGAATGACAGCCTGTGTTTAAAAATTTTATGAAGATCTTTTGAGGATGTAATCAACTTGCTGGATTAACATAATAAGAACAATATTATATTTTGATTTTTATAAAATAAAAGATGAAAGCTCTGACATTAAGTAGCAGGATGCAATTTGGATAAAGAACCAACTAGGCTGGCAAAGATAAATTCCAAACGAGCACATTGTTCCATAATCTACTGATGATATGGAGACCTCCACAGGAACTAGCTAGTGTATAATCAACGATTCCTATCTGTTCCTGATTCTGGTTTACACTTCTAAATTTGTAGCATAGGCCTGAACACTGGCAAAAACATGGAATGGGTATGGAACAGTACCTACATTAATTGCCATTTGTAAAAGAGTTCAACACTTTGATACTTTTTGGTGAAATTTAATCTAAGAAGTGGGGGTCTTGGTTACTGGATGGAGAGCTGAGAGACCCCCATGAAGTTCTGTTGGGGAGCCCACCAAATTAAATGCCAATCAGGACCCCAGGGGTGGACATCTCATGCCCTCCGCCCCTCCCACCCGGAGAGCTGTCAGCCAATCACAGGTTGATAGCTTTCCATTGTGGGCAGCACCTTTGGGGATGGTGGTTTCACCCAGCACGGTACCAATCAGAGGCCCAGGATCAGTGAGGAACTCTAAGCGAGAGTAGGATGTGGGATACAGAGGTTGCTGGCTAGGGGGACAGAGGTGTTCGAAAAAAGGATGGCTGGCTGCTCGCAGACAATATGTTCAATAAAGCCTGTTGTTGGCCACTGACAAGAATTCATATAAATGTCTTGTATTACTACATAGTATTAATGGTGATGATACCAATCGTATTAGAGGCAGACACCTGGAGCCTGAAGTAAATCCCAGTAAGTGGAGCCTATGAAGACGCCAAGAAAATCAAACCCAAGGTGGGAGAAATACTCAAAGTAAATCCCATAGGTGGTAATTGCTGGCTAGTGACAATCTTTGAGATGTACCTAAGCACAATACTGCACAATGGGAAAGGCCAGGAAGAAGCCAATGACAGCATGCAAGAAGGCCCAAGGCAGCATGAGCAGTTAGCAATAGTAAGTAATCAATAGATCACAGTGAGTGAAGTATTACAGAAGAAACAAGTAATCTGAAAATACATTATGGCAAGTGCAAAGGGACAGTGCACAGCCTAAGCCGTGAAGGAACCCAACTCTGGCAGATTTATGGAGGGTTATGAGTGCAATTTGAAAAGTTTTAGCAAAGATCTGTAGCTCGGGTTGTGGGTGAGATTGCTGACTTGCTTCATGAGCTGGTTTGCTTTTGTTCAGACATTTTGTCACCACGCTAGGTAACATCATCAGTGAGGCCTCCGATGAAACGATGTTGTTCTACTTCACTTGGAATTTATACTGTCCAGTCCGTTCTGGTGAGTAGTGTCATTTCCGGTTTTGTTCTGTATGGGTTTATATATGGGGTCCAATTCTATATGTTTGTTGATTGAAGTATGGGTGGAGAACCATGCCTCTGGGAATTCCCGTGCGTGTCTATGTTTGGTTGGGCAACGATGGTTACGTTGTCCCAGTTAAAATGATGGCCTTCAACGTTCAAGCGTACTGATACAAACCCCATATACAAGCCCATTCAGAATAAAACCAGAAATGACACTACTCACCAGAACGGACCAGACAGTATAAATTCCAAGCAGAGTAGAACAACATCGCTTCATCGGAGGCTTCACTGATGATGTTACCTAGCATGGTGACAAAACATCTGAATGAAAACAAGCCAGCTCGGCGAGCAAGTCAGCAATGAGAAAGACTAGGGGACATCTGCAGTGACACGCAGAGAAATGAACAAAAGTCTGTGGGAGTGTTAATTAAGGGGTGACAGAGGGATGGGATGAACTCTGCTTGGGGGATCTGACAGGTCCCCAGCAGGTATTTGGCTCCCCTGATGCTATAGGCCTGGAGGATGGGCTCTGTTAAGCCGAGACTCAAGCAGGTAACAAAGAAGTTAGTTTCAAATTGGATACTGGAGCCAACGTATTGATTGTTTTGGATGCTGCTGCAAAGCTGACATCAAGAATCTTCAGACCATCCTCAGCTAAACATTGGGGCTCAGAAACTACAAGAATTGGGGTAAGAGACTGAATGATTTCTGCAGAACTCTGCAATGGAGAAGCGATTAAGGAGGCTGAGGGGTGACCTAATAGAGGTTTATAAAATCATGAGGGGCATGGACAGGATAAATAGGCAAGGTATTTTCCCCAGGGTGGGGGAGTCCAAAACTAGAGGGCATAGATTTAAGGTGAGAGGGGAGAGATATAAAAGGGACCTAAGGGGCAACTTTTTCACGCAGAGGGAGGTGTGTACATGGAATGAGCTGCCAGAGGAAGTGGTGGAGGCTGGTACCTGGAAGGTATACGAATAGGAAGGGTTTAGAGGGAAATGGGCGAAATGCTGGCAAATGGAACTGGATTTATATAAGATAACTGATCGGCATGGATGACCTGGACTGAAGGATCTGTTTCCGTGCTGTACAGCTCTATGACTCTATAACCTTGTGCATATTTCCTCATCGTTATGATCCTTCAAAAAGCAGTGTTTGTCTCAGCGTCCTTTGATTACTATTGCAGAAGATTGGGCCAGACACTCCATTCCTGTACAAAAAGAAGCTGGAAATTGTAGAAAAATAAGGGACCATAAGATGGCATTTTACAGAGTGGTTTGCTGTTTCAGATTGGATGGAACTTTCTCTTTTTTAAAGATGTATGGGGGTGTGAAGTGATGACTAACACGCCAGACCATCACTGAGGAAATTTGCCCTGTCGCCTGCCAATCACCTTGTTGAGAACTGACTAAGCTCCTGTGAGTTTCATGGCAAATCATAGGCCTTGACACTGGTGTTCCATGTCATTAGAAACTGCCAATCAATCAGAAACCAGCAGATTGAGGCACTTGAGGCCTACTCCTCAGGGGTTCCAGCAGTGAGAAGGTGCGTCATTTTATAGACTTCTCTCAGGCAGGCTTTGAGAGGAGAGGTAGGCTGATGGGAAGTGTCATTGGCAAGAACAGTGGGCAAATTTCAGCGGTCAACCCCCTTCCCTCGTCCAAGTCTCAGATACACCCATAACAGGGCACTGCGCCCAGACCCCTGCAAGTCACAAATATGTTGCCCTGGTTTCCCAGATGAGAAACTAGCTGCCTTTCTACCCCCATAGGGAGGCAGGTGATTTATGAAGTGATGTGCTTAGGACCTTAAGTGGCCATTAATTGACCACTTAAGGGTCTTATTCAGGTGGTATGACAAAGTTGCCCATAGAACGTCTTGCCCAGAACTTAGTGAGATGGTGAGAAAGGGATGAGTTTCTCTCCAGGGCAAACTTCACCATTATTTTCTTTTTTAGCCATCTCGCTTATGACCCCAGGGACAGGACAATCATGCCAGATAGGTAACTAGAAGGAGCCACAGCAACAAACTGTTTATTTACTGGAGTCTGAAATTCCAGACCTTCCTGCCCTTTAGGATTCAGGTGATACTATTCTTCCTTGCTTTTGAGGAGAATCAGTCCTCTTTTGAAGATAAACCAAATGTAAAGTTATCTACTTGAACAGAACATACCAAAGGGAAATGGCAATTAGAACTGCACTCACAGTCAAGTAAAGTAGTTCCTCCCAGAGTAAAAAGCCTGCCCACCGCTAAAGTGACTTTCCTCTAGTTTAATTACTAGGTAAAGCAAGTGAAGCTTCAAAGATTTCTACAGCCATCAAAGTGACCTCAGAATCAGAGTGAGTCAGAATTATGGAGTTAGAATCAATCTTCAATCATGTAAGAAAGGCAGCTTTGAGCTTCAATACAAACTCCAGACCTTTGAAGCTTCAGTTGGTGTGGATGATACCACACCAACACTGGCAGAAACTAATTGAATGCAATCATTTTTTGCAACCACACACAGAGAGCATCAACGTCAGCTTGACAGTTTGAGAGAAAAACTTCAATCCACAGCTAAAAAAACAAGAAGATATACCACAACACCACATACCCTAGTCTGATTAAATGCCCTTAATCCAACCTCAAAACCTGCCTCAAGGAAGACGTTAAGTTCTGCTCCTTGAGTGTAATGTGTCAATGTGTTTCTGAATGTTGTGCTTGAATGGTCAGGCCCCCAATATTTAGGCTATGTCCTCAAATCCTAGATGAGTGGAAATAATGTTTTCTCTATCTAACCCATTTGCATCCTGTAATACGTTTAAAATCTCAATCATGTTATTATCTAACCTTCTAAACTTCAGTGATTACTACGCTTATTTGTGTAATGTCTCTACATAATTTAACCCCTGGAATGTAGTTATCATTCTGGTAAATTCACTGTCTCTCACAAGCCAATATCTTTTCCTAAGATGTAGTGTTCAGAATCTTTAATTGTATTCCAGGAGTGATAAAATCAGCACATTGTAAAGCTGAACATGTGTACTTCTCCTTGTATTCTAGTCTTATAGGCATAAAAAAACGCATTCTAGTGTTACAAGAGCAAGAAAAACAGCAAAATCAAATCAGCTTTCCCATCGTTGTATCCATAACACAATAAAATTCAAACTTTCAAAGACCCTCAAAATTGAAACTAAAGCTTCCTGGCCTCAGCATGGATACTCGGCCTCAGTGTGGACTCCCAGCCTCTGTGTGGACTTCTGACCTCAACATGGACTCCTGTCCTCAGTGCAGACTCACGGCCTCAGTGCAGACTCCTGGCCTCAACGTGGAATTCCAGACCTCAAGAGCCTCGAGGTGAAGCTAGCGTGGACTCCTGGCCTTGAGGTAAATACAAAGCAGATTCCCGGCCTCAAAAGCTTCGAGGTGAATCCCAGCATGGTCCGGAGGCTAGGTGCCTATGTGGACTGGGTCAGAAGGACTGTTATTCTGAATTTTTTATTTCTTTATTTTTCTGATTTATTCCTATGATTTTGTACTTTTGTACCTAAGATGGCACAAAGGT
>NC_063336.1:88733011-88733815 GCF_021869965.1 Rhincodon typus | reverse complement strand
AAGGTCTGTAACACTGAATTTTTTACTTCTTTATTTTTCTAATTTTTTTTCCCAAGAATTGGTATGTAAGAATCTGTACCTAGGTTCCTTTGTACATAAGTTGGTGCAGTAAATGGCAACTTGTAAACTTTTCATTGTACTCATGTGAGTACATGTGACAATAAACCTAATTCTAATTGTAACGCTAACCAGAAATTTTGAATAACAATCCCAGGCTCTATGAGTAATCAATTCTAGGCAATGGGTTTGTTACTTAAACAGAAGACTTAACTGGTTTATTAGTAATTTGGTAAGTTCAGCAGGCCAAAATTAAACAACAAAAGTAACCTATTTAATGATAAGTATTTAAACCCAATAACCTTTGTTTTCAGCTCCATTCACAAAAAAGACAGATAGACAAAAAACACGGTTAAGTGATAGATGGCACCGAAGAGTGACAACTTACGTTCTAGTGGCAGTGGTGTGGCTAAGGGGACCCATATCTAACCACTAGGCCCATGGCCCATGGCAGAGCACTTAATAAGAAAGACTGTAAAGTTGAACACTTTTTCACTTTTTCTTTACTTCTTTACTTTTCTGCTTTCATATTCTATTTTTTGGTTTATTTTTCTGTGTTTTAAGATGGTGCCAGAGAGTGACAACACAACACTTTACACAGCATTTTGAAACAGAACACAAGTGCCAACAAATAAATAAATCAAATCAAATAAAACTTACTTAGAGATAGCAAGAACTGCAGATGCTGGAGTCAGAGACAACACAGTGTGGAGCTGGAGGAACACAGCAGCTCAGGCAGCATCAGAG
>NC_063336.1:88703873-88732611 GCF_021869965.1 Rhincodon typus | reverse complement strand
ACCCGAAACGTCAACTTTCCTGCTCCTCTGATGCTGCCTGACCTGCTGTGTTCCTCCAGCTCCATTGTGTACTGACCAGATTACTTAAGTTGTTTTTGTAATGCATTCTTCCAAAGGCATATATGGGTATTTCTTTCTTGATTTTCTGAAGATATTGAAAAGGCCCTGAGGAAAATTCAGTAACTTATAAATTAGTTTCTATTCTCTGAGCTTCCAATATTTAATAATGGGAGGTTGGGCAGGACCCAACAACAGCCAAACTCCTACTCTCAGAAACATTGTGCAAAACCCTGTTAACACTCTTCAGCCGTTCCCTCTGTTTGACCATTATGTTCACTCCCAGACTTGCTGGCACTAATACCCCAGTGCTGGCTTCATTGAATGACCAAACATCTTCTATCTGGTTAAATGTGTTGCTTTGCCCCAGTGTCAAAAATTCTGTGGCATCTTTTGATCTAGAACCAACCTGCAATTAACTTCCAGGCCTGGCCTCCCAAACACCAGTTTGTTTGGACCTTTCTTTTCATACAAGATGCCCATCACAGTTCAAAAGCCATTTTCAGCTCATAGTTCACAGCTCCAAAAAAAATGAAAGAATAAAACTAAAAATATTGAATAAATAGTGAGATTTCTAACCCCAATAACTTTGATTGCTTCCTGTACCTCTTCATGTTATTTTATAAATCTGTATATAGACCCTCAATTCCCTTTGACTGTTTCTAGCTGTTTTTGCTATTTAGAAACCCTGTTTTATCCCTTTATAGGTCCAAAGTTGATCATCTTATTGTTTTTAATGTAGGAAAATAAAGGCTGCAGTTTTGTCCATGCACTTAATTTATAATAATTCCTTGTAATGTTACTCTTCCATCTACACTGGATACAAGTCTGCTTCATTTTTGTTAGCTAGTTTAGATAAAATATATCTTTTTATCCCAATATCTATGTTATTGATGAATACAGTGAATGGTTGAGGCAGCAATACATGTCCTTGCGGGGACCACTAATCTTGTCTCCTGTCACTCAGTCCATTTCTTAACCTGGTTAATAATTTGTTTCCAATTCCATGCACTTTACCTTTAGCTGACAGTCTCTTATGAGAGACTATATCAATTGCTTTCTGGATGTGCATGTAAATAACATCCAGCAATATTTCCCATGTGCGCATCTTTAATCAGCTCTTCAAAAAAAGTATCTGATTCATCTGGCAATATGAAACCTTTACAAATCCATGCTCTTTCTTTCTGATCGACTGAAAATATTCAAAGTGCTCAGTCACCCTATCCTTAATTACAGACCTGAGTAATTTCCAGGCAACAGATGTAAGTCTAACTGGTCTTTAATTTTCTGGTTTAAAATGCACTGCTTTCCAATTCTATGATAGTTTCTGATCCATGATAACATTGGAATTTCATTGTTAGGGCACCTGTAATCTTCTTACCTAATGGCTTTCAAATTTTGGGATGGAAATTGTGGAGGTAGTCCAGCTCACTTCACTGTATAGGCTTCTGTTTATGATAAAGGCTGTTCTTACCATTCAAGCATAAAAATACAAAGGGACTGCTTGGTCTAGTATATTTGAGGAAAACCACTTCCTGGTCTAACTAGAAGAGTTTCTTGAAGTTAACATAATATAATATATTGCACTATTAAAATGTTGTTTCACTCAGAAAGTGTGCTTGGGGGTTTAGAAGCTCAGGAGGTAGGAGGTAAAGCAGTAAATGTTATGCATTTTATGATTACATATAAAGTTGTCATTGGAAAGAGGATGAGATGTTGGGTGACGGAGTGGAGACTGTTTATATCTTTATGGGATGAGGGAGCTTTGATTGGTATTCTCATAGTAAGTGGTATTCTTCGTAAGAGTGAACATACTTTTATGGAGTTTAATATTAACTCTGAGTGTGATGTTCTTTACTTCAAAACTAAAGTCAATTGCAAAGTCATGAGTGGCAAAAATGGCTGAAGTGGATTGGGGAATTAAAGTAGAAGGTATGACAGTGGTTGAGCAAAGGTGAGCATGAAGGCAATATTTAATTATTGTCAACAAATTCAAATTAGAGTGACAAATGAAAATTGTTTCGTGGTTGTCATTTAATTGCAAAGTGGTGTCTGTGTCTCTTCCATGCACACTGGGCAGATCTGTTGCTGATCATGGTGATGGTGTGAATGGGAGTTTTACATACATGTATCAGAATCGTGGAGTGTAGACAGATCTGTAACCTCTGTCTATGTCTGAGTCTGATTTGACACACGGCCTGACACCTTACTGCTCTAGTTAATGCCTTCTCTGGGATATACATGATTGAGCCTACATTCAATAGTATGATCCCATAACACTTCAGAGAAACAAGAGCCAACCTGCACTGATTATTGCCTGTTAGTTTCTGTGTGAAACTTTCAAAGCACTGGTAGGTGATTATAATTGGTAAGACTGCAGGAAGTGATGTTGCACATTGGGAAAACATTCACCATAATTTGCTGCCTCAGAGGGGTGACACGGTTCTGGACGCCAAGAGACAGGTTTTATTATGTACTGAGGGAAGCAGGCACAGATTACCTTCCACTGATCAAGGGCCTCCCAATAATGCAATATCCAGACAACTCTGTGGATACCGTTATTGATCTCAATGCTGTGATGTACCATGACTGTAAAGGTTCCCATTTGTTCAGCGTGCCAGAAGATGGGAGACCACACTCTGTGCATCATGTTGCTAAATGCCCCCGGCCTGGAGGCGGTCAGGATACATTCATCCTGCACTAGCCCATTGGTGATGCAAACTTTCAGCCACCAGAAGATGGCCCTCCATTTCATATCACAGAGTCTCCTCCACAACCCAACACATGAGGCAGGTACTTTAATGATAGCCATGCTGCCATGACAAAGCAACATTGAGCAAATGGTTACATTGCTGCAGCGAAGCTTCTGCTGGCTTTACTAGTCTGGAGGATCCCCCTTTAGTACTTCCCAGAAGGGCATCCGGATTTTCTGCATTTCCTACCACTATCATGAAAACACAGTCCTCGCCACCATCAGTTCAGCAATGATCTCAGGAGCAGGAATATGAGGAGGAAGGCAGCTGCCGCATCTGTATTCTGGACAAGTTTTTGGCGAGCATTTCATTGCTTTTCCATAAATACAACCCCAAATGTTGACTGTCCAACAGAACCACATCTTACCATTCCCCAGTTACAGGCCTTCACTGTCCTCCTGAAAGAAAAGCCGTTGCTAAGACTAACTTCAAAGCATCCAATAATCCATACAAAACTCAACCGAGCACTTTTTGCATTTCCTTAGTGCTGAATTTGTCTGGCCACCTTCCGATGTAGCATCCTCCAAGGGGCTGCAGCCTGGTGGGTGAAAGGTTACTGACTCTCACTGGCCGAGACTGCGGATACCCTTACCTTGAGTAGCCCTGGGCGTTGACTTTTGACTGCTGCACTTCAGCAGTCTGGGCTGGCTGGTGGGCAAACAATAAACAACACAGACACTAGTGGAGTGTCAGTGGTGGGAAGGATGCATGTATCATCCTGAGAGAAAACTCCGGGTTTATGTTCAATGGATCCACTGGCACTGTCCTGGGGCAGCACTTAGTAAAGGTTGGAGTACAAATTTCTGGGTGTCTCTGAGATCCTGATACACCCTTTGAGCCCTGGTAACAGCAGCAACAGTGACAGCAGGCTGAACCTGCATCGTCTTTGTTTGACCATCTGTGGCAGCACTGAGACACTGGCGGGGAGGCGGGGGCTACTGTGTGTTCTGCAGTGGAGGTTGAATTAGAACTAGAATTAGGTTTGTCATCAAATGTACTCACGTGAGTACAATGAAAAGTTTACAAGTCGCCACTTGTGGCACTATCCTAGGTACCAAGGTACAGAATTTTAAGTACAAATTCTTAGGGGAAAAAAATTTTGAACAAAACAAAAGTCCAGCAACAAATTAGAAAAATAGAGAAATAAGAATTCAGAATAACAGTTCTTCCAACCCACATGCACTGGGCTTCATCTCGAGGCTGGGAGTCCCAGTCCACGCTGAGGCCAGAAGTCAAGTACACACAGAGGCCGGGAGTCTGCGCTGCACATCACCAATGCCACCAGAGGACGGGAGGTAAAAAGAAAAAGAAGAGAAAAGAGAGAGAGAAAAGAAAAGAAATGGATGGAGATGATGAGCGCGTCAGATCCAGCATTTGTGTTTCTTCTTCTTCTGACAGTTCCTCAACTTTGTGTCCCAGTGGCTGGTCAACCAGTAGTGGCTGTCTGAAAGCATCAATGCACGACAGCAGGGTTGGTGTGAGGGAAGGACTGGGAGAAAACAAAGAATTATTTATTTATAATACTGATTCAAGAGTTGCTCTGAGTCAGACACAGAAAATTCTCAAGGGCCTTGCTGAGGGATCCAAAATCGGGAGTCATATTGAGAATAAGAAGTTGAGCCTTCAGGATTGAAATGAAGGTCAATTTCTTCACGAAAATGTTGTGAATCTTTGGAATTTTCTCAGACCTGTGAGTGCTTAGCCATTGAGTATATTCAAGGCACTGGTCGATAGATTTAGGTGTGCTGTGAGAATGAAGAAATACAGATATGAAGGTGGAGTTGGGATAAAACATCAGTCCTGGTCCTATTGAATGGAGGAGCGGATGTTGGAGTGGGTTTGATGGCCTGAACAGCCTACTCTAGCTCCCATTTCTTACGTTAGTGTTTCCTTTATTTGAGTCTAGCCACAGCCTGAATGCGTCCAGAGGTGCAGCTTGGCTTTAGGTAGGGCAAGCTGTTTCAGTGTGAGGGCAAGCAGCTATGAATGCGAGTCCTGTTAAGTTGTGAGGTTGCTCAGCGGTGCGGTTAGCTCAACTGCACACTTTTCCATAATTAATCCAAGGATTGTGTGCGCCTGTGTCATTTTGAATGGCTGGAGGTTAACTGCAAAACACAGTTGGCAGTTGTTAACAGGGCCTGTCCAACTTAGCCCCCAAAATACCTTAACCCAAATTTAGAATGTGAAGGAAAACATTTCATTATAAGTAACTGGTTGTCCCATTGTTGAAAATACCTTTAACTCGTGTGCTGCAACACTTTCTAGATATGCAATATTCTGCCATTTGAATTCCATTTCATAAGTTCCACAGTGTAGTTGGCACTGGGGAGAGGGGAGAGTGAGAGGAGAAAATTCCTCATCTGAAGTGAAGCTACTAGTTACAATGATTTCCGCACATCATGAGGGCAGAGGCAATCTTCATATTTCCTGCAAACAGATGAACCAACTGGAGTTTGATGGTCTCCACTCTCCCACTTGCACCAGAGCTACTGAATAGTTAACAAGCGTATTTAGAATATTTATTGTATGATTGGAAATTCTCCAACAACACTATTGATTCTCTCTTAAGCACATGTACAGGTTTATTGTTTCCAGGCAGCAGTGGGATTGCACCAGAAACAATATTAGTTAATTTGCAACCTCCTCTGACTCCAAGCTCCCTGGACCTGCTGGATCACTCTGTACTGCCTCATTTTGCACCAATCTTGGATTGGATTATTCCAAATTCAAATTGGTTACTATTATTAAGATTTGAATTTTCTTTGTCACTGAACTTTGTTTTGGATCAAGTTTAACCTAAACCCTGCAATCAATAAGTATGTGATGGATCTCAAGATTCTTTAGCTCTGTTGTTTATTTTAACCACTATATTAATTGAAAATTGAACTTTCTTCATTATCTCCTATGTCTCATTTTTATTATCGGGGAGGCTTATCACGCAGTCTGTTCCCACATGAACTGACATTTATCCTGGAGATCAAATTCTCCCTCAGGATCCTGTACAATAGGAAACTGAATTGTTTTGAGGAAATTACCTTTGTGTCTTTTAAAATGTTGCAGAGGGGTTTCTGATGTGGGCAACTGCCTGCACACCCTTCAGTTCCTCACCTTTGTCTGCCCCCTGCAAAATATCCTACCTTCCAGCTGTGGAGATGTGGGGGCTCTCTCTATAAGGGATTTGGGCTGGTGAGTGTTACATTCAGCAGCACCAAAATTAAATTATTAAGTCAGTTCACTGGGTGCTAGGCATCATGTTGTTTTTGAGGCCTGGAGGGGATGGCGTTTCACATTTCATCGAGGTTTGCTGGTGAGGGTGGGGTGACGTTTGGTTTCTCATTTGATCTCCTTGTCTCTTGAAACTGTCCGCACTCTGGGACCTATTGGTCGAAAATGGCAGTAGGTCTGGAGGGGCAGCCGTAAAGGACACAAAAGCCTTCTGTTGGAAAGAGCCTAGCAGAAGCTGCTGTTCCCTTATCTCCCCTGTTCTGAGTCTGAGCACCTACATTTCCATCACCTGAGGCCTACAAAATCTCCAATTGCCACTCCTTGTCACAGCTCTTTTAACTGTTACCCATCACTTTGTTGCTGCATTGGTCCCCGGCCTCCCTCCTGCTTAGAGGAATCTTTTGCACAAAGGGAGAAAAACAGCCTAATGTCCCATAATGGAATGTTGCAGATCCAATCAATGCAGTATCCTTATCAGTAGGGCGAATTATTATTTGTGAAGATTGTTGTCATGACTTGATTGGAATCAGATGGAGCTGGTAATGATGCTTTACAATTTTTTTTTTGCAGCAGTATTAATGGTTCAATTCGCCATTAGTACATGTACCAAGACTACTGATTGTCTCCAGGTGAAGGCTTGGTGCATCTCTGACACAACTGGCTGTAAAAATTTATGGGACTTAATTGAAGATGTCTGTAACGTGACAGGTAATTACAAAATAAAAGCTGCATTAGCAATATGTTTGTCCTGAATTCGAATGCTGTAATTTAATAAACCATCTCATATTTTTTAAAGGTGTCTTTCTCATGCTGGGATTATATTGCAAAGCCTAACTGGCTGATTGCAATTTTCTGACTTCCAAAAATCTGCAATTTCTCATCAACTTTCATCCTTATATAATTTACACAAAAATAAAAAAAAAACTGACTTTTATTTTCAAATGATCAAATTTATTATTGGAATTGGGCTTTGGAAGCTGGTGAATCAGTGTCCAAGATTTAATAATTATCAGGAGAATCACAGGCATTAGAACCAGGACATTTTTTGTTCTTTAAAATTTGAAGTACAATGAGATTACAAAGATCTCTCTAAATTCCTTCAAGGGATGTAGTGTCACTGGATAGCCAGCATTTATTGCCATACCAAATCACCCTTGAGTATTAAAAATATAATGAGTTTGGTTTACAAATCATTCTGTAGAACTTTGAGACAGAGAAGAAATAATCATTGTGTATTCCATCAGTAACATTTTTAGTTTAGTCATTTACTTAGCCCCGCTCCCCTGACTTGTTACAATGTCCTTTCAATTTTTTCTGTTTAAATTAATTTTACTTCTCCTTTCAGAGAGTTTATATATTCCATTGTAATTTTTAACAGATTAATTCTACGTTACCTACTTTAAAAAATTGCCCCCTGTCATCCATTGATCTTTGAGTGACGTTCCTAAATTGATGTCCTCAAGGTATTAACTCATTGACCTGTAAAAGTAACTTCTCTTTACCAAAGCTTAAATTAGCACTTGGTGCTGTAACCCAGGGCTGAAATTTTTCCACCTATCCTTTTAGTAGGTTGATATTCTTTGCAGACCTAATGTGTACAATGGCAAGCTTCCGATCTGATCCAAAATCAAAACTGAGATTGAGGGGAAAACATACAACTACTCCTTTTAAATCCAGTCAAGAATGGAGGAGTTCATTGTGTCATTTCTGACTAAAGATTCTTTAATACTCCAGTGGAGTGACCTCAGCTGGTCTCAGTACTAGCTCCATAATGCAAGCTGACAGCTTTCCTCTTATGGTTCAGTGGGTTACTACATTGCCCAGTGAGAAACTACTGCATGTGCTATAAATTTCCTCAGGATTTCTCTTGCTTCCTATTGAAATTTTGGCATATTTTCAGGAGATACCTGATTTGTAGCATTTTCCTCACACAAAGGATAGTAAACCCATGAAATCCTGTGCCATAGAAGGCTGTGAAGGCCAAATCACTGAATATATTTAAGAATGGGATAAATAAGCTTTTAGGTTTTGAAGGCATCAAAGGACGTGAAGAGAAAGCTGAAATCTGGTATTGAGATAGATGACCATTTTGAATGGTAGAACAGTCAGAAAGGGCTGAATGGCCTACTCCTGTTCCTAGTTTCTACGTTTCTGTGTTAAGCTGGGTTTTCCCCTCCAGTGGCTATGCTGAAGCTGGTGGATGTTCCCTGAGATGCAATCCAAGTATTTCCAGGATTGCTCCACAGTCTGTCTTGCGTTCGCTGATTTCTGCCTGAAGGACACTTGGGGTCGTAACATCATTAATACAGGTGGAAATGAATATCAGTCTCAGCAGTCTTGGTCGTCATGATGAAATAACCAAACTACACTCGTCACTGCTTGCCAATCTGTGGATTTATTTTTTAAACGGATAGCTAGCAAGCGAGGAAGTCTCTGTCGTACCAAAATACCACTCGAACTTGTTCAAGTACTGAAGAATGCAACAACTAGATCTGTGGCAGATGGTAAGGGGAACAATGTATAATAATAGCCTGTTTGACTTCATCCTTCACCAACCTACTTACAGGGACACATCTGGCCATGTGCATAATGGCAGTGACTGCCACTCATTCCTTGTGATTGTAAAGCCTGCTCTCCACCGTGAAGACATCCTAGACTCAGTATTGTGCCACACCACTGCACTCAGTGCAACTGATTAAGGACAGACCTGGCTCCCCAAGCCATATGTTGATGAGGTGCTGTGAGCCACTAACAGCATCAGACTTGTGCAGTAACACAGTATGGAACATTGAGGCCCAGCATAATAGCTGCTCTCTGGATTGAATTCTTGAACAGACGATGATCAGTGTATGATAGTCATGCCTTAGAATGAGGTACAAACCTAACAGTCAGGACTGCCTGTAAGCTAACCACCCAAAAGCAGCAGACCCAACAGTGTGCCGGATGGTCCAATGACCAACTGACCAAAACAAATTTACTGCACTGCTGTGGAGAAGAATTGATATGTATAAGCAGGCAACTTAACAGAAGGAAGAGGTAACAGGAATCTTCACCCATAATCACAGTAGACCCCAATAAGACAGCAAAGCAGAAAGCTGAAGTGTTTGCGATGTCACCCAAGAATGGATGACCCTCCTATGCTTCCTCCCTTGATCGAATATAATAGATAAGTGCTCAGCTGAGTCAGTTCATTTCACATAGGAATACAAGTAGTCAAAGGGCAGTTATTACACCATCTTGGTCATCATCTTGCAATTGTTGTCTATCTTTTACAATGTGTAGAGGATCTGTTGTAGCAACATCATAAGGCTACACCATATGGAGATTCAGCAATTTATCTGTTATACCTCTTTTGCCTTTTTATTCTTGTTTTTGGCTGTTTTCTGTTTTGTGTACTTGTTTCGTTTTGTGTGGAATGGCAGATATAATTCTCTTGACAGCCCTTTGGCTGCAGTAGTCACATTTGGAAGTGCTAACACAGATCCCCAATCTGATCAGCACAATCCTCACAGATTAACCAGAGTAATTTTGTTTTCCTGGAATACTAATATAAATGCAACTTCTGCACTGCTTCAAACTTTGTCTGAGTCTTTTTTTCTGTGGTTGTCAAGTTTGCATCACTGCCTTATTTCCATAAGAAAAACCATGGCTGATCACTGTTTTTTTAATCTTATGTAGTTTTCCTGAACACAGAATTACTACTCTCACACAGGACTGGTAAACAACATAGGTTTAATTGACTTGAAAATCTCAAACAGGTTTACTTAACAGGCAAACTGATAACTTGCAGTTATACAACACCTTATGTGCACATCTTTTCTGCTAGATGGTGCTGCCTAGAGTCTACGCTGCTGCTGGTGATGTGGTGTCATCCAGGACATTGGCTCATTGGTATAGACTGCTATTAGAGCATTAACACAACAATGTTAGTGTGTTTAAGGGCTAATGAGTGTCAGGGTCAGCGGACCCATTGATGAATGTAATGTCAGTGAATGTGAGTATGATGATGGTGAGAGAATGTTGGCGGCAATTACTTTAGTGTGTGTACCATCATTGGGTGTAATGTTTGTCAGTGTAGAGTCAGTGGGTATTGATGGTATCACATCATTGGGCGTAATTTCAGCTGATGTACAGCTTGTAATGTCAATGGATGCAATGTGGATGGGTCAGTTAATGGAGACTAATACACTGAAATATTTCTGACCTAATCTCATGTTTACAAGGTGGATAATTAATGGATGTGTTTTTGTTTCCCTACGATGAATTGTGATGAGAAACAATTAGCCAATAAATTTCAGGATAAATCTCCAAACCAAATGGTTGCACTTTGGTGATCTCAGCTGCCTGTTACCGAAACGTCAATGTTGAAGTTGCTAATTAGAATGTCACAGGATGACTAGAGAAGGATATGAAATAATTCACTCCTTTCCTGTTTAGTGACTGCTTGAGGAAAATACAGACTGTCACACCAGAGAGACTGCATTTTAACCACCCTATATGTTGGCAGCTTGCAACTATGTGCAGTCCTGTATCAGTGGTTTTAAACACAGCCAGGTCTTTCAAATTTAATTTCCAAGCTTCCTGTCCTCTCAATATCAGTGAGCATGACAATGACCCACCCAGTGAAATTGAAACTCCGGTATTTAAAACAAGTGAAATGAAGCACTTCACGTTGTCATGGACAGAGAAATAGCTGGACTGGGGTCATCACAGGTAAAGGTCAAGCTCCTTTCACCAACATCTGTTTGGATGTACAGGTAGGCTGTGTGGCACTGGCAGGAGAAACTGCTTCCTTGCTGACACAAAGAAACTCGTGGTTGGGGCAATCGGCCACACAGCTGAATCCAAAGCAGGAAGTATTTCGATGATCTTGCTGAGCACAACGGGAGAGGTGTGGCTGTTGCCCTACTCCCTAATGCCTGACACTCTCACTTTGCCTTCTCAAGCCTACTACAACATGTCGGTCCTCATTCCACTGTTGCAGTGAAACTAGAAGAGTCCCCCAGAATCACAGGTGAAATAAAGTTGCTGGTCATTGCAATGATCTCCTCAACTGATAGAGTGACCCCATCAGCATTGACAATCGAGTGTTGCAATTAAATGTGTGCCTTTGGACCTTCAACAGCAGCTTGCACACTGGGGACCACCATATCTAGTGTGTATAGCAGCCTAGCTATGGCATTTCAGGCCCCACTGCAGCACAGGTTTCTCCAGCATGGCACTAGCAACAGGAGTGTGGTTGGACTACGAGGGGCAATGTCAGGGGAGATTACTTAAAAGTGGTTATTTTGTTGCCATTTTCATCTTAGCCCATTCATAACCAATGTGCAACCTCCCCTGCTCAGGGGTAAGTGCAGTAGGCTTTGGTGAGGACTTAGCCTACTCCAGGCTCAGCAGATGACAACCAAGAACATCCTATTGGTTGGAGCAGAGATGTGAGCAGCCCATTTGTATGTCTGCTGAAGCCAAAGGGGCTGCATCATGTTGAAACAAGAGAACAAATTTGTTGTGGCACACAGGAATGCATGTGGGTGTTTTTGGTATCGCTATATTGTTTCTGTTCCATAGTTGAAGAATGTGCATACTTTCACCATAAAGTCTTCAAAAAAAATTGCTGCAAGGACAGAGCTCGACTTGCACACTGAATGTAAAAGTGAACCATCAGCACGGATTTGGCTGGCCATCAGTTTTATCAATCACCATGTGGTGGATGCTGTGTGCAGTTGCATCTGAAATTCTTGTGCATCTTCGCAATGTAGTCCCGTTTCATCTGCTTAATAACTTGTGCCCAGTTATAAAGTATGGGTAACACTCACGCCTGGGGTGAGAAATTGAGGCTGACTACTCTTATAATGGTGCAGCTAAACTACAGCAACTTTTATACAACAACTACTACTGTGAATATAGCATGTCAAAGTGAAAAAAAGAGGGTTAACCTCTTTGCCGAGTATGTGAGAAACATTATCTTTGGGCTTGAGAAAATGGGCTTGATTTGCATGCTGTCATCAAAGTAAATCCATATATTTTGCAGCAATTTCCTGACTTTCACATCCTTGGTTGCTAGTTATCTGAAGAATGGGAAGACATGAATTCGGGTAGACTGAAGGGAGTTTTGAATGGGATTCTCGGTTGTGAGATTTCTTTGTGTAAAAAACATTGAGAGGCCAGGAGACTGTGATGATGATAACAATTTAATTGTTGCGTTATTCTTGTTATTGTCGTTCTATGACTGCACTCTGAGTATCTAAATGAACCTTTCAATAATTAGGACAGCAGCATAAACCTATGTTGATGAATTACCTGCATCACATTCTGTGTTTCTGTCTTCCACCTTTGTCCGCCCTCATTGTAAGTCCTTTACTTTGTGCATCCTGCAGCAATTCCAATGTGTAAATAAGAAGGAAAGGAAACTGTAATTATTTACACTATGTCATCAATGAATCCCTCAAATATTAATTTCAGCCTTCATTTGCAGTAAATGATCATTAATCATGTAGATACGCAGAGGAGATTTCATTTTGAAAAGGATGTTAGAAATAGAGGGACAGACTAACAATAAGTTAATTAACAAAATAAAGACCATGGGCTGAATTTGACAGGAAATTGCTCAGTATCAATTTTGGCAGGTTTTGTGGCGTGTTTCTCTCTGTGAGGTCCAGTAAGATTTCTCATGCTGTCCCAAACTTGCCTCTTTACCGATGCACAACGTCTCCTAGTGAACTGCTCACTGTAAGTGGACGTACTCACTTCTGCCAGCACCTCCCAGAATTCCTGGTGCTGCCACCATATTGTAAACACAGTTGTGCACCAGGTCAAGCACCATTAGTCCGAAGCTGCCCTGCATAGTTCCTGTCGCTTTCCCCAGTCATGTTTGGCAAAAGGGAAGTTGGCAGCCTGTTTTCTAGACAGAAGCCTGGAGTTCCTGGTGCACAGGGTGGTACAAAGAAAGGTCATTCTTTCCCCACAAGACTAAAGAGACCACTACACCAGCCTTGACAACCTGATCCGAGGTTGCCACCAGGGACTGCAATATCCACGATCTGGAAGAGCACCCAGCAATATAGGAAACAGGTCAATGATCTTTTCCATTCCATCAGCATAAGATCCACCATCTTCTCTCTACTCCCTCACACTCACCCCATCTCTCCTACTGCACACATTTCCCATCAAAGATCTAGTCTACTTCTCTCACTACTGCTTGCAACATCTTCCCTCACTCGCTCCCTGCACCACTAAACCTGTACAGCCTTTGCACTACCTACTTAGTCACTGAAGGCACCAAACCACATTTCCCAACTGCACCATCATTAATAACTGTACCAGCCACTTTCATCTCACTCAAACTTTCTCTTTGTCTCATTCCAGGAGGAAAAGGCCCACAATTGGGGTAAAAGAGATAAGGTGAATGGTGAGGTGTCTACATTTGGCTCCTTATCCCTACTAGGAGGTAATTCTGACCATGACTGCCCCAAGCAGCTAACTAACTGTGCCCAAGTCCCTGGACAGATAGTAGAGGTGGAACCACCTGAGTAAAGGCTGTCCTGCTTGACCCTGACTAAGGACTACTCCCCTTAGACTTTGAGATGTGGCCATTTGCTTCCTGCACATGCAGTGTATTAGCCACATACACTGCTGGTGCACGGTGAAGGTGTGAGATTGATGTAGCACACTGCTGCACAATAAGTCCACTCCCTTAACTGCTCACTGTCCATAACCATAACAAGCTGCCTGGCTTTGTGTCTGCACTAAAATGCAAATCAAGACAGAGGTACTGTGCACCTTTAAGCTCTGACTGAAGGGGCAACGCAGGCACAAAGAGAGCAAATGAGGATCTCTGTGATGCTCCCTGGCTCCATGAGATGGGTGCCTGTGTCTTGCAGAAACAATGTCCTCGCAGCAGCATCACAATGAAAGGTCCTGGGACCTCTCCAAACTGCTCTATTGAAGTGGAACATTGTTTTGTAAGTGTGACATGAGGGTGCGGAGAGGCTGGTGCATTACAGGTGCCAATGTCGGTGGACAGGGAGTGCATACAATCACTGCCCATCACTGCCAGTGTGCCCTGAAATGTTGGCACTGGCCATCTGGAAGAGCAAGGGGCGAGCTAGAATTGCCAGGTAACTGCTCTGACTTTCACATTGAGTGTTGTTGCTGTGTAGTTTCTTGGATAATTCAATGCACCAGCCAAGATGAATGGGAAACTATATATAAATAAGGCAAGATTAATAAATAAAGAAATATTAAAACTTGCAAATAGGCCTCTAGCTATTCCTCACTAAGGGCTCCCCTCAATCACACTAATTGCTGCCACAGCATTACACATGCTCTGGCCAAGCAACTCATTGAGCAAGGTCACAAGAGCAAATAAACTCCCAAAAAGAACCAGCAGATACAGAGAATTATTAGGAGGAACTATTTGGTCAGCTGGGAAACCTTGTGAAATGTACAAGATTGAAAATGGAGAGGAATGGATGTGTTCAATCTATTAGTTGTAAAGAACATCACTGCAAATAGAATTCCCCACAGTTGAAAGAGGCCATTTGGGCCATCGAGTCTGCAACAACCCTCTGAAGAAGTTCCCACCCAGAGCTCCAGTCCATCTCTGTAACCCCACGTTTCTCATGTCTAATCCACCCACCCTGTGGGCAATTTCAGCATGGCCAATCCACCTAACCTGCACATCTTTAGACTGTGGGAGGAAACTGGAGCACCTGCAGGAAACCCACACAGACACTGGGAGAACATGCAAACTCCACACAGACAATCACCCAAGGCTGGAATTGAACATGCATCCCTGGCACTGTGAGGCAGCAGTGCATATCACTGAATCACTGTGTTACCCTAAATTGAATTGTAATCCCACCAGTTACCATGATAGGATTTGAACCAGTATCGCTAGGGTACTCATCTTATTGAATCATTAGTCCACTGACATTGCCTCTTTTGCTACCATCTCTCCTCTCTACTATGTGCTACATTGTCTCTGACTGTATGTGACGAGGCATACAATGAAATCAAGCAAACTTGATAATTACAGTCCCGTACCAGCCAAAATTCTGCTGCAATAGATGGAGAACCTTAGATATGACTAAAATGAGTTGCTATAAAGGGGAGCTAGATTTGCAGTCTCTGGGAGTTTGTCAGAATGAGATTTGTCTGGAGTTGTTAGTGGCAGGATAGGTAAATGCAATGCATTCTGTCCTGTTTGTTCTTGGCTTATAAATGGAAAAATAAGGAAGCAATAAAATAATAAAGGCATAGAATCTTTCCCATGAAGGGAGACTTCATATGGGAAGACTTTTCTGAAGGCAACTTCACAGAAATGAGAAAAATTGAAAACACGGGCCAGCTTGTTTCATTTCCAATTGCTGTAATTTAAACCATGGTTCTTTGGATAATTCAGACAGTATTAAATCATCTGCATCCTGGCAAATCTCAACAAATACATTCAAATATAATATTCTTTTAATTTGTTGCAGGTGAAGCTTGCACAATAAAGGATCTCAGCAGTTGTAACCTAACCATCCAGTACCTAACTGACAGTTATCCAGCATTTAAGGAGTGCAGTTGCCTCGAAGACAAATCATGTGAATTTCTGAGACCTCTCAGAAGCCAGTGCACTAGCCAAGGAGGTAATGCAATACCCAGATCTGTGTAATGAGGTGGTATCAATGAATTTGCAAACAACCAACGTTCTATCATTTTTAATAACTACCGATGGAAATATAAGGTGTAAGACTTTCCCAGCATTAACACTTGCTTAAATATTATGAGGAGACATAGTCAAAGCATGTTAAATGACTCATATAAAGAAGATATAACTGTGGGCAAAATATAGCCCACAGTTTTAAACTCTGCAAATTAAGAGTAAGTAGAGAATTCAATGTTTCGCGGAAAAAGTAATGAATAAACATATGGAACAAATTATTAGGAAAGGTCATTGAAGAGAGTTAAGGAGGGAACTGTTTTAGAGAAAGAATATGGTGAGATTAACTAAAAACAGATTGTCTTATCAGACCAAATGTCCTTTTCCCATTCCTCAAAATTCCTAGATTCCCACAAAAATGTGACAGAGAGTTTGGCTTTTAAACTGAAAGATCAAATCAAAGTAAAACTTTCCAGTCTTTATGGCTACAGCCTGAAACAGGTGTAACAAAGTTGCTATTGACATGTGCAAGTATATTTTAGTTAAGTTTCTAAAGGGTGTTTGACATTTGAGTATTTATTCCACTTTTCATGCAGAGCTCTCGAGAACAGCTCCTGCTGTTCCATCAACACATCATGACTGGAGTCATCGTTCAAGACTGACAAGAATTAATAACCATTTGAAGAAGGACGATGATTGTTCAGTAGCTAGAAATCAATGTCTAAAGTCCACAAGTTGCAGTTCAGTGTATGCAAGGTTTAAGAAGATGTGCAAGAACAAGAAGGGCAATTGCAACATTGCATCTGTGGCAGAAGAATGTTTGACTGCGTGGCAAGCATTGCAGCACACAAAACTGTCTAACTGCACCTGCTCAAGGCAGGAAAGACTAAAATGTCAAAGAATACGGAGCAGCCTTTTCAACAATGCTTGTGTGCAAATTGCATATACAAACCTGAATACAAGCAGTGATGAAGGAATAAAAGGAAATAATTCTATTGGGGACAGCAGTATGTTGACATTCAAACAGTTTGAACATGGATTTTGTTATGTTTTAAACATGCTATTGAGTTCTGGACCATGTTTCCCTACATAGTATTTACAGTGTTATTTCTGTTGTATGTACAGGTGACTTCACGGAGAGCAGGAAAACAGCAACAGAATCTACTGCTTTCGCCAGATATGATAACAAAAGTAAGAAATAAAAGACCTTAGCTCATCAGGAGCACATATTGGGAAATTGTCAATGAAACATACGATTTTACACGTTGTCATGATGAGTACAAGAAAATCTCACTAGTTACAATTTTATTTTTCTTGGGTGTGACATAAATCAAAAGTGCTTACGTTTCTGAATCTGCCTGATGTAGCCATCTTTTTCCAGACATTTGTTATGCAGCTGAACTTTAGGGACCAGTTAGACAGCAGTTAGTCAGTGTGCAGCTGCTATCCCAGAAATATATCATTGGCTCCCTCGCCACTCTTTAACCTTCAAACAGTGTTCTGTTTACCAGCTTCCAACTGTCAGTGGAAAATTCTAACGTTAAGAGCGAGTTAAAGGACTGAGTGCACTCTGCTAACATTAAAAGCACAGACGATTAGGGTTAAAATGTTCCCAGATGGACCAGTGGACTGCCTGGGCACCTTTTAAACTTGGCATCAAACTAGATTGCAGTTATTGAGTATTTGGCTTAAAAACCAACTGGTATGAAAGTACCCCTCTGAGAGTCAGGAGCTCACCTTTTAACTTTAATGTGGTCAGAATGTCAAGCTGCCTACCAAGTTATACTTCAATGTTTTAAGTTAATTTGCTTCCAAAATTATGGTTGCAAATCAGTAAATAACTTTCAATTTGGCCAGCAATTGATTTTCTGTACCAGTGTATTCCATTTACACTGCAAAACAAAGGTTATTTTAGCACCCAATACTATCTAATTTGATAGATTCTGCAAAGATCTTTCCTGCTCACAAAGTAAATTCAACAAGGATAGAATATCTTCCTAGCATTATATCCAAAAAATTATGGGCCAAATCTTCTGGTCTCTGGGATCATTGGAGAGTGAGGCAGCAATATTTTCCCAGTGGAACTCCTGATGCACTCACCTATGTCAAAATTGTCTGGAATGTTTAAACTTCTGATGGGCAAACACCGTGGTCCTGTAGACCTTCCTAGAATGTCTCCAATTCTAAGAAAAGAGTCGGAGACTTGGGTTACTGCTATAGAACTATCCCGAGTAGCTCCTCAAGAACTATCAGACAGAGTAAAACCTAATCTACCTCCTGGATAACTGCAAAACTCACACTCTCATTCACACCCACTGACCGCCCAACGAAACTGTCCTGATTTCCAATTATCCCTCCTAACCACATGACTACCTCCCCAAACCCTTGATGATTCGTTGACCCAACCTAACTACATCCCAACCCCAACGGCTGCACCTATCTGGCTATCTCCCCCAAGAACCCATTACTCTGACAGAAAATAAATGCCATCCATGACTCAAGAGTTTGGAAAGAATAATGATGGATTAGATCAATAATCGAATATTAGGCTGCTAAAGGGTGATTCAACACATCCACTTTTTTCCATGCTGTTCTTGTATAAAATGTAACAGAAAAAGGGTCCCAACCCAAAACGTCAACTTTCTTGCTCCTCTGACGCTGCCTGGCCTGCTGTGTTCCTCCAGCTCCACACTGTGTTGTCTCGGACTCCAGTATCTGCAGTTCTTGCTATACCCAAATCTCTCATGTCTGGTTGCTGGATTTTGCCCCATAACCTGAAAATCTCAGTATAACCTGAAAATCTCAATACAACCATTCTGAGTTCATTATGCATTGGTGCAGCAATAGTTATAGCTCAATTTAACATTCCTATAGGGATATTTTGTTTATTTTCAGTACAATGAGCTCCAAAAATTATCCTTTTAAATAATAGATACTTCCATGAATCAAAGATAGAAGCAGCATCATTTAGCATAGCAATTGAAAAAAATGTCCTACTAATTAGGAAAAGCATGTAAATGGCTTCATGTGTACTAAATATGAGAAATTATTTTCCACTGTGGTTAAATGCTACAAATCCTCTGGTAATCCTGGCAATGGTAAACAAGTAAACGCTTCACACGCATAACATTGGAGATTAAACCTGGCATACAAAATTGAAAGCCACAAAGGACTTGTCAAGCAAGTTGTTTGAAAAGGCAGCATGAACCCTTTCCCTATTATCACCTCTGGCCTTGCAGATTTCTACAAGTGATTAATTTTTATTTTGCATCATATGTGCAATTTCCAGCATGGAAGGTTTAAAAGTGCGTCTGATCCTTGTTACAAATCACCCATCGAGTAAATGCACACTACAATTACTGCTCGAAACTGTGGAGTTACAGTTCAGGCTCCAGCCAGGCAGAACTGTGTTTATATTTCCAGCTGCAGGTTGGCCGCAACTTTAACTATTTTGCCTGGGAGAAAGTTGTATGCAGTTGAGATAAAGGGCAGAGCAGAGTCCACTCTTATAGCCATTAAAATTTTAAATGCTTGCAAAGTAGAAATGGATCCATAGACCCCCATTAGCATTTAATACACCAGCTTTTACACTGCACTGAATTCATGCTCCATGCAGACTCCCTCCAGGGTGTTTAACTGGGATGTTCTTTGGAGTCAGATTTGACCCTGGCTCCAGAATTACATGGCCATTTGTACATTGGTATAAAGCCAACACTATCTTACACTGATGCTATACTTGTACTCTGCTGGAAGAAAGCAGTCTCAGCTCTAATTGAGAAAATGTTTAGGACTATGTGGCAAGAGCAGTGTAATGAGGACAATTTGGATAACTTAAAAAAAGTCAGTGCATGTGTAATGGGCCAAATGGTCTCTTCATAATGCCTAATGATGGAATTAACCTGTCAGGATAAATTGGAGTTTATAAGAATGAGGAGTGATCTTATCTAAACAAACCAAATTTTTACAGGGCTCCGTAGAGTAGGTACAGAAAGGATGTTTCCCCTGACGGTGGGAGTGTGTGTCTTGAATCAGGGAACACCGTCTCAAAATAAGGAATAGCCCATTTAAGACAAAGATGAGGAGGAACTTGCTCACTAAGCGGATACTGAATCTTTGGAATTCTCTACACCAGAGAGCTGAGGAGGGTCAGTGAGTGAGTGTGTAGAACACAGAGATTGATATATTTCTATATATTAAAGACCTTAAGAGATATGAGCATAGTGCAGGAAAATGATGTTGAGCTGGGAGTTCAGCCATGATCTAGTCGAATGGTGAAGTAGGTTCAAGGGCTGAATAGACTACTTCCGCTCCTATGTTCCTAAACGTCTCTGGAGCGGTACAGGAATCAGGCAGAGGTCCAGCTGAAGTGGGCCCAGTTCAGCATTTTGTGGGAAACAGCCTGGAACTGGCCTTTCATCACTACCATGTTAGAAGTAGAAATAAGGAAGACTATAGGTGGTTTGCTGGGTCTGTGGAACAATTGAAAATAAGATCAAGGAGTTGGAGTAGGCCATTCAGGCCCCTCAAGCCTGCTCTGTTATTTCATAAGATCATGGCTGATCTTATCTCAGCCTTAACTCCATTTTCCTGCGCCCCATAACCCTTCAACCCAACACTAATTAAAAATATGTCCATCTCCTCCTTAAATGTACAAAACGTCCTGATATCCACTGCACTCTGGGGTAGTGAATTCCACATGAGTTACGTAATACTGGCTAAGTTGGAGGTAAACTTTCCCACTTGAGTTACCATACCAAAGAAGCATTGTACATCCTTAGAGTACTTTCGTGCCAGAAATTCACTGATGGCTCTTGCCTTCTTTGGATCCATTTTGTGATGTTCTTGGATACTGTGTCCTTGGAATGTAATTATCACACTAGTATCAGGAATTGTTTTTGGCCTCGATACAAGCCTTCCACATTATCAAGTGGTTGAAGTAATATAAGATCTCTACAGGAGCTGCCATCCCTTCAGGCTATCATTCCTGATTAACTAAGACAAAGTAGTTGGATTTTTCCCTCTTACTGTTGAAGTTTCTGATCATACATTTTTCCTCTCCAGTCTGTTGCCAATTTATGGTTTGATTTTATTGTTTTGTGAAGTTCTTTTCCCTCTTTCTTGGAGTCTTCCCACTCTTCAGTCATTTAATCAAAGTCTTCAGAAGTCTTTTTTTTTAACCGGCCTTCATTTCCAGCTATTTTTCTTTAAATCATTTGACATGTCTTATGGCTTTTTACTCAGCTCCAATGTCTTCCAAGAGTCTGCCTTCTTCAGTCGTGTGACAGAATTGAAAATAATGTCATAAGCAGCACTAAAAGATTTCATGTGTACATCACAAGTAAAGAGTGTGGTAAACGTTAAAGACAGGAAAATGTGAGACTATAATTTATAGGCAGAAAATCACTAATTTGTTCAAGCAAATATATTGTAAGAATGTAAGATATAGGAGCAGGAGTAAACCCGTGAATCTACCTGCCACAACAACCCAGAATAAACAGTGTAAAGACGGGAGCAGGAAGTTTCAAAGGGATATAGACCAATTAAGTGATTGGGAAAATCCATGGCAGTTGAATCTCAATGTGTACAGATTGAGAAAGACATGTAATTTTGCTGTCTTTTAGATTCATGAGCAAGAATTGTGATTGATATAATCTCACGCTAAATTTAGCACCTTTTATTAAGAATTTTAAACAAAACATTAAATCACATAGTTAGCCCTCAGGCTGAGATGACTGCAGGATATATAGGAGTGGGCTTTGATTGACTCTTCCTGTCAATATAGATTTTCAGTCTCCCATTTTCTCAATTGCTGTGTGGGATTTTCAAATAGAATATAGTTTTGAAAGAGCTCAAGCTCGATCATTTTTGGATTCTGATTGGTCAGTTGGGTTCATGCTTGGTTGTTCGCATATTCCCAAGTTGACATCTATTCGACTTTTTCCCCTCCCACTGCGATTCGCTATCTGGTTTCAATTAGCCTCAACCAGTTTGCTGCATTCAACAAAACCAAAACACTGGGAATGCTGGAAATCCGAAATAAAAACAGAAAGTGTTGGTGAAACTCCTCAGGTTCAGCAGCATTGGAACAGGAGTAGGCCATTCAGCCACTCGAGCCTGTTCCACCATTCAATGATATCATGGCTGATCTGTGATCTAACTTAATATACTTGCCTTTGGCCCATATTCCTTAATACTTTTGTTTAACAAAAAAATGATCAGTGTCAAATTTAAAATTAACAATTAATCCAGCATCCACTGCCATTTGTAGATGAGCATTCTAAACATTTTCCCCCTTTGTGTGCATGCAGAAGTGCTTCCTAATATCTCTCCTGAACGGTCTGACCCTAATTCTCAGACTATGCCCCCTTCAAGAATCTCTAACCAGTGGTAATAGTTTATCTTTATCTAACCTGCCTTTTCCTGTTAATACCTTGAAGACTGCAATCAAATAATCTACTAAATTCAAGAGAAAACAGGCCTCATTTGATTAAACAAAAATAGAAATTGCTGTAAAAACTCAGCAGGTCTGGCAGCATCTGTGGAGATAAAGCAGAGTTAATGTTTCAGATTCAGTGACCCCTCTTCAGAACGGTCATAATTATAATGATTATAATTTGGATAATCTTTCATAACTTAACCCCTGAAGTCCAGGGTCATTCTTGTAAACCCTCCCTCCAAGGACAATATATCTTTCTTAAGGTGTGGTGCCCAGATCTGCTCACAGTACTCCAAGAAAGGTCTAACCAGGGTGTTGTATAACGTCTATGGAGAGAGAATCCAAGGTAGCATTTCGACTCAGAGATGATTCTTCATATGCTTTTATTGCTGCATTTAATAGTTATATTTTATTTAAGTCATTGCATTTAATTCAGTGGTTATCACTGCAACTGTTAAGTACCAATATCCTCAGCAAGTATAGCACCATTCCTTTTCTACATAACAAATACTGCTCTGATGTCTGTTAACTCTTTCCTTGCAGGTGGAAGGACAAAGAGAATTTAATTTTGAGGTACAAAAATTACAAAGCTAGAACATAGGCACAAAACGTCATCAAAGGAGTTACTGGAATATTGCTAGCATTTATCGTATGTGAGTTACAGTTCGGGGGGGGAGGGTGTTTTACTTAGTTATACAGAGCCTTGGTTGAACTCCACTGAGATTCTGTGTTCAGTTTTAGTCATAACAGCTCTTGAGTATAGATTGATTTGGTGCAATATATTTTCTCCCCAGTGAAATCACAACTTAAAATGGTGAACCAAGTTGCAGACAAAAGAATATCTATGCATGTTATTTATTCAGATGTTAGTTAAAGTTGCAGGTCACCGAATCACTGGAGGCCATTCAGCCCAGTATGTCTGCAACTCTCCAATGGACATCATGACGTTGTGCCATTTGCCTGCTTCTAACCCCATACCCACGTACATATTTTTATATTTAAATAATCATGCAGTGCCTTCTTGAACACCTCAATTTAACCTGCCTTCACCCCACTTCCAGACCCAAATCACTCGTTGAGTAGAAAAGTCTTTTCTCACATAATGTTTGCTACCTTTACAAATCATTTTAAGTCAGTGCCCTCTCAATCTTGATCTTTTTAAGAGTGGGAACAATTTTCCATAGTGTACCCAATCCAGATCTCTCATGATTTTTATAACTTCCATTAGATCTTCTCATAGCCATCCTCTCTCCAAGGAGAACAATACCAACCTCTCTAAATTATCCACATGGCTGTAAGTTTCTCATCTCTAGAATCATTCTTGTAAACCTCTTTTACATTCTCTCCAATGCATTCCTTTAATGCGGTACCCAGAACTGTACACAGTAGTCCTTTTAATAAGTGTCTTATATAGGTTCAGCATCACCTCCTTGCTCTTGTATTCTATGCCTCTATTTTAAAAAAGCCCGAGGAACCTATATCCTTTATAAACTGTTCTCTCCATGTGTCCTGCCACCTTCAATAATTTATGCTTCTTTACATTCAGATCCCTCTGCTCCTGCACCCCCTCAAGTATGGTACATCTTTAATTTGTATTGTTTTTCTATGGTCTTCCTACCAAAATGCATCACATCACAGTTCTCCACCTTTAACTTCATCTGCTGCCTACCTGCTTGTTCTACCATTTGTCTATGTTCTTTTAGAGTTCTACACTGTTCTCTTCACAATGCTTCCAAGTTTTATATCATCCATAAACTTTGAAATTATCCTATGTACATCAATATTTTATCATTAATATAAATTTGGAAAAGCAAAATTCAAATACCAATCCCTGGGGAACCCCACTGCAAATCTTCCTCCTCCTGAAAAAAATTGATCTCTTCAAAAAAACTCAGCCCGTTAGTTCAACATGATTTCCACTTTAGAAATCGATGCTGGCACTTTCTAATCAACCCACCTCTTTCCATGTGACTGGTGATTCCATCCCAAGTAATTGTTTCTAGAAGCTTCTCCACTATTGAAATTAATCTGACTGGTCTATACTTGCTAGGATTATCCCTGAAATCTTTTGTTGACCAATAGTGCAATGTTTGCAATTCTCCTCTGAGACCTCCCCTGAGTCTAGAGAAGGCTGAAAGATTATCATTTTCACTTCCTTCAATATCCTTGGATACATCTTATTGGTCCTGGTCTCTTGTCACCTTCAGTATCAATATCCTATCCAACATTTCCTCTTCACCAATTTTGAACCCTTCAAGGGACAGATCTTCCTTCTCTGTTATGACAGTCTGACTGGCATCTACCCTTTTTAATAAAGACAGATTCATTTTGTACCTCAGCCATGCCCTTTACTTTCACATGTAAGTCCCCTTTTTAGTCCCTAATCAGCCCTACTCCTCCTTTTTACCACCTTTTCAGTACTTAAAGGATACTTTGAGATTCATACAGTCATAACGTCACATTGATCTACAACACTGAAAAATGACCTTCAGCCCATTGAGTCTGTGCTGGCCAAAACAAGCACCTAACTATTCTAATCGCATTTTCCAGCACTTGGTCCATAGTCTTGTAATGTTTGGCATCACAAGTAATATGTAATCTGTCAGTCTTTTCTCATAATCCCACTTTGCATCTCTAATATGCTTTTTTGGCCTCCCTTCTGAATTTTCTGTATTCCTCTTGGTTCTCAACTGTATTTTTTACCTGACACTTCTCATAAGCATTCTTTTTCTTAATTTCTATCTCATTTTTCATCTAGGAAGTTATGGATTTGTTTGCCTTCTCTTTCCCCTTTGAGGAAATATGCTTTGATTAGATTTGAACCATTTCCTCTTTGAGGGTAGCCTATTATTCAGCTGTGACTTTTCCTGAAAACCTTTGTTCCTTTCTATCATGGAATCGTAGAATCCCTACAGTGTGGAAACAGGCCCTTCAACCCAACAAGTCCACACTGACCCACAGAGCATCCCACCCAGACCCATCCCCCTGGAACCCACCTAATCTACACATTCCCGAACACTATAGGCAATTTAGCATGGCCAATCCACCTAGCCTGCACATTTTTGGACTGTGGGAGGAAACCAGACCACCCGGAGGAAACCCATGCAGACACGGGGAGAATGTGCAAACTCCACACAGACAGTTGCCCGAGGGTGGAATTGAACCTGTGTTCCTGGCGCTGTAAGGCAGCATGGCTAAACACTGAGTCACCTGGTCAGCCTAAGCCCAACCCAACTCCAATCATGCCCCATTGAAGTTGGCTCTGCCCTGGTTAATTATTCTTATTTTGGATGAATTATGGTCCTTTACTAACAATACAATGATTAATGTCGCATAAATGTTCCCCACTCTCATGTAATCTTCTTAGCCCACCTCATTTCTAAAAACCATGTCCAAGACTATCCTTTATTGTTGAATTTAATGTTGAATGCTGTGGAAAATTTTCCTAAACGCATTCTAGGAATGTTTGCCCCTCTCTGTCTTTAAGGCTATCACTGTCCCAGTCTACATTTAGGAAATTAAAGTCCCCAGAGGTGAGCCGACTATAATGTTGGCATTTTATTGACATTTTCTTACAGATTTATTCCATTACATCCTTCCCATTAGTTGGTTGTGTATAGACTACACTGATCAATGTAATTGCATACTTTCTGTTTTTTTGGCTCTAGCTAATTGAACGCTAGGATATTCTCTTTCTTCAGGTCTACAATGCCTTTCTTAAACAATATAGTTACCCTCCACCCTCCTTTCCGGCCTTTCCTATCTTTTCTGAACACCTGGAATATTTAACACCGAGCCCTGGCCTTCCTTGAGTCAGGTCTCTGTTATAGCCACAGTTTCACATTTCCACATTTCCACATGATAATCCTTGCCCTAACTCACCATCTTATTGACTGTACTCTGCATATTCACATAATGCACAGTCACCCTGATTTAGACTTCACTACTTTCTCCCTTACTCCGCCCTAATCTATTGACTTTCTATTCTTTACACTGCAGTTATCTGTCTCTCTAAGTATTTTATGCACCCTGGTACTCCACTCCAATATGTTGTCTCAGTTCCCACACTCTTGTCCTCTCAGTAGCGCTATCAGATTGCCCCACAAGGAAATCAGTCCCAGCTCTGTTTAAGTGCAAACTGTCCTGTTTGCATAGGACTGTCTTCTCCACAGACTGTCCCAGTGTTCCAGGAATCTAAAATCCTCCTTCCTGCTTCATCTTACCAGCCACTCATTCTTCTGCCTTATCCAGTTGTCTTGTGTACTCACTTGCACGTGGAACTGGGAGTAATCTGGAGATTAAAAAGCAAAACCTCAAATGTAGTGATTTTCTACTGAGCTCCCTGGATTCCAATTACGGGACCACATCTTTCTTCCTAACCAAATCTTTGGTACCAATAGAGACCATGATTTGTGGTTGTTCACCTTCCTCTGGAAGAATACACTGTGATGACTCTGTGTTGCCTTGACTCGGTCCCAGGGAGGCAAGACATGCAGAGAAATTCCTGACTGTTCACCGAACTAATGAATCCCCTATCAATTTTGCTCCTCCTTTCTTCTTCCTCCTGTCCTACACACTCATTGTTATATGTAAAGCTGGCATGCCTGGGGAGCCCAAACCCTTTGGAGGAATCAATTGTGCCTTTCCCCCTTGTAACTCTGTCATGGGGCATTGGGATTCTTGTTCTAACATACGTCTAGCCTATCGCATTGAGGCCACTTCTAATGAGCTGCTGCCCAGGCAACATGACTGATGGGGCCTTTCCATTGGCAGAAAATGGTTACCATTGGTCACCTGCTGACATGGAGCATGCAACCATTCAGCTCACAGGATTCTCTATGGGTAAGCTCCTGTCTATGGGAATGTGTCAGGTAAAAGTCCCAATGTAACTCTCCCCTATCTTCCCAACTGTGTTCCCTAGCCCCTTCAACCTAATTTTGAGAGGGTCATGAAAATTCCATTCCACGTCAAGTGATTTTTTTCAACAAAGCAGTTTCCTTAATTCCAAACTTGCCACAGGCTGCACAATAGTATGAATGATTTTTGAAGCAAATCACATAGACTAATATATTCAGTTACTTCCAGTTTTTATGTTTTAATAAGACCATAAAATATTGGAGCAGGGGTAGGCCATTCAATAAGCATATAGTTGATCTGTTAATCCTTAACTCCACTTTTCTGCCTTTTCCCCAAAATCCTTGACTCCTTTACTGATTAAAAATCTTCCTATCTCAGCCTTGAATGTACTTAGTGACCCATCCTCTATAGCCCTCTGGAGGAAAGGATTTCACAGTTTCACTATCCTCTGAGAGAAGAAATTCCTCCTAATCTCTGTCATCAATGTGCAACCCTTTATTCTGAAACTATGCCCTCTGGTCCTAGACTGTCCCACAAAAGGAAACAACTTTTCTCTAAATTCCCTGTCAAGTCCTCTAAGAATCTTGTACGTTTCAATCAAGTCACCTCTCATTCTTCTACATTCCAAAGAGTACAGGCCCAACCTACTCAACCTCACTTCATAAGACAGTCCCTCCATAGTTGGTATCAGCCTCGTGAAACTTCTCTGGATTGCCTCTAATGCCAATATGCCTGTCTTCAGGTAAGACACCCAAAACTGATCACAGTGTTCCAGTTGTGGTTTGACTAGTGTCTTATATAGTTTTAGAAAAACCTCTCTACTTTTATACTTCATTCCCTATGAAATAAAGGCCAACATTCCCTTTTCCTTCCCTTTTGCCCACTGAATTTGAACGCTTGCTTCTTGTGATTTTGATCAATGGCAGCCCTCAGGGTTGATATAGAAAGGTATTAAGGGTTATGGTGCCAAGACAGATAACTGGAATCAGACTAACCATTGCCTAATGAAGTGGTGGAACAGGCTGACGTGGTTGTGAGGCCATCTCCTATTCCTGTGTGATAGGTGTTCATGTAAACACACTTCTAAGTTTCAACACGTAGTATTGGGATGTTCCAGCTTTATCACCTTAAAGAATGGACAGCCTTGTACAAACTGCATTCTGTTTGCTTACAGATCACAAGCATTCCATGTCTTGCTTGAAAGTCACCGAGCAATGCATAAAGGATCAAAACGTGTGCAACCGACATCTAACTCCTCAGAAGAAGGCTTGTCCCCAGAATCGTAAACATTGCAACCTCAACAATTGTCACAGAGCAATTCGATCCTTTTATGGAAAGATCTCACCAGATCTTGCTGAGATGTTAGTATTCTGTGGATGCCACCCGTCCGATGAGCTGTGTCTACAGGCAAAGGAAACCCTCCATAACAATTCCTGTGCCAATCACATGGACACAAAGCCAACGTGCCTTCATTTGAAAGAAAAATGCTTCAATGAAGACATATGCAGGTTAGTAATTTGTGTCTCTGCTCAAATCTTACTGGTCAAACAGTCCCAACTCTATACTGTTGGGTTTTGTTATCCCTGTGCCAATCTCTAAACTAAAACAACCACATTTACCAAACAGCCCCAATGAAGAAATTCACCAGAGATAGTAGGAACTGCAGATGCTGGAGAATCTGAGACAACAAGGTGTAGAGCTGGATGAACACAGCAGGCCAAGCAGCATCAGAGGAGCAGGCAGGCTGACGTTTCGGGCCTAGAC
>NC_063336.1:88670669-88703473 GCF_021869965.1 Rhincodon typus | reverse complement strand
GATGTTCACCTGCACATCTGCCAATGTGGTATACTGCATCCGCTATACCCGCTGTGGCTTCCTCTACATCGGGGAAACCAAGCGGAGACTCGGGGACCGCTTTGCAGAACACCTACGCTCGGTTCGCAACAAACAACTGCACCTCCCAGTCGCGAACCATTTCAACTCCCCCTCCCATTCCTCAGACGACATGTCCATCCTGGGCCTCCTGCAGTGCCACAACGATGCCACCCGAAGGTTGCAGGAACAGCAACTCATATTCCGCTTGGGAACCCTGCAGCCCAATGGTATCAATGTGGATTTCACAAGTTTCAAAATCTCCCCTCCCCCTACCGCATCCCAAAACCAGTCCAGCTCGTCCCTGCCTCCCTAACCTGTTCTTCCTCCCACCTATCCCCTCCTCCCACCTCAAGCCGCACCTCCATCTCCTACCGACCAACCTCATCCCGCCCCCTTGACCTGTCCGTCCTTCCTGGACTGACCTATCCCCTTCCTAACTCCCTACCTACACTCACCTTTACTGGCTCCATCCCCGCCTCTTCGACCTGTTTGTTTCCTCTCCACCTATCCTCTCCTCTATCCCTCTTCTATCCGCCTCCCACTCTCTCCCTATTTATTTCAAAACCCCCTTCCCCTCCCCCTTTTCTGATGAAGGGTCTAGGCCCGAAACGTCAGCCTCTCTGCTCCTCTGATGCTGCTTGGCCTGCTGTGTTCATCCAGCCCTGCACCTTGTTGTCTCAATGACCAGTGGTGCAACTTTACAGGAAGGCCCAATGAATCACGCACCATTCAGGTCATGCTAAGACCACCAGCCAGCATTTCCCTGAATCAAGAACCTCAGGACTTAAGCCCCTGCTCAGCGAGACTGACTGACTGACCAGGGGGCAGCAGCTCTTGTATTGAACAGCACCCCTGAGAAGACTGTGCATGTTGGTGAAAGGACCTGGGACAAGGATTAGCAGCAAGACCAGGATGTGGATCTCCCGCTTTTTTTGCTTCTTTGTTTTTATATCCAGAAGTGTTCTTACATACAACTTAAAGTTTTCTATCTCATCACCAAATCACCCTGGAATTTTTACATCTATTAACCATCAGCAATAGATTATCGGTGTTTTGGAATTAATGAATTAATTCACATGCAAAACCTGCTGTTAGTAATTCAGGCCACCAAAGGTGAGTGAGAGCAGGGGGAGAGGGAATGAGCAAGACCCTCCTTCTTGATGTTACATCCTTCAATCAGGCTTTTAATTGAGGAACCAATCCCTACACAACTGACTAACTGCCAGCACAGTATGTCCCACTGAGTGGAAACAGGACCATTTGGAACCAGGATAATACCACTGGCTACAGGCTGAGACCTTTAGATGGGTCTTTAATGATCCTGATTAATGAATTCTAGTGGAAGCAGGAAGGCAGCAAAGTTCAACTATGACACTACCTCACCTAATGAAATACTTGTCCCCATCTCCCAGCTCACTACCAGCTACAGCAGACGATATTACGGTCCTCACAATAGTACTACATAGTAATAATTCTTCATCCTTTGCATCAGTTGTATTATGACTTCTTTCAATCAGGTAAACAACAAGTGTCAAATTACAGGAACAGGATTAGGCTGTTCCTTACATTTTCTAAAACTTTCTCAACCCTCAGCTCCCATTGATCATAGTTTCATCGATCTACCAGAACCACTATTAATTTCACACAATATGGCAGATCCTGGCCATTCAGTCGTTTGGAAGTGAAAGAAATAGCAGCAGTCCTAACCATGCTTTTCAACTGCTCAGGAACCCAAATCTTCTCTGCTGACTTTGGCTCGGACTCCAGATATTAACTTCCTATCTCTTCATTTTGTTTCTCGATCAAGAGTTACCAGGTCAAATAAAGTAGTGGTTTGCATTACCCTCCAATTATAAGTCTTCCCTTTCCAAGTCTTACAAACTCTTTAAATGTCCTTTCAAACAGTTTCAAATCAATAAATACAGTTTATCAAACATTTTAATGGAATAACATTTTTTTTCTTACTGTTACTGTTTCCAGGTCAAAAAATTACACAAAATCAAGTGACTATGGAGCTAAGATCCATAAATTTAGTGGAGTTATAGATCGTCCATGCTCTAATTGATTGACAGAGATGGTCTAGGTGTTAAACAGCCTAAATCCTGTTCCTATAATTTGCCACTTGTTGTTTACCTGATTGAAAGAAGTCATACTACAACTGATGTAAAGGAGGAAGAATTATTACAATGTAGTATTATATGCTGTACTGGTATTCTGGCTGAGACATGGACAAAGTGAAATTGGTGTTGGTACAGTATGCCTAATTGTTTTCCAAGTTAATTGCAAGGTCATGGTTTATGTTCCCAAAACCTGGTGCTATGATGAAATCTAACTCATTTTTGGTATTTTTCCTTAAGGCAGCTTTATAACGAATTAAAATCCAATTGGTTAAATTTGGAGGCTAATATTGATTAGGATAGACAACCGTTCCTTTAATGGCCATGAAATAGAGGAATTCGGTGGAAGCTATACAACATACGTATACCAGTGGTTCCAGTCCATATTACTACCACCCTATTCATCTTCAGTCTATAATATTTGGGAATAGCTCATTTTGAAGCTGCACAAATTTGTATCATAAAGCATCTTGTATTATCTCTTCTCTGTATGGATAATATTTCAGAATTCAATGGTTTAACATCTTTCAAACCCATGGTTATGAAGTACTTACCTTGTGGTCCAGTTCTGCAGGTTCCTGAGGGGAGTCATGGACCGTGTCTGGAGAGGATAGCCTTTGTTGCTCAACAGTGAAATTGTAATTTGACCTCCTGTTTCAACTAAACTGATACAGAAGAATGCACAGAATGGAAATGTCATGATTTCTACCAAAACACTGGGCACATACCTACAGGATGGACTGCTCATGTCACAAACCAGAAGCACATTGATGAATATGCCATCTTGGTGATGAGCAGTAGATGTGACAATGTACTTGCAGTACACTTTCCCCTGGGAATACCAGCCTGTAGTGAAACCGAGTATCTTTTCATAAAACCCCCATAGTCCAGAAAGGGGCCATTAGGCCGATCCAGTCTGCATTGGTCCTCCAAAGACCATCTCACCCAGAACCAACACCCTCACTCTGGCCTGAAAAATCCCTGTAACTCCATATTTAATATGGCTAATCTATCTAGCTTGCGCATCTTTGGATTGTGTTCAGCGGAAACCCACGCATACGAGGGGAGAACGTGCAAACTCCACAAAGTCGCCCAAGACTGGGATTGAACCCAGGCCCCTGATGCTGTGATGCTGCAGTACTAACCACTGAGCCACTGTGGTTTGGTCTGTCTGCGGGGAAGATGTTTGTGTCCCTCATGGTTAAGAAAGTTTTGGTGACCACTCCGGCTCATACACCCTCCTCTCAAGACTGAGATTTTTCTTCAGCACGAGCACAGTATTGAGGATATGGACCAACACTGAGTGAAATGAAGTTGAGGCACAGATCACCTGGTTCTCCCTGTCGAACAATGTGCAGAAGCCTCCTGCAATACCAATGTTCCTAAAGAAGAATAAGAAGTCCCAGGTGAAGGTGTACAGTGCATGGTTGAACCTATGTCTTAAGTATTACATTGAATTCTGATCATTGAAACTACAAGGAGCTGACACAATTTCTGAGTTAGGCCATATTGTTTTCTAGTGCTTGATTTTGACCAAAATGGTACATTCATTAAATGGGTCCAACATTTTAGGGGCTCAATGCTAAAATGGCAGGAAGTTAAAAGAAGTATAATTTTTATTATAATCTTACAACATTAAAGCTATGTAATATTTGTGCTTTCAGGTCAAGATATGAATTGTTTCAAGCAACATGTTGGGGCCAACTGACAAGAATATGTCAGCAAGGCAATGAAAAAGACTGCCTCTCAGGATTCACATGGGATGACTGGAGTTGCACAGCCAATGCAGAGTGTATGGCAGCATATATCAATACACGTGGCACACTTCTACAGGTCGAATGCACGTGCAGTGGCGTTGCGAAAGATGACCAACCCCTTTGTGAACTATTCCAGCATATGTTAAATTATCAAGTTTGTTTCAGTAAGTTATGTCATTACTTACTTTCTGACATTCCCCGCTACTGTTCCTTCTAATCCTACTGATAGTGCTTGGGTCTTGATGGGGTTTGATCACCCAGGCACCATCTTATTAAAAGAAATGAGAGACAAGGAGTATGCCAAGTATGAGAAAATCTTTCTATGGGCAATATTGTAGAGTCCATTGCCCAAATAAGAGTTCCATGCAATAAAACATTTGGTACCTGATATATAATTAGTAATTTACAATATACCTAGATTATAGTCTTTAGAAAGGATTTAAGAAATTGGAAAAAGTGGAGGAACAACAACATTTGTAAAGTATGCTAAAACAGCATTAAGAAGAAAAGTTGCAAGTAAGTGTGATTTAGCTATAGAAATCTCTTTGAACAGATTCAGGAATAGAACAAGAGGTAAGATTTTGATGGGGATTGTCTATTGGCCACCAAGTAGGAAAGGTAAAGAAGTAGCATTCATAAACACTGAGGTTTGTTGCAAAAACATCATTATAATGATTAAGAGCTTTAATTTCCACATAGGACTGGTAGGACCAGAACAAGTGAGTTCCAAAGCCTTTTAATTTCTTGAGAAAGAAATAAAGTTCTTCTACTAAAAGAAAAGGATGCGCCATGTTCGACCCAGAAATGAGTTATGAGCTCAAGTTAATCAACAATTTAATGGTAAGTGGCTATGTCGGTAACAATGACCATTTGTTAGGATGTAAGAGCTGTAAATACGCCTAAAGGGCAAGTTCTATACTTGTGTATTTAATTTAGGGGAGGTGATGGCACAGCTAGTAATCTGGACCCCTGGGCTAAAGGTGTGCAGGAAGGGTTTAAATCTCACCATGACAGATGGTTAAAATTTGAATTCAGTTAAAAACTGAAATGAAAAGCTAACCTAATAGTTTATCACTGTCAATTGTAAAAACTAATTTCTTTCACTAATGTCCCATAAGGAAGGAAACCTGCCAACCTACATGTGACTCTAAACCACACAACGTAGCCAATGACAACAACATCGCATGAGCAATTTGTAAAAATCACAGTAGGGCAGCAAGAAATGTGAGCAACAGTATAACTGACAAAGAAAAAGGTTTTAAATGAATTTAAAGCCTAGTAGAGGTCTTGCAGATTAGGAGAGAACAGGAAAGAAATACATCCTCAGCCTCCTCCACTGTCAGAGGGAGGCCAAAGGTAAACTGGAGGAATAACACCTCATATTTCGCCCTGGGAGCTTACAGCCCAATGGCCTTAATATTGACTTCACCAGCTTCAAAAACTCCCCTCCTCCAACGTGTCCATCTTCTGACTCACCTATCCGCTCCATCCTTCCTACAGACCAACTACAATGACCCCCTACCTGCATCCACCTATCTCCATCTCACCTACCCTCCCCCCAGCCCCACTCCCCTCCCTTATTTCGGGGCTCACCTCCCCTTCCCCAGTCCTGAAGAAAGGTTTCATCCCAAAATGTTGACTTTCCTGCTCCTCGGATGCTGTCTGACCCATTGTATTTATCCAGATGCACATTTATTGACTAGCTTCCAGCATCTGTAGTCCTTACCGTCTCAAAGAAAGACAAGGAAGCAGTCCTAGCTATATAAGAAGAATGTGTGAAAAATCTTGTGTTAAATGTCAAGTAAAACACTAAGGGGTTTTGTAAGTAAATTCAGAGAAAGAGGGTGGTGAGAAATAATGGAGTTTCTTAAAGACAGATTCGGATGACGCTGCAAGTTGATGTCAGGAAATAATGGAATTCCTAACAGTAAACTTAGTATCAGACTTTATAATAGAGCATGAGGATAAAGAAACAGAGATACACGAAATTACAAATAAATTCAGATAGGAACTTGCTAAAATTAACATAAATAATAAAATTGTAATGGAGAAAATCATGTGACTTATTCTGTTTGCTCTAACTAGGATCTTTTAAAGCTTTCTTAATTTCCCCTCAAGATTTGGCTCAGCATTTCAAAATTTAATGTTTCAAGACTGAGATTGATTGATGTTTTTTAAGGTAAGTCTTCTAAGAGTTACGGAAACAAGATGAGCAAGCGGAATTAAAATACAAATTATCCATCGTTTAATTGAACATTAGAACAGGCTCAAGGGCCCATATGATCGACTCCTGTTACCATGTTCCGATTGTCGTGTACCTCACTTGAATTGTAAAGCCTGCTGTTCAAACCAAGGCAGTGAACACTGGCACAGTATTTCCCATATAAGCACAATTTTCATCCCAGTGCTAAGGTCATTGAACATCTACAGTAAACACAAATTTCTGTAAAAGGCTGCTTTCAGCTAACAGAGAATAACTCAGTCATTAAACTTGACATGTATGCATATGTAGTTAAATTCAAGAACACACCCTGTACATTATAGGGTAATTTTCTGATGCCTCATTGAGGAGACTCATGTACTGGAATTAAATCTTAGAAATCAGGGTGTATTTAGTATAGATCAGGAAATTGCAGGCCTACTGCCCTTGATCTTTTATCCACCACAATTAGTGGATAGAGATTTATGTGCAACACATGGTTTGTTTCTCAATATACTTTATTGGCATTAATGACTGAGGAAATGAAAAATTGCTGGGAAATGTTTTATCTGATTTTTAAAAAATTATATGAGTAGGAAAATAAGAACAGGAGTAGGCCACATATTCCCTCCAGCCTGTTCAGCCATTCAATAAGATCATGGTTGAAGTTCATTTATGCTTCTTTACCTCATATCACATGGTAGCTTTACTTTACATGAAGCAATCAACCACAAATTTAGAATTTGCAAATGATTTACTATTAATTGCTGTTTGTGAAAGCATTTCCAAACTTCGCTTTTGAAAGGTCCAGCTCCAATTTTTCGAAAATGCCCTCTGGTGCAACCAGAAGAAAGAATTTCTCTCTATCTAAGCAATCTAGTAGCCTTAATATTATAAAAGCAGCAAACACATCAGCCCTCCTGGAGAATGCAAACTTAGACTGTGTAAGCCCTCCTGGACTCCCAGGTATCATGCTGATAAATGCACATTGACCCTTTCAGGTTAATAAATCCTTCAGAAGGTGAGGTGCCAATAGCTGCTCCCAGCTGTGATCTAAGCAAAGCTTTGTATAACTCAAGCATAATTTTTACCTTTCCGTTCCAGCCTGCTTGATAAGGAGTGTTCTGAGCTTTATAGTATTTTCTGTAACTATACATGGCATTTTCGTAATCTATGTATTGGGACACCCGAGTCTCTTTAGACCTCAGATGTTTCTAGCTTTTCATCATTGAGAAGGTGCTTTCTTCTATTCATTGTAGGGTTAAAGTGGGTGCACTCAGATTTAAACCAGTTTGCCATAGTTTTGTATATTTATGTAATCAATCAATTTTGCTTTGTGATTTTTTTGCTTCCATCTACACTCCTTACAATGCTGCCTATCTTTGTGTTGTCGACAGACATAGATATGTGGCTTCATTTTAAGTTGTGAATAAATGTGGTGAATAGTTGACAGCCCGACACAGATGCTTGCAGAACATGACTAGTTACATTCTATCAATTAAAATACCGACTATTGTGCCCGCTCTGCAAATCCTGCTGCTCTGACAATTTCCAAATGAGGACCATTTTTGCCTTAGTTTCTTGCACTTAAACCTCAGCTAAAAGTCTGTTATGAGGGCTTTATAATGTATGACTTATCTATCTTTTACTTTAGCTATCTCTTCAAAAACTTTCAGGTTTTCGTTTGCTGTCACTTTTTACAAATTCATGCCAGTTCTCTCTGATTGACTGAAAACTTCCAAGATGTCCAGTCACTTGTGCCTTAATTATAGACTCTTGTATTGCTCACAGCAGATGTTTGGATAAGTGGTCTATAATTACAAAGTTTTCTCTCATTTTTCTTAAATAGCAAGGTGACAATGCAATTTCCTCATTGAAAGGAATGGTTCCTGTATGTTGGTACCTTTAGGTGATTATAGTCAAGGTACCTAATGTTCTCACCCACGTCCCTTATATCAATGGGATAGAAACCATCTGATCTTGGACTTTTGTTAAATAGAGTCATAGAGTTGGTCCAACTCATCCATGCCGACCAGATATCCTGTATAAATCTAGCCCCATTTGCCAGCGTTTGGCCCATATCCCTCTAAACCTTTCCTATTCATATACCTATCCAGGTGCCTTTTAAATGTTGTAATTGTACGCACCTCCACCATTTCCTCTGGCAGCTCATTCCATATATGCACCATCCTTTGCATGAAAATGTTACCCCTTAGGTTCCTTTTATATCTTTCCCCTCTCACCTTTAACCTATGCCCTCTAGTTTTGGATTCCCCCACATCGGGAAAAAGAGCTTGCCTATTCACCTTATCCATGCCCCACATGATTTTATAAACATCTATAAGGTCACTGTTCAGTATCCGATGCTCCAGGGAAAATAGCCCCAGCCTATTCAGCCTCTCCCTATAGCTCAAACCCTCCAACCCTGGCAACATCCTCGTAAATCTTTTATGAAACCTTTCTAGTTTCACAACGTCCTTCCTATAGGAGGGAGACCAGAACTGCATGCAATATACCAAAAGTGGCTGAACTAATGTCCTGTGCGGCTGCAACATGACCTCCCAATCCCTATACTCAATGCACTGACCAATAAAGGCAGGCATACTTAACACCTTCTTCACTATCCTATCTACTTACGACTCCACTTTCAAGGAACTATGAACCTGCACTCCAAGGTCTCTTTGTTCAGCAACATTCCCCAGGGCCTTACCATTAAGTGTATAAGTCCTGCCCTGATTTGTCAAAATGCAGCACCTCACATTTATCTAAATTAAACTCCATCTGCCACTTCTCGGCCCAATAGCCTATCTGATCAAGATCGCACTGAACTCTGTGGTAACCTCCTTCGCTGTCCACTACGCCTCCAATTTTAGTGTCATCTACAAACTTACTAACCATCCCTCCTATGTTCAGATCCAAATCATTTATATAAATAACAAAAAGCAGTGGACCCAGCACTGATCCTTGTGGCACACCGCTGGTCACAGGCCTCCAGTCTGAAAAGCAACTCTCCACCACCATTCAGAGATAGTAAGAGCTACCAATGCTGGAGTCAGAGATATCACAATGTGGAGCTGGAAGAACACAACAGGCCAGGCAGCATCAGAGGAGCAGGAAAGTTGACGTGTCCGGTTGGGACCCTTCTTCAGAAAAACTTCTGAAAAGCCCGAAACTTAGACTTTCCTGCTCCTCTGATGCTTCCTGGCCTGCTGTATTCCTCCAGCTCCACACTGTGTTACCTCCACCACCATTCTCTGTCTTCTTACTTTGAGCCAGTTCTGTATCCAAATGGTTAGTTCTCCCTGTATTCCATGTGATCTAACCCTGCAAACCAGTCTACCATGAGGAATCTTGTCAAATGCCTTACTAAAAACCATATAGATCACATCCACCACTCTGCCCTCAACAATCCTCTTCATTACTTCTTCAAAAAAACTCAATCAAGTTAGTGAGACATGATTTCCCACGCACAAAGCCATGTTGACTATGCCTAATCAGTCCCTGCCTTTCCAAATACATGTAAATCCTGTCCCTCAGGATTTCCTCCAACAACTTGCCCATCACCAATGTCAGGCTTACCGGTCTATAGTTCCCTGGATTTCCTTACCACTTTTCTTAAATAGTAGCACCACGTTGCCAACTTACAGTCTTCTGGACCTGTGACTATCGATGATACAAATATCTCAGCAAGGGCCCCAGCAATCACTTCCCTAGCTTCCCACAGAGTTCTAGGGTGCACCTGATCAGGTCCCTGGGATTCATCCACATTTATGTGTTTTAAGACATTCAACACCTCCTCCTCTGTCGTATGGACATTTTTCAAGAGGTCACCAATTATTTCCTCATGTTCTCTACTTCCGTATCCTTCTCCACAGTAAACACTGATGCAAATTACTCATTTAGTAGCAATAGGAAACTGAGAAACAAATTTATAAGGAGATCTCAGTTATCTGTAAAAATAATAGGATCGTTTTTGTAGGGGATTTTAACTTTCCAAACACAGACTGGGACTTCCATAGTGTTAAGGGCTTGGATGGAGAGGAATTAGTTGAGTGTGCGTAAGAATTTTTTCTGATGCAGTATGTGAATATACATACTAGAGACAGTGCAAAACTTGACCCACTCTTGGGAAATAAGGCAGGGCAAGTGACTGAGTTGTCGGTGGGTCACTTTGGGGCCGGTGACCATAATTCTATTAGTTTTAAAATTGTGATGGAAAAGGAAAGACCGTATCTAAAAGTTAAAGTTCTAAATTGGAGGAAGGCCAATTTTGACAATATTAGGCAAGAACTTTCAAAAGTTGATTGGAGGCAGATGTTCGTAAGTAAAGGAACAGCTAGAAAATGGGATAACAAGAGTCCAGAAACAGTATGATCCTATTCGGGTGAAGGGCAACGCGGGTAGGTGTAGGGATGGATGACTGGAGAAATTGAGGTTTTGGTCAAAAAAAGAATGAAGCATATGTCGGGTATAGACAGCAAGGATCGAGTGAATCCCTAGAAGAGTGTAAAAGCAATAGGAGTATACTTTAGGGGAAAATCAGGGGGGAAAAACGGGGGACATGAGATAGCTTTGGCAAATAGGGTTAAGAAAAATCCAAAGGGATTCCATAAATACACTAAGGACAAAAGGGAACTAGGGAGAGAAAAGGGCCCCTTAAAGATCAGCAAGGTGTAACAGCAGGAGATGGGGGAGATACATCTTAATGCCATTGTTTACTTCATTCATTACATTTTGCTTGTGTTAATATTTTTGAGTCTCTGTTCCTTAGTTCCCTTGGGATGTCTGGCCTGCTGGTCAATGGTAACCCCCAGGATGTTCAAAGTGTGGGATCCAGCAATGGATCCAGCAATTCAAGGAATGATGGTTAGATTCTCATTTACTGAGGGTGGCCATTGCCCCACACTTGTGTGGAACAAATGTTACTTACCCAAACCTGGATGCGGCATAATTTGAGCCTGATACATCTTCCTGGCAGTGTTTTCTCTTGTAACCTACACCAGTTGGGTCATGTTCATGTTCACATCTAATTAAAAGTGATAGATGGTAATGGTGAGGTGGGGGTGGCAATTAAGAGTGTAGAGGCGACATTCTAAAATAACAGGGTTAATTCACTGGTGACTTTCACTCAAGATTCAAATGGGCTGCTTCTACTGGTTATATGATCAGCATTTATATAGCACCCAAATTGCTTCACAGTCAATGAAATACTTTTCAAAGTGTAGTCACTGTTGCATTGTAGAGAAAGATGACAGACAATTTGTACACATCAGCGTCCCAATAGTGAAATTAAATGACTGGCTTGTTTATTGGGTATTACCGTTGCTCGTGCCTTTGGTTGAGGGGTACATATTTGATTGATTGATTGATTTTTATTGTCACATGTACCGAAATATAGTGAAAAGCTTTGTTTACGAGCTGTACAGGCAGATCACAGCAAGCAAAGAATGTACAGACCAAAAAGTCTTAGAGCCATACAGGTTACGTTGCAGGTTACATTATTTAAGGCTAGAGTCCATTCAACAGTCTGATAACAGTTGGAAAGAAGCTGTTCCTGAACCTGCTTATGCGTGTTCAGTGTTCTATGTCTTCTGCCTGACAGAAGAGGTTGTAGGAAATCATTACCACTGTGTGATGTGTCTTTGATGATGTTGGCCACCTTTCCGTGGCAGCGAACCATGCGAATAGAATCCATGGATAGAGGATTGGCTCCCATGATGATCTGGGCTGTGCACACAACATTTTGCAGTTTCTTAACGGTCCTGGGCAGAGCAGTTGCCATACCAGGCCGTTATGCACCCAGACAGTATGCTTTCAATGGTGCATGTGTAGAAGTTGGTGAGGGACCTTTTGGACATGCCAAACTTCCTGACCCACCTGAGGAAGAAGAGGCGTTGTTGTGCCTTCTTGACTGGTGCATCTAGGTGGGAAGTCCAGGACAGGTTGTCGGTTATCGTTACTTCAAGGAGCTTGATGCTCTTCACCCTCTCAACCTCAGTACCATTGATGTAGATGGGGGTGTGTTCTCCTCTTTTCTTTCTGAAGTTGATCAGTTCTTTAGTTTTGCCGTGTTGAGAAGCAGATTATTATCATTGCATCACACCACCAAGCGTTCTATCTCATTTCAGTATTTTGACTCGTCATTGTTAGATATTCATTCCACTTTGGTGGTGTTGCCACCGAACTTGTAGATGGCAATCGTTCCGAATTTGGCAACATAGTCGTAGGTGTACAGGGAGTACAGTAGGACCCTGAAGACTCTTCCATGGTGGGGGGGGCCTCCAGTGTTGAGTGTTATTGTGGAGGAGGTGCAATTACCTGTCCTCACTGATTGTGGAAAGCTGAGGATCCAATTGGAGAGGGCAGAACCGAGACCAAGGTCACGCAGTTTTGAGATCAGTCTGGAGGGGATAATGCTGTTGAAGGCGGAGCTGTAGTCAACAAGCAGGAGTCTGATGTAGGTGTCTTTGTTGTCCAGATGTTCCAGGGATGAGTGCATGGCTAGGGATATGACATCTTCTGTGGATCTGATAAGTCGGTAGGTAAACTGTAGGGGATCAAGGCAGGTTGGGAAACTGGAGTTGATGAATAGCCTCTCGAAGCACTTCATGATTATTGAAGTCAGAGCTATTGGGCAATAGCCATTAAGGCACACTGCAATGTTCCACCATTCAATCATGGCTGATATGTTTCTCAACCCCATTCTCCTGCCTTCTTCATGTAACCCTTGATCCCCTTACTAATCAAGGACCTATGTATCTCTGTCTGAAAGACACTCAATGACTTGGCCTCCACAGCCTTTTCTGGCAATGAGTTCCACAGATTGACCACCCTTTGGCTGATGGAATTTCTCCTCATCTCAGTTCTAAAGGGTCATACCTCTACTCTGAGGCTGTACGCTTGCGACCTAATCTCTCCTACTAGTGGAAGCACTGTTTCCACATCCACTCTATCCAAGGTTCTCAGTATTCTGTAAGTTTCAATGAGATCTATCTAATACAGAGCCAGAGTCTTCAACAGCTCCTCCTATGACAAGTCGTCATTCTTGGGATCATTCTTGTGAACCTCCTATGGACTCCCTCCAATGCCAGCACATCCTTCCTTAGATACAGTGCCCAAAACTGCTCACAATATTTCAAATGTGGTCTGACTAGTACATCTCTGCTCTTGTACTCTAGCCCTCTCAAAATGAATGGCAACATTACATTTTTCTTCCTAACTGCCAACTGAACTTGCATGTTAATCCTGAGCTAGGATTCCCAAGTCACTTTGTGCTGCAGATTTCCAAAGACTTTCCTCACTTCAAAAATAGCCTATGCCTCTACGTGTCCTACCAAAGAGCATAACCTCACACTTTCTACATTGTAGTCCATCTGCCATTTTTTTGCTCACTTTGCCCTTTGAAGTTCAGAAGGAGAATCGTCCATAGTAACCTCAGCTAGTGTAGGAATTGAACCCATGCTATTGGCATCCCTCTGCATTGCAAGCCAGCTGAGCTAAACCACTGATGTCCTGAGAGAGGATGTCAGAGTCCTACAGAGACACTGTATGGGGAGGCGATGGCCTAGTGGTATTATCGCTGGACTGTTAATCCAGAGACCCAAATCATGTTCTGGGGACCTGGGTTTGAATCCCGCCACGGCAGATGGTGGAACCTGAATTCAATAAATATCTGGAATTAAGAATCTAATGATGACCATGAATCCATTGTCGATTGTTGGGAAATCCCGTCTGGTTCACTAACGTCCTTTAGGGAAGGAAACTGCTATCCTTACCTGGTCTTGCCTACATGTGACTCCAGACCCACAGCAATGTGTGGTTGACTCTCATAAATGCTACCTAGCCAGCAATGCCCTCATCCCATGAATGATTAAAGGATAATACTTACTGGAGTTGCAGCAGGACTTTATCAAGTTTCTGAAGAAGAGTCAAACTGGATTTGAAATGTTAACTCTTTCTTTTTCTTTTTCCACAGATGCTGCCAGAGCTGCAGGGTTTCTCCAGCACTTTCTGTGTTTGTTTCAGGACTGATAAAATTCACTTATCAAGAGATGAAAGTAGCAGGAAGTTTTCTCCTTAGAGCAGAGAAGGTTACTGGAAGATTTAGTAGAGGTGTTTAAAGTCATGAATATTAATAGAATAAATAATGAGGAGCAGTTTCCACTGGCAGGAAGGTTAAAATCAAAAGGACCGGTTTATGTAATTTGTAAAGGATTCCTGGGAGAAATGAGCTGTGTTGTTTTTATGCAGAGAGTTTATAATCTGAAATGCATTGCCTGAAAGGATGGAATAAGCAGAGGTCAACCGTAACTTTTAAAAGGAGATTGGGTTTACATGTGACCAGAAAAATTTACAATGTTATATGGAACAAGACTGCATGATGGGTTGATTGCCCTTCTTCAATGTTATGCTAATCTATGATTCATTGGGCCTCTCAAGGGCAAGTTGGGAGAGGCAGTAACTGTTGGCCAGCAGCAATGCCCATGTCCCACTAGTGAATAAAACAAAAACAACTCAGTCCTTGCAAATTTCTTCATGATTGTATATTTCTATGTCGAAGCTGTGAAGTAGTACAATTTGCCAAGTTCCAGTACTAAACAGAAAAAGAAACTATTTTGATGTATCTTTATCAAAATAACATGTTAGTACTTTACATCAGATATTTTGTTTGACTCATTTCAAGACCTATTATTAACATAGGGCTTATTCTAAGGAAGTGATGAAATTCAACCTAACAGTCACGCCCTCACAAAATCAAGGATTAAGCCTCTGTAAGCATTTTACTTCAATGTGATGGCACTTTAGTTTGTTCATTTAGTGGCATGATTCTGAAGCTTTTAAATTAAGTGTTCTTGAAATATGATAGATTAGTAAATAGCATGTAACAAGTTGTCGTACAGCCATTTGTTAGTCATACAAGCTAGAAAAGAAATCTCCAATTTACTTATTTTTTTCTGCTGCATGAGAAAAGATGGATAAAACTTTGTACCTTTCAGGTATCTTTGCAGTTTCTAAAGTATAAAGGATCATAGCAATTTTAGATAAAGGACATTCATCTGATTACACTGGTGCTAGCTTGACTTCAGAACTGTCTGCTTTATTTGCTGTACATGAATATCTTAATCTTATTTAATACTTTCTGAAATTCTCTCAAAAGTGATCTAATGGTAAGTTTCCACAAGAATTTTTCTAATTTCTTGCTGCAACTTCAGGAGAGGAACTATGGAAAGCCCAGAGAGTTGTCACAAATGTAATTGTCAATGTAAATAGGCAAGGGTGATGAAGTAGTGTAGATTAGTATCAGCAATGGCTGGGTCCCACTGCAGACTCTAATCTCACTGACAGGTCAGTACAGTACTGAGGACATCCATTGTTAAGACAAAGCCGCATCTGCTCTTATTGCTAGATATAAATTACTTTTTAATTGGTACTATTTAAATTAGACCGTGGAAGTTCTCAGTGCTCTGGCAAATATTTATCCAACAACCAATAACTAACATGCAATGTCTGGTTATTACCTCTTCTTTTGGGCGTTTTTTACGTTTATCCAAATTGACTGTTGTACTTCGTGTGTCACAAGACTCACCACTTTAAACATCCTAATTTAGTTCTCAAGCACTCAGGTCCATCCTGTGGTTATGAAAGATGCCTTACAAATGCAAGTTATTTCTTTTCTTAGAACATTTCTTCTTACATTTTAAAGACAAGCACACATGTATACAAATGCTTAAAAACCAAGTTTAGAGAAGGCAATCTGAAATAATCATGATGATAATTTTGCAACAAAATTTTTCGGAGGCCTTTTATGATGATCATTAGCTACCGATAATGGAAATGTTAGGGTTTAACTCCCAGCCATCTCACAGAAATATTCTTTGGAAGACATGGTGATGTAATCGCCATCATTAGAGGTGCAGGCTAATCCTTCGGGTCACGAGTTCAAATCCCCTCATGGAAGCTGCTAAAATTTGGATTGAATGAAGGCACTTAATTGTTGTTGTCACTGGTACGTGGGGTAGAATTGTGCTTGTGATGAATTGAGAAAACTAACTAAAGGGTCAAACTCCAGAAAAGGACAATGCAAGTTTCAAGTGAGGAAGACAGAAGGTGAGATAAACAAGAACTTTTGCATTGGACTTGGGTTTTTAAAGTAAACGAAAGAAAGAACTTGCTTGTAGGTAGCACCAACCATGAGTCTAAGGCAACCTAAAATACAGTGTGAGCAATGACGTACTCCTGTATATGATTGAATTGGAAAACCAGGTGAGCATTGGACAAGAGGGACAGTGTAATGATGTTTTACTGAGTTAATGAGGTGAATTTGGGACAACAACTCAAGGAAATTTGAGAAGACTTGCGGAGAGGAACCCTCCAGGAAACTCAGTGAAAATGTCACAGCCAATTTCTAATAAGATTCAGCCTGTAGCTCTTTCTGGAACGGTCATCTTGTGGTGTGCTCTGTGGTTAAATCTGTTCATTCACATTGAGGGCTTAAATTGTTTTTGCGAACAATGTTGCTAGTAATATATACTCATAACAGGGTGTCAAAGATGACAGAGAAACAACAGGCAAGGGCATTCATTTTCCTGGTACCGCCTCCTTGTGGCAGTTTGAAGGGAAATAAGATACCCACTGGCTACTTCCTACCTGATCACTCAGAATTCTCCTGGGAAAAAGGGACACACAGCAGGGAGGGAGCAGTTCTAAGACGTCTGAAAGCAAGAACTCAGGAGAAGAATGTTGTATGGGTTGGAGGGTGGGCTGGGTAAGGAAGCAAGAGTACACGATCACATCATCATTGGCTTGCTCATCACAACGGATGACAGGAATGGGGGTGAACTGGGAGCTGAGAAGGGCGATCGTCAGGAACTTGCCTTCAGTTCATCATAGTTGGCCCCGTGCTGCTGAGATCCATGTCCTCTAAAGAGGAGAGGAAATGCTGGTGCCTTTGTCACTTGAGTTCAACTCTGTACCCTTTGATCATTGCTACCAGGATGTCTGTGAATGGGTATTTGGTTGATGTACCTGCCATTGAGAATACTGGGTGAATGCTGAGGCAGTGAGAGCTGAAGGTAAGGCTGATATCATTGGCGGGTGTGAGGGCATTATCCTGGATATCAGGAGTGATTTCTGAACGCCAGGGACTGCTGTATGAAGGGAACATGGTGCATTGTGCAGTGTGAGAACCTAGTGAAGCAGTGGGTCATATGCAGATGGTCTGGAGTCAAGGCCCAGCACGGATTGAAAGCTAGGTGCTGGCGTGGACTGGGTTGGAAGGACTGTTGTTCTGAACTTTTTATTTCACTATTTTCTCATTTATTCCCACAATCTGTAATGCTGGGCTTTTTCTTTTTTATTTTTTTTTTCCTAAGAATTTGTACTGAAGAATCTGTACCTAGGTACCTTGTACCTAAGGTGGTGCCAAAAGTGGCAATTTGTAAACTTTTCACTGTACTTATTTGAGTACATGTGACAATAAAGCTAATTTAATCCACTGACATTGACCAATATGATCCAGACTTTGAGAGTTAATACTTGATCCCATTTCCCCTAAAGGTGCTCCTTCAGGGCCTTCTGCTTTCCCTCACCTGCCTAATGGCTTTTCTCCTCTTTCCTACCTCATCCATCACTAATGCCTCCAGTTCTGCATCTATTAGCCTGAACTCTCCTTGCGCAATTATGTACCTTTCCATTGTTTCATAGAATCCCTACAGTGTGGAAACAGGCCATTCAGCCCAACAAGTCCACACTGCCCCCCCGAAAAGCATCCCACCCAGACCCATCCCCCTACATTTCCCATGTCTAACCCACCTAACCTAAACAATCCTGAACACTATGGGCAATTTAGCATGGCCAATCCACCTACCCTGTACATCTTTGGACTGTGGGAAGAAATCAGAGGAAACCCACGCAAACACAGGGAGAACGTGCAAACTCCACGCAGACAGTCGCCCGAGGCTGGAATCGAACCCGGGTCCCTGACACTGAGCCACCTTGCCGCCCATATGTCATCAATGTCATTCAAGGCAACTAACCCTTTGACCTTGGAAGGTTAACCACAAGGAGCCATTTTTTATGAAGCTAACGGTGAAATGGCGCAAATTGGCAATTTATGGCAATTTGCAATTCCCAGATCATCCACTCCCGTCTACACATTATCAGCCTGAATTTCACATCAAAAACAACAGCATGGGCCATTCAGATGTCATTATTTTATAAAATCTGGTCCAATATCTTGTAAATGTTTGAATTCGTAGTAAACAATTTATTTGTTTGAGAAAGCAGGGTGAAAGTTAAGGTATAAAAGCAGGATGGCAAGAGAACAAAGTGGAAAAAGCAACAGAACACGTAAAAAAAAGTGCTTTTACATTTTTTTAATGGTATAGTTATAAAGCTGGTCCTGTTAAAGAGTTTTAAAATCTAGAATTCCTATCCATTCTTTCCACTGTAAGAACTGAAAACATACAAAACCATATAACTAGTTAGCAATAATTTTTACAGAACTGAAAATAGCATAAGGGTTGGAGGAGTATTTCTGTCATAAAATAATACAATGCAATAGTCAACATATCAGCTTTGAAACTGTGCTATTAAAATGTTCTGCAACAAGGCATCTTTGGTGACGCAAGGGTAATTGCAGCTTTTGTTATTTTACACTGGGAAAATATGTGTCATCACTGGCCTATGAGAAACAAATTTAAATGATAGAAGCAAATGTTTATTTGATTGGTAGCACTTGACCTGTAACTTGCACCTTTATCTTTTCACTACAGCTCATGTTTCACGTCAAGCTACTGACGCAGACAAGAGGCAAGTGGAAGAGGAGCTCACTGTAACAAGGTCATCATTGATGCTAAGTGGTATGTGCATCCAGCAAAATGTATTTCCATCTAACGGATTTGAACAAGCTGTTTCATTATTAAAATGAACTGTGTTGATCATTGTAGCAGTAAAGTTCTGTTCACGACATTTCACCACACAGTACAGATCAGCCACAGAGTCAAAATGCCCATCAATGGTGTAGCAACCAGATCATGGCTAGAAATGAATAGGTAGGAAGCACCAAGTAAAGCCACTGCATATGGTAAGGAATTTTCTTGCTACTTACTAATCATAATCATTTGCTTCTGAACTCCACTTCACTGCCCTTCACAAAATGACAGAATTGTCACAGTGCTGGAGGAAGCCATTTTCCCATTATGCCCGCACTGGTTCATCCAAAGGAGCGTCGTGACTTAGTGCCATTGTCCTGCCTTTTCCCCATACCATTGCTGATTGTTTCTATTTAAATAGTCATCCGATGCCTTCTTGAATGCTTCAATTGAACCTAACTCCACCATATGTTCAGGCAGTACATTCCATCCTCTAACTACTTGCTGTGTGATAGCTTTTATTCTCACATCATATTTACTTCTTTGCAAATCACTTTATTCATAGAATTCATAGAATCCCTACAGTGTGGAAACAGGCCCTTCAGCCCAACAAGTCCACACCGAACCTCAGAGCATCCCACCCAGACACATCCCCCTATAACCCACCTACCCTGCACATCCCTGGACACTATGGGCAATTTAGCATGGCCAATCGACCTAACATGCACATCTTTATACTGTGGGAGGAAACCGGAGCACCCGGAGGAAACCCATGCAGACACGGGGAGAACATGCAAACTCCACACAGACAGTCACCCGAGGGTGGAATTGAACCCAGGTCCCTGGTGCTGTGAGGCAGCAGTGCTGATCACTGAGCCACTGTGCCACCCCAAACAGGAATTGAGGGCTCGTCAAGGATTTGTACCCAGGATCTCTTGCATAGCCACCTTGTACAATCCCCAAAGCGAGAACCATACCCCTAGACCAGTGAGCCATTGACTTTAAAACTGTGCCTTTTCATTTTTGGCCCTTTAATGAGCAGGAAAAGTTTCTCCCTGTCTGCTTTGTTCAGACCGCTAGTGATTTTGAAAATTTCTATCTGATCTCCTCATGACTTCCTGTCAAAGGAAAACAATTGCAACTTCTCCAATCGATCTTCATAACTGAAGTTTCTCATTCCTGGAACCATTCTTGTAAACTGAATACTCTGTCCAACTTGGCTTCTTGTCCTTGCTTGTTGTCACACACTGCTCATCAGAGGATTCAATACACAAGTCGTCTGATTCTACTGAAAGGGAGCCAGAAGGTTTCAAAGGCGATACACAGATGTGCTGAGTAAATGGTTGGAAGGGAGGGTGAGTGGGCACTAAGGTTCTCTAATACTACATTACTGGTCGTAAAACTGAGTAGAACATCTTTTACCTCCAAATGAGCATAAAACCCTTCAAGTGGCTGCTGAGGAGATCAAGCTAGGAACCTTGCAACATGACTATGGCTGCAATTCCAGAAGAGCGTCAATGATTTAACTAGAGTTGTTAAGCTAAGAAGACAAGTCAAGCATTAGTTCTGCTGCAGAGGTCTTGAATGCTCTCTTCGATATCCCAGGCTACTGAAGGAGGATGATAGACATAATGGGGATTGTTGGGTACTGCAAGTAAGTTTGCACATAATGTCATGTGGTACGGAGGAGACCAATGTGGGAACTCCGCAATCATCAACCTCCCAAGTCATAGCCACCGGAGAGAAAGTTCATAAGAATACTGCAATGGATAGATGATCACACACGACAGATGTTAAGGGTTTTTCACAAAGGTGATTTGTCAATTTATTTCTCAATTCAAAATTTTGTTTTATAAATTTAGTTTATGTTCTGAATTTTGTGTTGGTACTTGCCTTTGTAGTGATGTGAGTAGCCCCTGAGATTTGACTGAAGAAAGGGAATCATTTAGATAATGTGAAGTGAGTGGTAAGGATTATAGGACAGTTAGGGAAGGAAAATTGTTGGCTGATTTAGTTGAAATGTGGCTCCATGAGTTGCTCTCTGGGAGGTTAGTTGGTTAGATGTTCTGGTGGCCTCTGTCTCCTCTTGCACTAGGTGTTGCCAAGATGGTTAAAAGTCTCATCCCTCAGTGGTGAAGTTGGGCATTGTGCAATAGAGACTTGACACCTGAGGCAGTGTAAGTGCTGGTTGAAAATGCCAACTGTTTGCACAACGATCTTCAGAGTGACTGTGTGGATCCCATTGTAGAGCAGTTCTGTTGCTAGATGTAGTTTCCTGCTTGCACTCATGAGATGTGCTTGAAAGCAAAAGCCTTTATCATGAATTGCAAGGCTTTACTTGGTGGTCTGGCTGGGATAAAAAATTAAATGGAGATCAATGCTGAATGGCACAGTAGTGATTGGTACCCAGATAGCAAGGATGAACCTACATGATGCCCAAATCATATCCTGAAACAACAGGAAGCTGGTGGTAGAATAATGCAGAACTGCTGAGTTTCGCAGGGGCAGACAATGCTGTCCATGGTACATTGTGAAGCTTGGGGTGCGCCTGCAGCAAGTGGAACGACTCGTTTGCAGCGTTCTGTATGAAACAAAAACACTTCATGCACAGCTTCCCAAATGATACTGAACCAGGGCAAGTACCCTCTAAGCGTTTACTCTTCCTTTGCATTCCTGTGAACTCTGCTTTCTTCACGCTCCACTGATATTTGTGGCATCTTTCTTGATGGTCCCCTTCTTTCTCTCGGCCCAAAAAACAGCTTTATGAGAAAACTCATTCCTGAAGCCATGTGGGGCAAAGAGCAACAGCGCAGGAGCATAAAAAACTTCTCTCGGCGTAGCCAAGCAAACTTTGCAGGGATATCACAAAAAAAATCTGGAGATCAAACAGTGACCTCAAATCAAAAAAAAAGCAGCTAACCTGTAAATACGACTTAATTTATGCGCTCTGGTGAGGGTTCTAAGTGCTGGTTAAAACACAGTGCCTGGAGTGATGTCAACAGGTGGACACTAAGAAAGTGGAAAACAAGAGCCTGAAGATCCATAAAATAAGTAAATTACAAAAAGCGTCTCCTCTACCAAAGTGGCAGGTGACACAGCTCTAAGTGTGGATGTACTTTTTTTTGCCATGTTGAGGAACATAAGATGTTGCTCACTCCTGCAAAAAGAAACTTTACAACTTTCTGGGCCAATATTCTGTTTTAGAAGAGGGAATGCTAGTGTCACAGTGTGATTTCTCCAGTATTGACTGTTAGACAAAAACATCAAAGTCAGACTGAAATAGGAAACATCATATTGCAAGCAAATAATTTAAAATACATTGGCAATAAATAAATGTATTTGAGTATTTATTTTTATTAAGTTACAAGGCCATTTGCAGAACCATTGCAGCAATCTATAATGCCATTAACAGTCATCTTGTCTCATTGATTTAATACATTTATAAGCAGAGTGATAGTTAGCAATTTGCTATCTTACATTTGCAGTGGACATAGAATAATGGTTATATGGAAATGATTACAAGATTGTAATCTCATTGTGAAGTTCAAATCATGTCATAAACCACTAGAGAAATTTATATCTGTTAACTTGAACCTCCTCGGGGAGATTACAACTCAGAAATCGCTCCAAATTTCTTTTTTAAAAAATGTAGCTGTTTCCGTGTGGGTCTCACAGATAGCCTGAGGTCTGGAATACAGGTTGTGATATTAGCTGCTAATCTATCTTATCCCGTTAAAGTTCTGCTCAAGTCTCCTAGTGAGGAAATGATCGCAGTAAACAGATCTAGATAATCTGATCCGCTGGCAAACTCTGGGGGTGGTTTAGGGGTCACTGAAACTGCTTGAAAGATTCAGGCAAGAGATCAGAAGAACTCCACATTAAAAGATTGACACAAACTGTGGCAGTTGATGGTGCAACAGCTGAAATGTGATGGATATGTACTAGATTATGAAATTTATTCCATTTTATATCAGTTAGTTTCACTGATAAAGTAGTGAGCATTGCAGCAGTTGACAATCTGTACGTTCCATCTTGTTGATCTGTTATTCCCCCAACATGGGTTGATTAACAGTACCTTTGTTTCACCAATAACCAAGCTTATCTCCTCCTGACTACTCAATCCACAATTGTCTCGTTACCCAGGTGCTCCCTGACCCCAGTTGCACCCAATATCAATTTGTATTTGACCTTCCACCCTCTATACCAACACCTGGCTTGTCTTTGTCATGAGGCCCACCTCAGTCCAGAGTCTGCTCAAAACCAAACAGCTAACTTGGGTAAATGTTTTTCCATGGCTAGTAGTTGATTGACATTGCCAACAGCTCCCTTGATAATTTTCAGCTCTCCCATTTCAAATCTGCTGACATTTCAAACACTAAATGCTGGCATAATTTCCAACTTGAGGATCTTGAGGACTTTCCACTCTGAGGACATTTACCATATTCTAATATAAATTTGATAGTACCACACCTAAAGTAATACAAGAGGGGACCTGACCATTCAGTGAGGGAGACAGCATACAGGAGCAACATCAAGATTGTTAACGCTCAGATTGCTGCTGTTGCCACTCAAACGGCACCTCAGTTGACTCCACCTGCACCTCCATCCCATGCTGTATTGACTTTTCTTAGTGTCTGAGCTTGTTGTTAGTCATTCCTCCTCGCACTAATGAGCAGCCTCTGTGGAAATGACCAGCTCTCCCAACCCTACATGTCATGAACATATGCGACTGTGGATCAAATCCTGCCTCATCAGACACATGCAGAATATATTCAATAAAAACTGAAAGAACTCTGGATGCTGTAAATCAGGAACAAAAACAGAGGTTGCTGGAAAAGCTCAGCAGGTCTGGCAGCATCTGTAAAGAAAAAAAATTGTGTGTGTGTGTGTGTGTGTGTGTGTGATTTGAGCAGAATATGCTCGACCTGAATCCATATTGGTCATGATCTAATTTATGGGCTTTGTCTCAACCTAGCTTTCTCCTTAGGCCTATCACATTGGGTCTGGTTTCTGCTCTATTCAGAGTATTGAAGATGTCCCAAAGGTTCCAGGTAAAGGCATTATACCTCAACCTGCCACAAGGCGGCTGCCTCTACTGAACTAGCAGCTTTCACATTCTACTGGGGGTCACATTGGCAGCTGTTGAATCATCTCCAGTTCATAGATAATCATAGAATCCCTACAGTGTGGAAACAGGCCCTTTGGCCCAACAAGTCCACACCGACCCTTGGAGCATCCCTCCCAGACCCATCCTGACCCATTGAGCCCTTAATTATTTAAATTAGCTCCAGCGCTCCGAGGCTGGAGTGGTTGATCCATATTCCTGCCTATTTCTGGAACATGCCCTGACAGTGGGAATGCTTCGGGGAACCAGCCTGCTCATGATCCCCACTATTTTCCCCGAGCCCACTACCACAGGACATGGATGTATTCAGCCCACTTTCTTTGTAACTGTGACACCGATATTTTTCAGCCTGTCTGCTGTGCAACATCAATCAACTGATGGAACAGAGGCTTCTCCTAACATATCGTGAGCAAGACTAATACCAACCTGTTTGCCTTTCAACACCTCTCTTGCAGCCTCTTTTAACTTGAAGTCCAGTTTACACTCTCCTCTTTTTGTGACATGACTTGTGTAACTGGTGCAAAAACCTCAGCAGTCCTGAACTTAAACAGAAGACCTACCTCCCTAAATCTCTACTGACATTCATATTCTTAGAATATATTTCTTCAGCCATACCTTGAATCATCTCTTGTTGATAGATACCATGTTATTGCTGTTGCCTAAAGACTGAGGACAGAATCTTCCCAGCCCCTGGACGACATGGGCCGTGGTGAGAAACTTGGAGAAATCAGGTGTGGTGTCCAATGAGAAGCTTCTCCATGCCAAGCAGAAAAAGTACCATTTTTCAACCAGGCATTGAACAGCAAGATGAAATTCTCGCTAGTCAACATCGCGATGCCTATTTTGGAGGCATTAGCATGCAGTAACATCTCATTATTACTTAATGTCACCTCATTACTATGCTATTTCCCATTCCCCCACCCTCTGGATAGAAGCTAGATGGTGACAGTTACTAACATGAGAGTTATTTGGAGACTGCAGCTCACTACTTGCTCATCTAGACCTCCATCTTGGACACCTGACATTAACATTTCAGGGCATGCTCCTTGGGCAGCAACTATGTACACCCACTGTCCACAGACCTTGGCATCTGACATCTACCAGCTCATTGCAACGTCATGGCACATCTCTGATACCCTTACAGTAAGTTTCTGTATTGCCATGCTACACTTTGGACCCCATCAGTGCCTTTCATCACAATGCTCTTGCTAGGGCACTTTGGGTGCAGGATGGGCACCTGTCTCATGGATTGGACCAGGCAGCATCTCGGGACTGTGCGCTGACTCACTTTGGACCTCTTTCGATGCTCATACCATCCCTGCCATGACTTGTCTCATCTTTCCGCCCTTCAACCCCTCAGCCACACTTTAAAGGCTCACAGTACTTCAGTCTTGGTGTGCTGTTTAGCTTAGACACAGCAGTGATCATCAGTCAAGGAGACGGACATTACTGTAGGGTGCTGTGTTGAGTCAATATCACATCTACACCATATGTCTACGTATACACCTCAAACACACTGCATGTGCATCGACTAAATGGCCATATCACAAACAAAAACAGAAGTTGCTGAAAAAGCTCAGCAGGTCTGACAGCATCTGTGAAGAGACATCTCAAAGTTGAAGGGGGTTCCTCAAAAAGGTTATTATCAGTCAGGGTGTCCTGGTACCAGATAATCGAAGGGCATTGTGTCATCTCAAAGCAGGGGCTTAGGCATGTTCAGTCCTCCATTTGGAGCTATGAGGGTCATGGGCTGCATGTCACTACAGGTCAGGGACTGGACCACAGTCAGTCCAGGTGATTGAAAGTCAAGAGGGTTTATCGGGGGACACAGCAATGATGGGGAAATGGGGAATTTCAATGCTGTGGTTAGAGGCAATAACTTGGGATGCACAGGGACAATGATGATGAAGGAGGACTTTTGAAATATAATGGATGAAGACACTAGTACATTGGATAAATACTGTGGGATGGGGTGTCATTGGTAGACAGCACCACTGGGGGCAAGGAGTGGGGCAGGGGAAGAGTTGCAGCATGATGGTGAGAAGGATTAAGCTGTAGGGTTGAGGCTCAGGGGGTAGGATTGAGAGCTGCAGTCATAATTCCATGTGTGAACATGTGGGGATCAGTGGTGATGGGTGTCCAAGGATTGCCAGGAAGAAAGGGACATAGCAGTTCGGGGGTCCCTGGTGACCAGGCTGAGCTCTGACTAAAGGTGCCAAGTGTAGCTTTCCAATCCACTCTAGCCCTAAATGCAAACTGTAAATGGAAAACATCTGAGACTACACCCAGAGTGGATGGAATCAGTGTCTCTTTACCATCCCAATATGCAGGCTCCATTTGAGAGTGACTGGTGGCCCTTCAAGGAGCAATCGCATGAATCAGACACTTTCACAGCACATTGGAGTTATCTGTAATCACAGCATGGTGCATGGGAAATGTAGGTATTGTCCAGCTAGGTGGGGGCAAATACTAGTCACAGGGACTCTCAGCCATGTAACTGGTCATTGCAAGTTGAAGATAGACATCTTTGTGAAACGGAAATAATCCAGGCAACCTTCAAAGTGGCAGCTGGGGGTCACAAAGTGTAAAAATTAGAATCTCAGAAGCTGCACACAGGAATGGAACTGATTGCCCCTCACCCAGACTGTAAGAATTCTGCAACCTGCTCTTATATGAAATGCTACCTTTCTTGGGTAATGTGGGGCTGGGAGCACAAGGACTCAGTATTTACCGTCTCCAACTGTCTCTTTGTGGCATGACTGGTACTGCATTCATTGGAATAAGATGTAATGTCAAAGTTCCATGTGAAGTGATTCCATGGCCCTCCTTGTTGGAGTGCTCCATTTCCCATTGGATGGAGGAGTATCTTAAATCATCAATGGTGAGCTTTGTGACTGTTGACTGCTCCCATGACTAAGGAACTTGTCTCTTTCTTATATTCCCCACACAGGGTCGTTGCGAGTGTGAATGCTGCATTGAGCAGGGGTTATTGTTGCTGTTGTTGTGGTGAAGTGAAGGTGTAGAGAAATGGAGGTGGAGGCCCTGGGCCAGCAGCAACCTCCATTGGCTGCTGAACACATGATGAGGTTGGAGCTAATGTCCCTCAGGGGATGAAGGAGTTCCACAGACGATCGAGCTCAATACCATTTCCTCCAGATGGGCGATGTACAGTGTCACTACAAGGTGAGGATATCCGGGGACACTGTCACAGAACTATGTCAACAGCTGGAGCGAAATGAGTGACTTGAAGGAGTGAGTGGCCATCCCATCCTCATAACTGTCATGCTGATAGCTGCATCGAACCTTTATGTAACTGCCTGCTTGGTCGGAGACACTGTGTGACATCTGTCAATCCCTAATTCCCAAATGTATCAAGACTGTTACTGATGCCATTGGTGACAGACCACAGTACTTCATGGCAGGGTCAGTACTGCAGCCCGGGCAGTGGCCTTTGCAATGTAGTTGGCATCACCCAGATACTGGGCACGATAGACTGTACATACATCATGTTGAGAGCATGATTTCATAACACTGGTGAGTTCAACATGATTCCTTTCCATCAATGTGTAAGTGATCTATGATCATTGGTACCACATCTGAGAAGACTGGACCAGGTATTGTGGGAATGCCACGATGCCTATATCCTTGAGAACTTTCATGTTCCTGCTGCCTTTGAGGGACCAGATGCCATACAGGGATGGTTATTGGAGGGCAAAGGCTACCCTCAGTGATTATGAACCCTGACTGAGGCTGATTGTATCATGCAGCCCATTCATTAACCGGAGCCATCAGGGAGCAGACAATAAGGTCCTGAGGGTGAATTTCCGATGCTTGGATTATTGAAGTTGGGAGGGAGGGGTCCTTACATTGTAATCCTAGCATGCTGTACTCTGCTCACCTGGAACAGGCTAAGAGGGGATGTGATGGAGGTTCATGAGCTGGGAGAGCAGCAACAGTCTTCCTAGGAAGAAAATGAGGAGATTGAGCAGGTAGAACATTACCTTCTGCCTGATACAGCTCCAGTGTCAGGTACTACAAACCATGCTGTGCTTGATTGACTCTCAGTTCCAGTACCACGCCTGGGTGCAATGATCATTCATCGACCTTAAAATTGTTGATGCTGAAAAGGCAAGCAGTCTGTTCCTGTTCTGAGAGGCAAATGCAGCTTGTTTACTTTTTGTTCATTTAGAGTCATACAGTCATAGAGATGTACAGCATGGAAACAAACCCTTTGGTCCAACACATCTGTGCTGACCAGTTATCCTAAATTAATCTAGTCCCACTTGTTAGCATTTGGCCCATATCCCTCTAAATCCTTCCTATTCACATACCCATCCAGATGCCTTTTAGATGTTGTAATTGTACCAGCCTCCACCACTTCCTCTGGTAACGCATTCCATACACATACCACCCTCGTTGTAAAAAAAGTTGCCCATTAGATCCCTTTTAAATCTTTCCCCTCTCACCTTAAACCTATGCCCTCTAGTTTTACCCCCCCTACCCAAGGGTAAAGACCTTGACTATTCACCCTATCCATTCCCCTCATGATTTTATAAACATCTATAAGGTCACCTCTCAGCCTCTGACGCTCCAGCGAAAATATCCCAAGACTATTCTGCTTCTCCCTATAGCTCAAACACTCCAACCCTGGCAACATCCTTGTAAATTTTTTCTGATACCTTTCAAGTTTAATGTCATCTTCCTTTCTGCTATTCATGAATGAAAGTGACTGATTTAGCGCATTTGAAGGTTTTCCAATATGTGATGGTCCCACCTTGAACAGTGATAAGAGGCTGGGCCACACTTGGCATCGGGGAAAGATTGGCAATGACTGAGACAGGCTTGTAGAATCGGATGTGGCAAAGGACAATTCAGCTGCGTGGCTTGGTACTCGAACAGTGATAGATGTAAGAATGTGTAGCTGTTTGTACAAGGAAGTGTCAACCATGCCAACCATGTGCCCTGAGCGGCTTTGGTTGCTGGTTGCTGTTCCATTATTGTGAAGGGCACCTCCAGATTGTCAGCAATTATTTGGGTGGATAGCTAGTGTTCGAAGATAGAGCCAGTACCAGGGATCCCAGGATATCTCAGCGTTGGCAGGAACTTCCACCCACAGCGAATAGGAGACAGGACAAGTGGGGTGCCATTGGGCTGTGGTGCACGGTTACTGAGGTGAGATTGGAATTATTGCACATGAAGACGCCCCCAGGTTTGATGGAGAGAAACCCTCCATGAAATGCGACAAAAATGACACAACATTCGGTGAGATTTGGCCTTGAGACTTTGGTCTTTTCCTTTGGTTGGTGGTGGACTAACCACCTGCCTTACACACCAGACCACTTCAAATTCCATTGAGATGAAGTTTGCCACCATCACTAAATTTAAAATCTGGCCTATAATCACTGAAAGTTTAATCAGCAATTGTGAAATAATATGGTCAAGGTTCATTGTACAAAATTACAGACCAGAGAGAACCATAAACACACAATTCCAGGCCAGTAAGCTCCAATTGCAGATGGTCTGATGCTCCGAGGAATACTTGGAGAGAAGGTACAGCTGCCAAAAAAAATTGTCAAGAATCATATTGTACCTTGTATGCACTATTTTATCATTTAACAATTTTATCCAGATTCTCAGCTTTGGAAATAACTCACATGCAATGTCAAAACAAAACTACTGATACCTATCATTAGAGTTCACCAAGATGACAGTCAAGCACTTACATGCAACTTACCACTTGAAATTGAAGCCTTCGAGTCAAAGCTAGAGGGCACCTCGGACTTGGAGGTTTAAGTGGGAGGATATAAACCACAATTAAATTGTCTCCAAATCTCAAACAGCATTTTTGCTGTTTAAATAGAATCAGCAGCTATCTCTTTCTCCCACTGAGTCGGAACACCAACAATACTCAAAGTAAATGAAAATTATTGGCATGTAAGTGAAATATTCCAAACATGCAAGCAGAAAACGATGGAAAGTCACGTTAGGTCTGACAGCAACAGTGGAGAGAGAAACTGAATTCATGTTTCAGGGCAATAAAATTGTCAATGCAATTGTCTAGTGGTGAGACTGCATGCGCAGTAGTGTCTTACCTGAAGAAGTTTATGCTTGTCATAGAGGGAATGCAACACACGTTCATCAAACAGACTCTTGGGATGGCAGTTTGTCCAATGAGATGACATTGAGGAAAATGGGCTTTTATTCACTAGAGTTTAGAAGAATGGGAGGTGATCTCATTGAAACACAAAATTCTTAGTTTAGTTTGGGATTATGTTCAGCATGGACTGGTTGGACTGAAGATCTGTTTCTGTGCTGTATGACACTAGATTTGATTTGATTTACAGGGTATTGTAGTCACATGTACCTAAGTACAGTGAAAAGCTGTGAGCAGTACAAGCAGATCACAGCAAACAAGAACATACAGAACGAGACATACAAGGTTACAACTGCACAGGAGGTGCGCAAAGCAGGATCAACATTATTTGAAGTTAGGGAGGTCCATTCAGCAATCTAATAGCGGGGAAGAAGCTGTTCTTGAACCTGTTGGTGCGTGTGTTGAAGTTTCTGTTTCTTCTGCCTGACGGAGGAGGTTGGACGAGAGCGTTAAATGGAGTCCATGAATGGGAGGTTGGCTTCCATGATGGCCTGGGCTGCACATACAACTTTCTGTGGTCTCTTACACTCGTGGGCAGAGCAGTTGCTGTACCAGGCCATTGTGCACCCGGATAGAACACTTTCTCTGGTGCATCTGTAAAAGTTGGCTAGGTTCCTTATGGATATGCTAAATTTCCTAAGCTGTCTGAGGAAGAAGAGGTGTTGTGTGCCTTATTGACCATCACATTTATGCGGGAAGTCCAGGACAGATTTTCGGCGATCATCACACCTAGGAGCTTGATGCTCTTGACCCTCTTCACCTCAGTGCCATTGATGTAGGTAGGGGCTTGTTCTCCTCCTTTATTCCTGAAGCCAATGACCAGTTCTTTTGTTTTGCTGACATTGAGAGAGAAGTTGTTATCATTGCACCATGACACCAAGCCCTCTATCTCCTTCCTGGATTCTGACTCATCATTGTTTGATATCAGGCTTACCATGCTGGTGTCATCAGCAGACTTGTAGATGGCATTCATATGGAATTTGTCTACACAATTGTTGGTGCACAGGGAGTACAGTAGGGGCCTGAGAATGCATCCTTGTGGGACGCCAGCGCTGAGGATTATTGTGGAGGAGGTGCAGTTGTCTCCATGACTCTATGGCTCACCAGGATAGAAACAGGAAGAAAGCAGCACTTGGGTAAGGTCAGGAGTGAGTGGGTATTGCACGATAGAGGAAAGCCTAAAACAAGTCTCAAAACACGAGGTAGGTCTTTTACAGATGTCAAAGTTATTAAAAAAAGCAATGACTGTGATGATTGCTTCAAAAACTAAGAGTAAAGAAGAAATAACAACAGCAACCAGAGCATGTCATTTGGTGTTTCCACAGTACAAAGACAAGTGGAATTTTTGTCCAAAGATGTCGTTCAACAACTGCAGCAGTACGAGAGGACTGTGAAAGCTTCTCACTGCAGTTTGATGAATCCACTAACGTGCCCAGATCATTGTTCTTGCACACATGGTTTTTCAGGACATAACAACTAAACAGGACCTGGTCACCTTTTTGCCCCTTAAAGAGGGTGCAAAGGGTGAAGGTACCTACAACAAATTCAAAAGGTACATGCCTGAGATAAACATTCCAATGAGGAGATTCATTCCCATCAAAACTGATGGTCCGCCAGCTATGCTTGATGTACATAAGGTCTTTGTTGCATTTTGCGGAAATGATCCTATTTTCCCCTGTTTTGCCAATTACCACTGTATAATCCACCAGCAAGCAGTAGCGAGTAAGGTTATGGACTTTTCTTATGCAATGAAAGTTATTGTTAAGATTGTAAACTTGGTTTGATCAAGAACCTTTCAGCACTGCTTGTTTAAATCCCTACTTAGCAACTCATTGAACCAATCCTCCATGATGATGTGAGGTGGTTAAGTAGAGAGAAGATCCTGCAAAGATTTGTAAAAGCCTGAAACATCAGTTTTCCTGAATTGAGGAATGAAGTGTGCACTGAGCTGTCAGACAATGGAAGTTTGCTCGGCTTCAGATTCCTAACAGACAGAATTTCAAAACTGAATGAAGTGAACTGCAAAATACAAGGAAAGGACAGAGACACAGCTCATAGGATCTGTGCTGTGAATGCATTCAATTTGACACTGGGTCTGTGATCCTCCACAATTACAAAAACACTACAATGCTATCCAGGTCTGGAGAAAATGCTAGGAAGAAAAGTCAAAGACAAGGAAAAACAGTTCCACCCAAAAAAGCTCTGTCTACACCTGAGGAAGTTCGGAGAAGAAATCAATTCGTGATTTCAGGAATTTGAGGCTTGGAGGTGGGAACGCCAATTAATTGGGTGAGGTGGTGGTGTACCCAAACTCTAGCACCTCTCCAGCTCCATTGGAATTCAATTCGGGGGTGGGGGGACAGAGAGGTCCACTGTTGATCTAACATAAGAGATAACAAGGTGTAGAGCTGGATGAACACAGCAGGCCAAGCAGCATCAAAGGAGCAGGAAGGCTGACGTTTCGGGCCTAGACCCTTCCTTAGATGAAGGGTTTAGGCCCGAAACGTCAGCCTTCCTGC
>NC_063336.1:88654990-88670269 GCF_021869965.1 Rhincodon typus | reverse complement strand
TTTCTGAAGAAGGGTCTAGGCCCGAAATGTCAGCCTTCCTGCTCCTCTGATGCTGCTTGGCCTGCTGTGTTCATCCAGCTCTACACCTTGTTATCTCAGATTCTCCAGCATCTGCAGTTCCTACTATCTCCACTGTTGATCTCCTGTCTCACCACCAATTCAGGCCCTTAGGTGGCCAATTAAGGACCACTTTAAGGGTCTGAACCCACAGCCTCAGGTCTTAACCCAGCTGCAGCTGAGTTTGTCACCATGCAGCCGACCTGTGGTTGGGGGCAGTTGGGGTGTCCTCCCGGTCAAGGGACTGGAAATAGGATACGGGGTTGACCACTGATAGTCACCCACTTGACCTAATCTCTTCTCTCACCCGACCCTTCTCCCTGCAATCCCCAACTCCAGAAATGACCCCCACTGCCCCGTCCACACAAATGTCACCTTGGTCCTCTCCGATCCTGGAGGCCCTTCCAACAGCAGCTATGGCCTCCCCCAATCCTCTTGCTGAGTGCAAGAGCTACCAGCCACTGTCTGTTTGAGCAGCACCTCTCACTCGGTGGAGTGTCTGTCCCCACTCAGTGGGCTTTGGGTTAAAGAATCAGTGACAGTCTCTCCCGCTGGTCTGACCCCTCAGTAAGTTTCCACACATTACTTCAGTTTCTGAAGCAAATCATCAAATTCCAGGCTTTCAAAGGAAATCAATTGAGGAAAGGTGGTTAAAAAAAATGTAATAAACCTCAATGAAAGTGGAGTTACATAGAGATCAGTCTCATTATGAATTTTGTCATGGTTTCTTTCATCGGTAATAACTCTGGAAGTGAATTTCACAGCCTCACAACTGTGTGAAAAGACATTTCTCTTGTCTTGAATCTCTTACATTTAAGCTTGTATCTATAGTCGCTCAGTCCAGGCCTTCGTGCTACTAGAAATAGCTTCTCCCCAGTCATGCTGCCCCATCTTTTCATAATTTTAAATAATATGTCAAATATTTTGACACATTTGTGTAGCCTCATATCAACAATGATGCTAGCAAATCTGAATTGTCAGCCTGAAAACATTTGGTGGCCATGTGTTAGAGAGACCAGTGAGGCTAAGGAAACTTCCCTACGGGCCAGGAACAAACTGACATTTGCTGGAGGAGGATCTCAGACTGGAGAAACATTCTGGCAATGGCAACACTGTTTATTTCTGCGGCAAGATCAGGTTGTGCCAATGCGGCAAATGAGGAACAGGTTATTTTTACATGTCACAGAACATTGCTGAGCTGAAAAATTGCAACGTTATTTTTGTTTCAAATGCTTCATTGATGGAAGAATTGACCAGAAATATCAAACCCGCACAGTTCATGCGAGGGAAAAGAGACAGGGTGAAAACACTGAAGAATTGAATTTCATAGAATCTACAAAGAGCCAACACAATTAGCATGGGGAGTAACAGAAATCTAGATACACCATCCTGGAATCAGCAGCTGGATATATACTGACTGAAATAAACCCTTCAACAGACATTGTTTTCAGAAGATAAATGGCAATTCTTTACTGGAAGGCCATAATGATGTCAGCATGCCGCAATTTAGAGATTGCAACATCTGAGTCTTCCAGACCAAATTTGAATCACGCTAAACCGTGGAGAAATGTTTGCCTTTTACACAAACCATAATCATGGAAGAATAGTTTAGTAACTTTCAAAGTCATAGGATTTGGTTTGCTTTGTTGCCGTTAGCCACTTCCTTAAGCTTAATAGCAGCAGCTGAAGGCTGGTGCATCCAGTGACTGAAGTCGCTTAAAGTGGACAAAGGTGGATGGAACTTAATAATGAAACATGGTTGGTGACAGCTAAATTGAGTTTGATTTCAGCATCTACTTTCCAATCAATGGCCTAGTGCTGTTGTTAATAGACTGTTAACCCAGAGTTCCAGGTAACATTCTGGAGGGTTGAGTTTGAATCCTACCATGGCAGATGGTGGAATTTGAATTCAGTAAAAGTCTGAAATTTAGAGTCTAATGGTGACCATGGAACCATTGTCAATTGTTGGGGAAAACCATCTAGTTCACTAGTGCTCTTTAGAGAAAAGATTGCCCCATGGCCTGGACTATATGCGACTTCAGACCCACAACATTGTGTTTGACACGTAAATGCCCTCTGAGTAATTAGGGATGGGTAATAAATGCTGGCCTCGCCAGCAATGCCCACATTCCAGGAAAGAACTTTAAAAAAGAAGAATTTGAGTTCAATAAAAATCTGGAATTAAAAGTCTAATGATCACCATGAAATTATCGTCAATGGTCAGGAAAAACCCAAATGGTTCACTAATGTCCTTTAGGGAATCATCTGCTGACCTTACCTGGTCTGGCTTACATGTGACTCCAGACCCACACCAATGTGATTGACTCTGAACTGCCCTCTTGGCAATAAATGCTGGTCAAGCCAGTGACACCCACAACCCAGGAATGAATTTTTGAAAAAAAATTAACACTGCCTCCCTCCACCCACATTTTATTACTCTGTTTCCTGCTCAACCTCTCAGTTTTAAAATTCCCGTCTTTGTATTCAAATCTTTCCTTCATTTCACTCTTCTTTATCTCTGCACTGGTCTCAAGTTCACTGTTAGTCAAGAATTCTCGAGTCCACCAACTCTGGACTTATCACATCACATAATCTATCATTTTTCTCGCTGTTAATTTTCCATATGGCTTCTACAAAGTAGTATTGTTTTTCTTCAATGCTAAAAAGGGCCTGTGTGTATGGAATTTATTGCTAAGGTTTTTCTAAGCAGAATGGCTATCCTTTCATTTGTCACCCCTTATTATAGATGAGTAGCTTCAGGCCATTTTGTACAGTCCAAAGCCAATTTCTAATCCTCACCATGTTTTGTAAATTGGTTCAACTCTCCAAAGCCAAAATTTCGGATCATTAAAATCAGAAACATGAAGCATTTGAATCTGATCACCCAGACCACATCTGACACAAAATTCGAAGCCAAAGACCTGAAACCAAATCCTGGTATTTCTATATCCTGTATTCTTTGAACAACAGAATGAAGACATGTACCCAAGGGATAACTTTGGCAAAGTTTAAATGTTGATGGAAAAGTCATCTTAGCTGTTGAACAATAATTAGACATTTTAAAGTTCTAATCTCTGCCTGTAACAGCTCATTGCGGAATGCCATATCACTTCTAGCCAGCTGCAATGTGCTAACCACACTTTAAAACCTGTTCTCAATATTCATGTTAGTTACAGCCTTACCATTACATGCAATTTCTGCTGGAACAAAATAGTAGAAAGATAGCTGGGCAGATTAAAAACAGCTTCAAAAGTCTCTTAGGATAGCATAGTCTTGCCTGGAAGGTCTTGGGTGGTGGCTAAGTGTGTAGCCAGAGGCAGATCTTGCTCTAGGATTCAGTACAGTACAAATTCATCCAAAACAAATACTTTATCGTGCTGCCTTTTTTCAGTTTGTGTTTACACATTGTTCTGAGACAGCCTCCTAGATCTGTACCTCACTTTCCTCCTTGAGGACACTTCTTACAATCTGCCTGTTTGATGACTTAACATCATCTTGCATGGCTCATATGTTTTATTATGTTGAAGGTGCCACGTAAGTATAAGTACTTATTGTTGTTGTATTCCCCTACCATTAAATAGATCATAGAATCCCTACAGTGTGGAAGCAGGCCATACCAAGCCTCCAAAGACATCCTACATAGATTCACCCCACCCATCCCTGTAACCCTGCATTCTCCATGGTAAATTCACCTAACCTGCACATCATTGAACTGTGGAGGAAGCATGGGGAGAATGTGCAGACTCCACACAGCCTGAGACTGGAATTGAACACAGTTCCCTGGTGTTATGAGGCAGCAATGCTGACCACTGAGCCACCATGCCACCCTCGTGTCCCTAGTCTCAGTCTCAGAGATAAAGTTATTTCTGTAGTATTAGGAAAGTGACCAAGTTTTCATGACTACGTACAAACATATGAATTTGGAGTGGGTGTAAGTCATTCGAGCCAGCTCTGCCATTTGACAAGATCATGGCTGATCTGATTATGGCCTTAACTCCACTTTTCGGATACACCTGCACTACATGGGAACACACAACCAACAGGAGTCAAATCAAACAGGAATGGTGAGAGTGAAGGCCTGAAAAGGATGAGAGGAAGAAAAGAGCTTGCTTTCATGTAGCGTGTTTCATGACCAAAGCAGTTCACAATCAGTGACTATTGTTGCAATGCTTGTGTTGCAATGTAGGCATGGTTATAAAGAGGGAACTTGACATTTAATTTTTAGGCAGCAGGGTCCCAAAAGCAGCAACATAAGAATTGCATTTCTACAACTGGGCAATTTGTTTTAGCAACGTTAGTTGAAGGGACAGATATTGGTTGTGATACCAGGAGAGCTCTGCTGTTCATTTTCAAAATGTGCTCTAAAGCTAGCACATTGACCAGAGTGGGCAGACAGGACTCTGCTTTAATGTCTAATCTGAAAGGTCAGAGCTGTAAATGTCAAGCCCCCCAATGCCTCGTGAATTTCTACACTTGATCAATTCTGTGAGGGACTCTTAAAGAAAACACTCAGAATGAGATTTCAGAAGTCAGTGAACTTCTATTTTAAAACCAACACTCTGACACATTCTCAGATCACTCACTAACATGACTGGGCTGTTTAATCCAAAACCGAGTACATGACATCTCTAGCCATTGGGTTTATATGGTGTATTTTGGTGCACTAACAAATGCTAAGATTAAGTATTTTTTCTTAAAGTTACTCAACCCTTATGACCACATAAGGAAATAATAAAGCTATTTATCAATCAATATCCCTTGAAAACGAACATTGATGTGAAAGCAAAGCAAACATCAAGGGGAGATAGTGATATAGGGTAATATCACTGGACTAGCATTACAGACGTCAAGAGAATTTTTTTGGATTTGTGAATTATCCTACTATGGCAGCAGATGGATGTGAAATTTAGTTGCTAAATTTAATCTAATTAATAAAGAAATCTGTAATTGAATCTAGAAATTGAGTTTTGAAACAATCATCGATTGTCATAAAAACACGTCTGGTTCACAAATGCTCTTTAGGGGAAGAAATCTGTTCTTACACATGACTCCAGGCCCACAGTCATGTAAGTTTACTCTTAACTGCTTTCTGAAATGGCCCAGCAAGTCACTCGATTCAAGACGAATGACAGATGGGTAATAAATGCCAACCTTGCCAACGACAAACCCAAGAGTCCAAGAGAGAATTTTGTTTTAAAATTAGCTTTTTCCACAGGGGAGCACTCTGTTTATCAGTGTAGCCAAACAAACTTAGTATAAGTACAAATCGCCCGAAGTAATTTGAAGTGACTTTTTTTAAATATTACCACAGTGAAGTGACAATTAAATACTTATCACAGTTTGCTTTTCAATGAAAACAACATACTCCAATTTCTGGAAAAGTTCCTTAAAGCTTGTTGAAAATAAAAGCAGGGAAATATCATGATAGTAGTTTGTATTCAGTTGATTATATCAGTTTAAACATTTTCCCCTTCATCCCTAAAGGAGAAAAATGCTTTAGACACCAAAACCTGGCCGTGTGCATCTGAGATCTATTTTGTTGCAAATTGAAAGTATACTTCTTTTCAGAATTGACGACAGTTTGTTGCAGCCATCGTCCCTCTAATTAGCATTTGATTATTAACTGCATATGGAAGTGTAATGAAAAGCTGTAATGAAAAAGAAAGCCCATCAGAAGCTCCTGTGAGGGGGTTAGGAAAAGTTAAACCAGGTGTTTGTTATTTTCGCACAAGTCTGCAAACTATGAAATAAACTGACTCCATGGCACACTGCCCAATCTCTATCACTTAGGAGAAGGGAGTCTTTGTTAAAGACAGCAGTCTTAAATATAGAGAATTAAAACATGCCCAAGATAAATCAATGTACTTTTTACTTTGAACCTAATATTGTTCCATCTTCCTTTCAGCTTTACTACCATTTAGATCATTATTGTTCTGACAATTTATTATCTTTATAAAGCATGCTTGCTTTAAGTGAATTGTGTTGCCTGAAGGTAACTGGAAAAAGGTCAAGAGGTGGCAGCATATGATACCTATTCAGAATGCAGAAGTAACAGACAGTTCCATAGGCTTCATTACTGCTAGACCAAGGGACTGAGAGGCTATTGAGCACAGGCAGCTTTCACATTACTGGATGATAACATGTTTTCTTGAGTTAGCGCTAACTTTATTATCTCTGCTTTGTAATGAAAATGGAAAACTGTTTGTATTAATGCAATGAATGGTATCTCACATGTTGAGGTCTAAACAATATTTCTAAAAGTGATTGCTGAAACTAGTGTAAAAGAATGAAAGGTAAGTCATTGCCATTTCATTGCAGTGTAAAATGCCACACAATATAAATTGATATGGTTCTGAGGAAGGGTCAATGACCCGAAACGTTGGCACTGATTTCTCTCCACAGATGCTACCAGACCTGCTCAGCCTTCTGCCAATTTCAGTTTTTGTTTTTATTTCTGATTTCCAGCATCTGCAGTTCTTTCAGTTTTTAAATCGAGTCTTTCTTTTATGGTTCTTATTCAGATCCATGTAAGAGCCTCATTTAGCATCAGACAATAGAACAGTTTAGTAAGAACACTGTCTCAACAGGTAATGACAATCAATGAAAATATCTGATATCTATAAATAAATCCTTGTGTATCTTGTGTTTTACCATAAATGGCATACAAAACTGTCTTTTTCCCTCAGGTATAATGATATGTGCCATCACTTATGTCTGTGGAGTCACAGTCATCATTGGAGTTGTCGTTATTGTCATCTTGTGCAAGACAAGGTGAGGAATCATTGCCATTCTATAGACTGAAAGGACTACTACTGTTCAAAGTGAAAATTTGAATGAGGCCATTGTATAAGTGAAACAGTATGGACCCTCCTTTTTTTGTTGGAATGTTGGTTTAAAAGTATTTTTGCGTTCAGATTTATGTGCTGTCCATTGAAATACAATTCCTATTAACTTTGATTAAGTCACCCTCAGTTAGGAAACTTTTCTTATCAATCAGAGTCAAGTTAGAGTTGTGATTAAATAAACATGACTGAGCCTGTTTACCTCTAAAATAGTTTGGATATGGACTGCTAACCTTGTCACAAAAAAGTTTTGTTGGTCGGGGAGGTACTGATGATATCAAACGTGAGGTGAGATGCCATTGGATTGGGTAGCTGCTAAATCTGATGCTCACTAACAGCGTGTGAGTGAGGATCATATCGTGTCACATCCAGCAATATTTATCAACCCCAAGTCAGTGAGGTGGGAAACAAAGAGCTTCCACAGGTAACAACGGCATGCTGCTGTCATAAGCACAATAGCACTTTCTTCCTTCTGCATTTCCAGCTGAAATGAGAAGTGATGCCCTGACAATGCCAAATCCAGGATTTGTGAGCTCAATACTGAGCCCAGCGTCCAGTAACATTGGTGCTTTGTTACAGTGCTGTACCTTTCTCTGAACGGTAATCTTGTGTTGCTTGTCATGCAGTGACAAAAACTGCATCCTGGGAAAGCAACTTGAGGGGAGCTTCTGTGGCTGGCTGACTGTAATGAGGCTATCTCCCTCCACAAGAGGAATTCTGGGCCTTTAACTCCCCTTTTGCCAGGACCTTAGGCCGCACTCCAGACAGTGACTGAAGAAGCAACAGTTAATGGGGAGGAATGAAAGTAAATGAGCCTTGGCCTTATCGCTGTTGTTGTTTTGATTTGGCAGATGGGTAAGGAGCATCATTGGTGATTGAGCATTGTGAGGGTGTGGATAGTGACAGAGTATTGTATGAAGTACTGGTTAAGGTGGTGGTCATCTGGGAAAATGCCAAAAGTAGCACTTAGTAAATCAAACAAATTGCTTGGGTGTGTTAAAAGGCTAATAGTGAGCTGAAATAGCGAAATAATCCTGTCACTGTAAACAAAAAGTCATAACAATAAGCCTGATTTTTGAAAAATGCAGTTCCAATGTAATAAGTTGATAATTCATGAACAATTAATAAAAACGACTACTTTAAAAAGTGCCGAGCAGCAAAAATAACTAATAAAATCTTTTATTTTTCCACCTCAGTTAAGAAACAGAGCTAAAGAAGGAGAGACTCGGTCCTAAGCTGTCCAAGGAAGGGTGTGGGGTGGGGCCACCCAAGCCACACTAAGGAGTTTGGGTTTAACTAACAGTGAACTTGCATCCATCTCTGGTCGCCCACACACTGCCCAGTATTCAGCAGAATTCATACTAAAATGGAGTCAGAAGTGTGTTGTCTTCCTCCTTGGATTATTCTCCATTCCAACCCTGGTTTATGGTGACAATCAGCACATTTGTCACTGCCATGGTTCAGTGATTGGCACTGCTGCCTCATGGCACCAGGGACCCATGTTCAATTCCAGCCTCAGGTGACTGTTGGTGTGGAGTTTTCTCATTTTCCCCGGGTCTGTGTGGGTTTCCTCCCACAGTCCGAAGATGTGCAGGTTAGGTGGATTGGCCATGCTCAATTGCCCATAGTGTCCAGATATGTGTGGGTTACGGGGGATTAGCCATGGGAAATACAGAGATATGATAGGAGGGTGAGTCTGAGCATGATGCTCTCTGTAGAGTTGATGTGGACTTGTTGGGCTGAGTGGCTTGTTTCCATACTGTAGGGATTCTCTTCTAGACCAGTTTTTCATTGATTTCAAATCTAACCATCTGCCACCGTAAAACAATAAGAAATAGGAACAGGGATAGGCAGTTTGGCCCATTGAGCCTGCTTCGCAGCTGTAAGACAGTGTTTAGCACTGCTGCCTCACAGTGCCAGGGACACAGGTTTGATTCCAAACTCGGGTGACTGTGCGGAGTTTGCGCATTCTCCCTGTGACTTCGTGGGTTTCCTCCAGGTGCTCCAGTGTCCTCCCACAGTCCAAAATTGTGCCGGTTAGGTGGATTGGCCATGTTAAATGTGAGATTATGGGATAGAGGATGTGTCTGGGTGGGATGCTCTTCAGAGGGTTGGTTTGGACGCGATGGGCTGAATGGCCTGGTTCCAGACTGTAGGAATTCTATGATTCAATAGGATTATGGCTGATCTGACATTACTTACGTCAATTTCCTGCCCATTCCCATTACCCTTGATTTCTCCTACTGATCAAGAATCAATCTACCTTAGCCTTAAGCAGATATAAGAACTCTGCCTCTATAGCTCTCTGTGGCAAGACTCACAACCCTCTTAGAGAAAAAATTCCACTTCACCTCAGTTATAAATTGGCTCCCCTCTATTCTGTCACTATACCTTCTGGTCTTAGACTTCCATGATAAAAACATCCTCTCAGCATTTACCCTGTCAAGCCCCTTAAGAATCCTATGCGTTTCAACGAGATCACCTCTTCTTGTAAACCCCAGTGATTACAGTCCTAATCTGTTTAGCCTTTGCTCGTAAGACAGCCCCTCCATACCGGGATCATCTTAATGAAGCTCCTCTGAACTGTCGCTCCTCTGAAACAATGTCTTTCCTTCAATAAGAAGAACAAAACTGCTCACTGTACTCCAGATGTAGTCTCACCATGTTGCAGTTGCATGAAAACTTCCCCACTCATATACTTTGAAATAAGGCCCAGCATTCCATTGGCCTTCCTGATAACCTACAGCACCTGTGTGAGGAAGGATCCTGACCCAAAATGTCAACTTTCCTGCTCCTCTGATGCTGCCTGGCCTGCTGTGTTCCTCCAGCTCCACACTGTGTTAGCTTTCTGTGCTTTGTGCCGAAGTAACCCAGAATTCCTTTGTGTTGCAGTTTTTCTCTATTTAAGTAATATTCTGTTCTCTTGTACTCCCTTCCAAAATGGACAGCCTCACATTTTCCCACATTCTAGTCCACTTGCCAACATTTCACCCATTTACTCAACTTATTAGTATCTCTGTGTAAACTCTCTGTTTGTATTCTTTTTGCAATTTGCCATTCTACATATTTTGTGTTGCCTGCAAATTTGGCTACAGTACGTTTGCTTCTTTGCTCCAATTTATTGATATATGTTGTAAACAGTTGCAGTCCTAGGACTGATCCTTTTGGAACCTCACTTGTCACGGGTCACCAACCTGAAAAAGAATCCCTTATCCCCACTCATTATTTTCTGCCCATTAGCCAATTCTCTATCCATGTCAATATGCTACCTCCAACACTATGGGCTCTTATGACTTAAGCTTAACCTTTTGCCAGGTATCTTGTCGAGTGTCTTCTGGAAGTCCAAATACAACACATCAACTGGTTCCCCTGTATCCACTCTGGTTGAGACTTCCTCAAAAAGCACTAAAAGTTAGTCAGACACAATTTCCCTTTCATGAAGCCATGCTGACTCTGCTTGATTAGATAATGATTTTCCAAATGTTCTGCAATTACTTCCATGATAATTGGTTCCGACATTTTTCCAACAATAGGATCATTGGCCTAGAGTTATCTGCTTTTTGTCTCTCTTCCTTTTTGCGTTACACTGGCAGATTTGCACATCTCTAGTATGATTTATACCCATGTCCCTAGTACAATCGCTTGAGGTGCTCAATTACTAGCTCAATGACATAACCGCTACTCCCCACACTACATAGTACTTATCAGCAAGCTAAGTTGCATCTGAGCTACATGATGGTCTGTTGGGAGGCTTGAACTAAGATTATGGTATTCAACTTGTGGATCTATCACTAGAGAAACAACTTAGACAGCACATGTATACTCTGGTTAGCTCCTCCCAGGATAAATCCTTTATATCTTGATAGGTGGCGCTTATTTCAAGATGTGAGTGAACCCTTTAAGGTACTAACTGTCTTGTGCAACACGTTGGCTGACATAATGGCATTTCAAAACATTCTGGATGTGTCCAACACCACAAAATTTCAATAAGAGAATGAAAGTTCATCTTGATGTTGTTCCAAACCACTTTGATCGCCATTTCCTTTCTCAGTTTAATTACCTGCCTTGTCTCTGTCACCATTAACCTCTCTATCACCTTGTAACTGAAATTTTTGTTTTGTGACCAGAACCTGCTACTTCTTTTTTCTATGTTGTTTTGGTGTTACCTGTAGCTCAGAGCTTAGCACTGTTGCCTCACAATGCCAGGGACGCTGGTTCAATTCTACCATTGGGTGACTGTCTGCATGGAGTTTGCATATTCTCCCCATGTCTGTGTTGGCTTCCACTGGGTGCTCTCATTTCCTCTGATAGTCCAAACATGTGCATGTTAGGAGGATTGGCTGTGCTAAATTGCCTATAGTTTGTCCAGTGATGTGCAGGCTTGGTGGATTAGCCATGGAAAATGTGGGATTGCAATGATAGGGAAGTTGGGTGGGATGCTTTTTTGGACGGTCAGTGTGGACTCAATGGGCCAAATGGCCTGCTTCCAAGCTGCAGCGATTCGATGCATTGTCCTTTTACAGGAACTTATTGGGAAAGTAAATAGAGTGTAACTGAACCTTAATTTACTGAGGCAGATAGTTCATCTTGCAAGAACTCTCTGGCATTCCTCAATTAAGAATTCTGTATGGACTGTGTATATAGTGGCAGGAGTATTGGCATAAGTCTATAAGGCCCCACTGGAAGGGGTGCTATATGAATGAAATATCCATCCATTGTCTAATATATATTAGATACCTCCACTGTCATAAATACACATGCTTCAAACCTGTGATCCAGACAAGCATTTTTTGATTCTTGGCACATTGTTACTATGATTCCTTGATTCTTGAAAGAACAATACAGAAAACAAATTGTTGTGCTATGTGTCTGCTCCACTGTTGATGCTTTAGTTTTGTTGGGGGTTGATAGGTGGGAGAGGGTGGTTATGGCGTGGGGGAGATTATTAACTCTGCCTCACCACTAGGAGGCCAGTTGAAATAGAGATAGGCATTACCCTCCCATCTGATTCTGCCAATAGTAATTTTAAATTGCAGGTACCAAGGGCACCAACTATATCCTTTGAATAGTCAGATCAGGTCCAAATAGTATCAAATGGATTCTACTGCATTATTAACTCTCGTTCTGAGTGAAGAGGTCCCTGGTGTTTCTCAGTAAGGGGAACCAGTTAAGTAATTTCAAAAAACAAATTAGCTTCCTTGTAGGTCTGGCAGGTTGCTTTTATGGGTCCCACAAGGAGATTCACTCTCCCTGAGCTTGTCTTTCCCTCCTCTGATTGTCTACAGAGAGCCCACTTCCCAGTCCTGACTCTACCTTGGCTGCCATTCCCTTTGGAGCTTCTGCCAGCTATTATCCTCACTATTTTCTCCATCTCTGTTCTCCATTCCAACATCAGGGTCAGACAGCTGTCCATTCTGCAAAATATAAGTAAAACCCCACCGTTAAAATGGCAGGGTCTTTGTATTCACTCACCCAAGGACTGAAATTGACCTGGTAGTTTAAAATTCTGATTAGCAATGGTATAAATATGTGAAAATTACTGCCAACTACATGCTACTAGCAAGATTGCTCTGCTCCTAATCAGACTGAACTGCTGACCTGTAGTTCAAACTTCTGAGGTGCATGTTAAGTCAGATTGGAACACATCTTCACATAACATTTGTAAATTAACTCATTAACAGCAAAACAACTCCACTAGAAATACCTGCTCCCTAACAAGTTAAGCACTTACATCAATACCTGATTCTGGTTCTTGCGAATAATACACTCTTGCAATTATGTTTCCTTTCAGGATGTGTCAGACACCTAAACAGGCTGCAAAAACCTCAACTTGTTAAATGAGCATGAAAGTCCTGAAACTTTGACAATGTTGGAGGAAATATTTCGGTAGAAGACGTTGTTTCTTGTTCTGTCATGGCATTATGTATATTACAAACCTGTATGATGTGCATGTATGAAACTATACTCGATTGCCACTGGCATAGCTGTATGATAAGCCGTATTTGCGTTGGTGTCAGGGATTGTTTACTGGATTAAACTGAATGATCCATAGATCCCAGTGGAAAATATTTCTGGATAGGATGGGATTGTTGGAGAGGGATTGCTACATGCTACTTTATCTCTAATCCATGATCCCATTGAAGAGTCTTTGCACTGCAAGAGTGGGATCATTGAATTTATCCTGATGTGAATAAAAGGGTTCAGTGTTGTACTGTTTGTTGTTTTTGTAAATTACAGTGTTAGTATTGATATGTAAGTAATTTATGAATAACGTCCAAATAATTCTAATAAATGCCCTTTAAAACATAGTAATGTTTACATAATCTGATGATGCTTCTGAATCACTTTTGGGTTGCATTCATTCTGACTCTGCCTTCTAAGGACTTTGGCCTGTAAAACAGTTAATTTTCAGGAATTACTCGGCCAACAGAGACCATAATATTGCAGACAGCTTTCAGGAAAACCTCTATCTGGAAGAGCGCCATGACATACTGACAGTGGTGGGAGGCAGGGGTATTTGCTGGCATTATTCAAAGCTGTCAGTAACATATGTACTTTAAAATCCTGAGCTTCTTACTATTTCCCATTTGTACTTGCCACCTGCTGATCTCATCCAATAAAACCTGGCTCTTCGGTAGAAAGGTCTCAAATCAGCACTATTTGAAGAGTTCATATTGGCAGTTTAGGTGTATAAGATTATGAGGGCTATGGACAGGGTAAATAGAGGAGCGCTGTTCCCTTTGGGTGAGGGGTCAATTATGAGAGGGCATAGTTTTAGGGTAAGGGACAGGAGATTCAAAAGGGATTTGGGAAAAACCTTTTCAGTCAGTGGGTTGTGGGAATCTGGAATGTGTTGCCTGGGAAGGTAGTGGAGGCTGGAAACCTGACAACCTTTAAAAACTATTTGGATGAGTACTTCAAATATCTTAATATTCAAGGATATGGGACAAGTGCAGGAAATTGGGATTAACGTACATTTAGTTGTAGTTCCATCGGTTCACATTCAATGGGACAAAGGGCCATTTCTGCACAGTATGAATCTATCAATCTCTGAATTTAGTTGCTGCTTTTTCATGTCTGGCTGTAGCTTTACTTCTAAAAGTTATTTGATAGGTTGTATTATCCTGAAAAATTTCACTTTGTCTGAAAAGGGAGGGGTTTTACTGGTCCTTCATTGTCATTGCCGTTTGCCTGAAAACTTTCAGTCGTCTGCTTTTGACCTCTTCAGATCTTTCTCTATTTTACTCACTGTTCACTACACATCCACACTTTGTCTTATCTGTAACTTTCAAAATTGTGCCCTTGTAATCCAAGACCAAGTCATGAATATATTTCTAAAGCAGTAGTGATCTTAATAGAACATTATGGAACTCTAATTTATACCTCCCTTCAGATTAAAAAAAAAGTCAAACCACGACTCTCTGCTTCCTATTCCTCAGCCTATTTAATATCCCTGCGAATAATGCCATTTTTTCTCCATGACTTTCAATTTTATAGACAAGTTCAGTACGTGGTAGTTTATCAGGTAATGCTTGAAAGTCTACATAAACAACATGTATTATTTCTAAGTGTCCTATTCCTCTGAACACTTTGTTGCTCCTTTTAAATGCTATAACCTGGTGCAATACCCCACCAAATTTGTTTAAACTTGTTGCATAAGGTAATGGTTCTGAAAGAGTTCACGATAGAGATTGCAATAAGCTCCACACAATCTGATGATGTGTGGACTCTCTATCAAATCTTGCAAGTGTAAAATGGTACCTTTGGCCCCAACAGCCAATGCTGAAGTAATTAAAATCAGGAACATCAAGAGGTCGGCAGTAGACGAGCACAGACATTTGGCAGGTTTGTGAGGTCAAAGGACATTACAGAAAGGCCATGGAGGGATTTGAAACCATAGATGAAAATTTTGAAATAAGTCATTGCTGAACTGAGAAGTTTTTTTTTATTTGATCAATGAATGTGGGCATCACTGACTAGATCAACATTTATTGCCAATTCCTAAATGTCCTGTAGGAGGTGGTGGTGAGCAGTAGTACCCACAGTACTGTTAGACGGGGCTTGCAACAGTGAAGCAACTGTGAGGAACAACAATGTTGTTCCAAGTCAGGATGGTGAATGACTTGAAGGAGAACATGTTCCCATGCATCTGCAGCCCATGTCCTTCTATGTGGTATAGACTGCAGGATTACAATGTGTTATCAAAAGAGCCTGAGTGAGTTGCGATAGTGGATTTTGTATACGGTAGACACAGTGCACCAGTGGGGAAGATAGTGAGTGTTGAAGGTGATGGATCTTGTTAATCAAGCAGGATGCTTTGTCCTTGGTGATGTCAAGCTTTTTTGAGTGTTTTTGGATCTACACTCGTCCTATGGACGGT
>NC_063336.1:88634379-88654490 GCF_021869965.1 Rhincodon typus | reverse complement strand
AACGTCAGCTTTCCTGCTCCTCTGATGCTGCTTGGCCTGCTGTGTCAATCCAGCTCTACACCTTGGTATCTCAGATTCTTCCAGCATCTGCAGTTCCTACTATCTCTGAAACAAGTATTCTATCACACTCCTGATTTCTGCCTTGTTGATGGTGGACAGGCTTTGGGGAGTCCAGAAGGGAGTTACTTGCTGCAGGATTCCTATCGTCTGACCTGCTCTTGTAGCCAATCTATTTAGAAGGCTGTTCTGTTTCTGACCAATGGTAACCCCTAAGATGTTGATAGTGAGTACATGCAAGATAGATCAACAGGATAAACATGCTGTGAGTTAAGACACAGGCAGCAGAGTTTTGGATGACATGAAATTAATGGAGTAAAGATGTGGAAGATCAGCCAGAAATATGTCGGAATGATCAAGTTTAGAGGGAACAAAAACATGGATGAGCATTTCAGTAGCACTTGGCCTAAGGCAGGGGGATAAGTGGGCCATGTTACCGTGGTGGAAGTAGGGTGTTTGGCAGATGTATGGGCAGAAGTTCAACGCTGCATCAAGTACAACCATAAGGTCATGAAGAATCTGCTTCAGTTGCCAGGGAGAAGGATGGAATTAATGGCTAAGGAACGAGCTTTGTGGTGGAAGTCAAAAGGCCACAACTTTGGTCTTCCCAATATTGAGCAGGAGGAAATTTCTGTTGGTGGAGTGCTGAGTGTTAGTTTGGTAGTCTGATAATCCAGAAGGGTAAAAGAGTTGAAGGGGCATTTATTGCCTTGCTACTGGCAACCTTTGGTTAGACCAAAAGAGAGATAAAAAGGAACAGACTGGAAGTGGGGTTTGAGTTCAGTAGTTACATTCTTCTGAAAGGTATCACTGTGAATCAATCTTTATAAGTTTGTAAAGATTGGCATCTGTTTAATTTGTCACCACTGAAGCTTTAGAGGGGTTACACTGATATCACTGAGAAGCAACGTCAAGTTGAGAAATATGATTCTAAATATATCAAAAATTAAATAAAAACCGAAAGAACTGTGGATGCTGTAAATCAGGAACAATGAGGAAAGGTCACCGGACCCAAAACGTTAACTCTGTTTTTTTCCTTCACAGATGCTGCCACACCTGCTGAGCTTGTCCAGCAACTTTGTTTTTAATCAAAAATTAAAGTCTAACTGAAAACATTTCAAACTAATTAATAGTAAACTGTGTAAGTTATCAATTGTCTTCGATTTTTTAATTTCCCCCTTTATCTCTAACAAATGCTATGTTTAATGTTGGACAACATTTTAGTACCTCACCCAAATAGTATGTAATGTGTGTGTGTATGTTTGTGCATGTCTTTAGCAAGAACAGGGAGATAAATTATTTTCATTGCACAAACTCATTTGTAACAAGAACAACTGGGCAGTGATCGGGCACATGAACTGTAACTGATTTCCCTCTACAAGCCATGGCAGTGAGACCAATAGAGGCTTGTTTACCACTAACTCTGTAACATAAGCTCTGTCAGCACTTAACCCAATACGAAACCTGGACTCTCTTCAATACAACTCTTGACATCTGTGGCAAGAAGATTTTGTCATTTAATCAGCTTTCAAAAGAACCTCATTTATTATTTTACTGACCTGAGTCATCAAGTAATGGTTCAAAATACCAGAAACATTTGTTTGATTGTGCTCGAACAACATATTATCATATCAGATGACTAACAGCTTTAGTACAAGGTAATAGAGGTGAAAATGATGTGTATCTATGGTGACTGAGAGCTGCCACATTATCCACACCATGTTTTTCCATGATGCCCGATTAGAAGTATTGATAAAAAGCTAAATAATCATTCTCAAATGGTTTTAATCGAATACTCTGAACAAAATCAACACAGCAATACAAAGAGACACTAAAGCATTCTGTTTACTGATGCTTTCAAGATAGCTCAGTATAATCTAGTGAGTACTGAAAATATAGTGGGAAAGAAAATCTATTCTCCTTTGTATTCACGGAAAAAAATTCTCGCATCACACTTTAATGCTTAATATGTTTCTCAATACCTCAGGAATATGCAATTGATGTGTTCACTCGATCTCTGGTTTGTGTTATGCTTGATGCCAGGTACGTAGATTGGCCATCAGTGTGTTAGACATTGTGGTTTATAACGAACATATGTGCTACTGCTGAAACAACATCTCCTCATATCATCTGGTCAACATTGTAGGAACATTACCTGACCACAAAACCAGTCAACTTCTACTCACTCACAATTAAATTTGACATTCACCTGTTCCAAATAATTCCTAAGAAAAACAACACTTGAATGGCACAATTAACAGGGAACAATCACTGCATGGATCACAAACTGCTTTCTGTATCAGACAGCTTAACCCGTGCTTATACATTATGGCATTAGTAACAACCCGAGTAAATGCTGCCCAGGTCACATTCACTGAAACTGGCTTCTGACAGTTTGTGTGTCAATTGCTACCCATTTTTATCTTTTTTTTTAAATGCTTGCAAATCATTGTCAATTCCATTTACTAAATGAAGGGCTATGTATACAAGTAACATGCTTCTAGGCCAAAACCAGTGCTGCTCTTCTCCAGTGCTTTCTGTTTTGTTGCTGCTCTCCATCCCATTGTTAGGCAGTTACTATGGTAAAGGTTTCTCTGAGGGATTCTCTTTCTCATTGCTCCTGTGGTCTGGTTCCTCTCCAGTTAGCACAATTCAAATCAATAACCTACTGAGGTAGATCGTGAAATCGATGGAGCTATAATTTTGGGAAATGTAAAATGGGCTGTCAACTTGCTATTATACATTTTGCATATTGCCAAAAGGTACCCCTCTTTGTGAGGAATACCATATACAAACAACCTGTGCTACAAGTCAGCAGAATGCACCAATACTCTGTACTGAAGCACCATAGTGCCTGTTAGCAATAGCATTACACAAGTTAGTGGTCCTACTTAATGACTGATTTCCTTACTAATACTTCTACAGCTGTTGTTTTTCAAGTAGGTCTCAGCGATTTGCAGTCATTTGGCATTACTGAGTTCAGAAACTGTTGAGCTACAAATGATAGGGAGGCACTGGTGACTCAGTCGTTAGCAATACTACCCCACAGCGCCAGGGAGCCAGTTTAATTCCACCCACGGGTGACTGTTTGTATGGAGCTTGCATGTGCAACCCGTGACTGTGTAGGTTTCCTCTGGGTGCTCTGGTTTCCTGAACAGTCCAAAGTGTGCAGGCTAGGTGGATTGGCTATGCTAAATTACCCATTGTGTCCAGGGAAGTGTAAGCTAGGTAGGAAATGCAGGGTTACAGTGATAGGGGATGGGAATGGGTCTGGGTGGGATGCTCTTCAGGGGGTCAATGTGGACTTGATGGGCCGAATGGCCTGCTTCCACACTAGGGATTTTATGATATAAAGGATATATATGCTTGCTCCAAATATTTGTGAACTGGACATTGAATTCTAATGAAAGCAATATACTGTAAATGTTAGAAATCTGAAACAAACACAGAGGAAGCTGGAGAAACCCAACAGGTCTGACAGCATCTGTGGACAGAGAAAAGGCATTAATGTTTTGACTTCAGTATGACTCATCATCAGAGTTAGAATCTACAGTTCACTTGTATGATCCACACAATACCCAATTTGACTTTGCAACTTGTCTTACAGAGGAATGTGCCACATTTTCAATCAAAACACCTTTGAAAGATAAAAACCAAAAGAACTGCAGATGCTGTAAATCAGGGACAAAAACAGAAGTTGCTAGAAAAGCTCAGCAGGTCAGCAGAACCCAATTTTGAGAAAGGGTCACCAGACCCGAAACGTTATCTCTGATTTTTACTTCACAGATGCTGCCAGACCTACTGAGCTTTTTCAGCAACTTCTGTTTTTAACCTTTGAAAGATTGTTAGCTGCAGGGGTAAGTTTACCAGTTGTTTCCCGGTTTCACAAAAATCCATCAATCTTGCAAGCTCCATCAGCTACAGCTTTCTATGGGGGAGAATTCCCAATATCTACACAGGTTTGAGTGAAAATGCTTCCCAATTTCCCTCCTAAAGGCTTTGTTTTATTTTAAGATTGTGTCATTCTTGAGTTCTCTATTAATGGAAACAGTTTCCTCCAAACCCACCCTATCAAAATATTTGTTTAGCAAAAGTATTAACAGATATGGGCCTAAGGCAGGTATATGAAATTAGAGTACAAATCAGCCATGATCTCATTGAATGGTAAAACAGACTCGAGGGGCTGAATGGCCTACACCTGTTCCTATGTTCTTAAAACCTTACAAAATGTTAGATACTTTGGTCAGATCACCCTCCATACCCAAGGAAATCCAACACAAGTTTATACAGCGTAACTCTCTAAACTCCTGTATCATTCTGATTAATCTTGTCTTCTACAAGGAAGTGCAGTGGTTTAATACTACCATGGGATCAGCAAAAGTCTCCTCACTCCTCTCCTCATCATCATTTGATGACACAGCTCTCAATCTTTTCACCACTATTTTCAACTATTAGCCCTGCTCTGTCACATCTTTCACCATCCAGTCACAAGGACACACTAAGCCAACTCTCACTCATTGCAAGCATACTCACCACATCGATCCTCTCCTTATACCACACAGATCATCCTGGGCTTATACTTACTGACTCCTTGCAGGAGTGTCAATTGCTTTGATAAATTCTGCCAGCCTTCACATCACATATACTTTACCTACACTCATCAACTTCCCATGTTTCTCTCCCTAACAGGGCTGTAGCTGTACCTACAGCCCCAAGACATTTTTTTTTATTCATTTGCAGGATGTGGGTTTTGCTGGCTAGTCCAGCATTCATTGCCCATTGCTAATTGCCCAGAAGGTATTTGTACACATTTGTGTGGGTCTGGAGACATATGTAGGCAGCAGGATAGAGGCAGATGGGTTTTTCCCCTGACAATCGACAAGATTTCATGGTTATCACTAGACTTTTAAGCCCAGATATTTATTGAATTCAAATTTCACCATCTGCCATGGTGGGATTTGAACCCAGGTCCCCAGAACATTACCAGATTAATAGTCTAGCAATAATACCACTACAGCAACACCTCCTCACTGCAGTGGTTCAAGAAGGAATCTCACCCCTACCATCTCCAGGCCTTTAGGGATGGGCAATAAATTAATACTTTCCCAACCAATGACACAACATCTGACAAACAAAACTAATGCTCATTTCAACTTTGACACATTCACCAAATCCAAATGACCCATACATCTTCTTTCATCCTCTCAAAATGCACCCAAGCTCTATTTCTATAAGACAAGACTGGCATTAATTTTGAAGAATGGGACAGACGTAAGAGTGTCCATAATCATCCCACTCACAGAGTCAGAGCATGTTGCGATAGGGATCATAGCTCCCACACAGAATCATGGACAGCAGGCTGGAGAGAGCTTGCTAGGCTACTCAAATGGGATGTCCACCTTTTATGTTATCCCTTCATTGAATCAAGCACAGTGTCAGCAAGCTTAGAATCTTTTACCTGCTATCTCCAACCCATTGCCCAGTTCTGTGTTAACTCTTCTCACTAGCATCCTAGCCTGACTCATCTCTACATCCTATCAACCTGTCCCTGCCATTTTCTCAGACCTTCTCAACAGCAAGAAGCTCTAACAGATGAATTGGATGTGGAGTTTTATTGGGTGCTACCCTGTTTCATTGCACCCCCACAAAACTTTGACTTTGCTGTTTTATTTGAGTTTGGTAATACAAGGTAGAATGGTCAGTATATGACAAAAGCCCAGAAGCAGCAGGCAGCAGTAGAAACCAGCAGCGGCAGTGACAGTCTAGGAGAGACTGTGTGAGGTCAAAGCTGTCTCCCAGCTCTGCTGAGCCAGTCGGGGTGAAACCCTCCAGGACAAAACAATAACTTTACCCAGACATCTATATGAGGTGTGCAAAGTGGGTCTTCACTCGATCTGGGAGTGTGGAGGAGTCTGCATCCTGCTTTGGGTGCAATGAATCATCACTCTGTAACTACCCTGAATCATGTGGTCACCTCCAGGAAGGCAGAAAGCAGCAGCCCATATGAGTATAATTTGCAGGTTAGGCACAAGCTCAAATTACTGGTGGTTTGAATTTGCAGGATAGCTTCACTGTGTTCAGATGCAGTGGCAGTGGGGTCACTGCTCTCCCATACAAGTGTTACAGTTAGGAAACCCTCTTCACAGGGAAGCAATGTAAGTTGATCACTACATTAGGAATGCATGGAAGGTAATCTTTGTGCTTTTCGATCAATTAAATGCACTTATTGCATTTGCACTCTGGCCTGTGGAACATTTTATTCATGCCTTTGCCAGAATATTATTTGTATGATGGTGGTCTGAATGGGTTGAATGTTTGTCAAAGCAGGAGTAGCAAGTGATTTTAATTGTATCAGTGCTGCTTGGGTGTGTTGAGATTATTCAGCAGTTTCAGTCATCAAACCTGAAAGGGGATACCCCTGGTCTCCAGCAGTCACCTTGTCATGATCCTCCCAGAATTGAAAAGCAGGGAGATTGTCAAAGAATAGAACTATTGCAATTTCACTCTAGATAGAGTATCATATGGGATTATGTGACACTGAATGAGCTGGCCATTCAACCTGCTGTGCCTGTGGCAAGTCTCTGAAAGAGTTATTCATTTAGTTCCAGTTCTCCACTCCTACACCATTGCCCTGAAAATTAATGCAAAACACTCCTGCATAACCCCAGGAAATGAATATGTTGGTCATCAAATGCATTTGTGAATTCAGCCTGGGGGAATCTGTTTAATGTCCCCTGCAGCAGACTGAGACTGCTCAGCTAACATTATAAAAAAAACTCAGTGCTTTAACATCCATTCGGTCAGTGTGCCCCTTCGTTTAGCAACCCTGCACTAGTTGGTAGTAGGAAGCTGCAGATGTGGTCTGCATCAGTCTGGCTAGGAATGTGCAGCTTCTAGCTGCCCTGCTGCTCAGTAGGTCCAGGAAGGTAAGTGTTGTCCTGTCTATCCCACATGCTGGGTATTGGCTTGCTTTACGCTTGATATACTCTCAATGGCTCAGGTGGTGACTGGGGTTTTGCTGAGATGACTGCCCCTCTAGTTTCTCTTTGTTTTTGATGGCTTCCTGGACACAATACTCTGGAAAATGCACAAAAGGACCTCTCCCTCATCCATTTCTTTGAAAGAGGCAATAATGTTCCCCAATAAGGAATAGAGAAACTCAACTAAAGTGGCAAAGGCACCAGATTGTTCGGGAAGGGCAACAAATGTTGGCTCTGCCAGCTATTCCCACAAACCAGAAAAAAACCCCCAGATGGCAGCCTAGAAACTTGAACAGGCACTAAATAATCCCGAGAGTGAGTGAGTTATGATTGAGAGGTTCCTTTTACACAGTACTTGGATCACTCAGACATGAGGTGGTATGTGAATGGGTGAAGCTTAATGATGCCACAGTCACTTCCGTTTATTTCTCAGCTTTATTTCAAGGAAACCCTGTATTTATTGTTTCTTGGCTGAAGCCCATATGGGAGCCTTCCAAGTGGTGGCTCCCCTTAGCTTGTTAAATACTTTATGGACTTTTCAAGATGGCACAGGAGCAAAATCTGCCAGTGTTTTGGTGGATATCCGCTAAGTCAAGTTTTTCTGGGAATGGCGCGTGGTAGGATGGGGCGGAAACTGAACGTAAGAGATACCACAGGAACACGGTAGGTAATTAATGAGGCGAGTTTGATGAGATATGGCGAGAGAATGCACTAGACCTCACAGCAAAACACCCTCCAAAAGCACCCACTTACTCAAAAAAATGTAAGACTTCACCGATTATTTTTAAAGGTTCTCATTTTAAGTAAATCCATGGCTGAGATAATGGTTGTCACTGCAGTTGAAGAGTTTTTTTTTTAATTTCAAGTTACTTAATCCTGTACAATCATTGACATGTCATCAAAACCTAAATATTGGATAACTGGACTAAATTCAGAAAATCCTGGAAACACACAAAGTAGGTCAGAGAACATCTAAGGAGAGCAAAAAACCTGTGATGAATTACACAGGCTTTTTGATTTTTAAAATTTAAATAACTTTTCATCTCCACCCTGCCATAACCATAGGAACACTGAACATTGGGAAGACTAAGTGGGAAATTGGAGATTCTAAAGGCTTAGCTATGAGCTGGAAGAAGAAACTCTGAACTCATTCTCCACCCTAACCAATTCTATCCTTCACAAAGAGGGTTAAAATGGTAACCATCGTATCCAGAATGGGTCTCTAATATTGGGTCCTGCTGCCGGCCAGTCTTTGCCTTGTCAACTCAGGGGAAATGTGTCCAAAAGCGAAAGCTGCAGATGCAGGAAATTCAAATTAACATTTCAGGTCTGTGACCTTTAATCAGAGCTGTGTCCAGCTTAAGGCACACTTTAGGGAAATCCTGATCTAGAGGATTCGCAATCCCCGGAAAAAGAGATAACAGGAAAACCAAAGCATTCATAGTAAAATGTTTGCATTTAAAGCCACCGGGATGTGTTTCATTGCAATGGACAAACACTGTTCATCAGCAGGGCTATCTTTCAAACCCCGTGGTTGTATAGTGGAGCTAATTGATGCATGTTAAGGTCCAATGCCACTTTAAAACATATAAATCAACAAACGCTAACATACGAAGCAGTTATATTGGTCGGTTGACTATTAACTAAAATACACATATGGATTACATTATTTGATAATAACAATGGACATGCATTTCTTCAACTCCTATGTGAGAATATTGCATTTCAAAGTTGCCTGTGATCTTGGCACACTGGGAGCAGACTATTATTTCACTGAAGAATCTAATACAACACATGTGTTGGAGAGATGTCTACATTAATTGAACTTGAAAATTGTGCCTCATAATGTAGCTTAGTGTTTAACTGACAAAAAAAATTGCAGCAACTTGCTGACATGTACACAGAAAGCATGTTTCATGATTTGCAAGATATGCATCATTCTTGATAATTGATCAGTAAAGACTACATGATAATATTTTTGGTATTCATTAGTCACCATTTCACAACAAATTAATTGATTCTTTGGCCTTCATGCTTTCAATAAGTTCTAGCCATCTGCACCATCAGGATGGTCTCTACACCTTTTATAAGCAACCAAGTCAATGAATTACTTCATCACTTTGGAACATTGAATACCGAATGAGACGTATAGAACTCATTCATCACATCCGCCTCTCTGCTATCAACATCCACTTTCTTTCACTTTATTCATATCCCAATGTTCTTCCCTGAAATGTAAACATCATTTTAACATTTGAGTAGCTGACACTGAGAAACTGAGCACAGCATACAAATATCACGAATGCTGGAAATCTAAAATAGAAATAGGAAACATTGGGAAGAGCAGACGACACAGCTTGAGTGGCAGAGAGAAACATCAACACGGCACTCTGGAAGATGTGAAACAGGACCTCTCCACTGTCCAGGCGTACATGGGAATTACCTGGGAAATTGGAACCTCCGGTGGACAACTACTTGGCATCTGGAATCATCCAATAATGTCCTTAACTTTGCACTACAAGTCGGAAATTCCAGACTGTTCCAACTCACTGTACAAGTTAGCGAGGGAAAGCTAGAGGGTTCAAACCTGCTCTGACTCCCGGCTGACCAAAAATCTGACCCTACCCCCACAAGACCCCCTACATCTCCACTTCCAAACATCAGATATCCCAATCTCCCTCCACCTCATGGAAACCCAACTGAGGCACCATCCCCAACAGATTCCCGAACTCTCCCCCAGCACCTCCACCATCATTGACACCAGACTGCCCACACATATGAACAAGTAAACAACTCTCTCTCTCATGGATGGCTAACCTGAAAACCATGGGATTTCCCAACCTCTCTCAGCACCCGATTTATTCTACCATCGCTCTCACTCATCTGGCACCTTCTCACCCACCTGCCATTCAATCCCTGGCTCCCTACCACTGCCCCAACCTTCCTGGTGCCCGAACACCTTGCCCACTCTGCAACTTACCCTTTCACCCACTAGCCACATCAACTGCACCTATATGCCACCCTACTCACTTATACACTTACCTTCTTTCTCTCACTAGCAACTAAAATGGTTTTAGGAGCTTTAAATATTTTCCTTTCTGGAATACTGTAGCAATTGCTGTACAAAGGGATCTGTCTTTTGCAATGATCCACTCCAAGAAGCCCATGTCATCCAATGGGCTACCAACGGAAAACCAGTTAGTAAAGTCCAGATAGATAAGAGGGCAATTTCTTCACTGATCTGGCTCAAAAATACGGATTCGGACCCAGGGTGAAAAGTTCAGGTATAGAATTGCTGTTAAAGTGCAATGTTCTTTCAACAGGGCCCAGTCATCTTCAAATTATCAACCATCATCATCAAAAGATCTAGCTGAAACAGCAGCAGGAAAATGGTGCTTTCAAACAGCAAGTATTTCAATCTGCGTTCGAGAATGGGATAAGTTATTAATCCTATTCACTGTTTAATAAGGCGCAAAGGAATAAACCCAGAAACCGTAGGCCAGTTGGCGTAATGTAACTGGTGTGTAAGTGATTGAAAAAAATTTCAGTTGGATAAGCTATTTAACCAAGTGCCACATAGAAGGCTGTGGGGCCCACAGAATTAAAGGAAAATGTTGGTGTGGATACAAAATTATCTTCATGAAAGGAAGTATTTGTTAAAGATGAATGTTTTTCCGACCACCGTCATTGGCAGTTGAGTTCACAGATCAAGGGTCCATTTTGGAGCCATTACTGTTTTAAATTTCTTTGATTGATCTAACTCAGATGAACTAACTTAGTGATGATACAACACTTGAGAATGTCATAAATGATGATGCTGATAGTTATAAAACTTCAGGATGCGATTGATAGCATGTTGAAATAGATAGGAACATGCAGTTGTGGAAGACTGTGAAATGATTTGGTTTGATTAACGTGAAAAGGCAGTATATCATAAAAGGCACAATTTTGCAAATTGCAGATGACCAGAGCTATATTGGGACTGAATTTTCCTGTGGGTCTCAGGGTCCTGACATTTGCTTCTTGACATTTATTTTGCATCCTTACCATGACTTACTCCTTCAGTCCATGGGCTTCCACCTTCTTTATAAGCCTCATGGGCAACTCTTTATCAATGTCTTTCAAAAGATATATACTTCGGCTGCATTTGTTGTAAATGAGACCAATTTTCCAAGACAGAGCCTCCTAAATAGCAGCCTCCTTGTTCACTGACCTGTTAAGGATGGCTGCTAAATGGGAAGGTGGGACGTGGAGGTAGAGGTTAAGCTTGATTTTCAGTTTTATTGAACTAAACAACAATCCTGTTTGACAGCATGTCAATGGAAGATTCCTCCTGCATGGAGTGGGGATCCATCCTGACATTGTAGCCTGCTATTTCCTGTCTCCCCTGACCTCCAAATCTATCTCCAAAAGGCCAGGAGAATCCAGTCCGCAATTCATAAAGAGTAGCAAGGCAAGTTGCTATTGCATGCCAGTCCTCTAACACAGAGTCCAAGGGGTCAACTTGATTATGAAATTGCTGGGACTGGAGGGTTTGAGTCATAAGAAGAGGGTGGATAGGCTGAGACGTTTTCTTCCTGGAGCATAGAAGGCTGAGGGGTGACCTTTTAGAGGTCCCCACTGCATTCAGAGGGAATCTCCCATTGACAGGCTCACAACCGCAATGGTTCTCCAATGAGTACAGAAATAGAAGGATAAGGCAGATGAATGTGTGGCTGGAAAAATGGTATAGGAGACAGGGCTTTAGATTCCTGTGACAATGGGACTGGCTGTAGAGAAAATGGAACCTGTAGATATTGAACCTGAACAGAGCTGAAACTGAGTTCCTTGTGGGGTGTTTTCCTAAGCTTTCAATGAACTCAGCAAGGATGTGGGAACCAAGACAGCATATTAGAGAGAAATACAATATAGCGCAGAACACTTGGAGGGATGGATATTATAAATTAGTCTAGATTGATATGGACTACAATATGGATAGTATAGATTAATGTAGATAATGGAAGGTCAGTAGATGAAGTTGGAGTCAGGGAGAAAGTAATGAAGTCTACATCAAAGTGACTGTGAATGTATTTGATGCACAGAGTATAGTCAATAAGATCGATGAGTTAAGTTATGGATCGCCATGTGGAGTCGTGGCAATAACAGAGACCTGACTCAAGAAAGGGCAGGACTAGTTGTTAAATATTCCTGAGTAAAAGGTGTTCCTAAAAGATCAGAAAGAATGTAAAGAAAGAGGTGGGAGAGCAATATTAGTTAAGGAGAGCATAGTAGTGCTGTAGAAAGAAGGCATCCCAAAGATTTCAAATATAGGACCAAAAGGGGTGCAATTATATTGCTCAATGTAGTCTATATTCCACCAACTAATGGGAAGGATATAGAGTCATAAATCTGCAAGGAAATTACAGAAAGATGCTGACATTATACAGCAGTTATAATTGGGAACTTTAACTCTCCAAATGTAGACTGGGACAGTGATAACACTAGGATGAAGATGTTCCTATATTTTGCTCCGGAAAACTTCCAACAGCATTACATCCCCAGTATAAACAGAAAGGATACACTGTTGAGCCCAGTTCTTGGAAATGAGTTGAGCCAATTAGATCAAGAGTCAGTTAGGAAACATTAGGAGGCAGTGATTAAAGTATGATAAAGTTTAGGATGACGATGGTAAAGGACAATAATCCATTCAGAGTAAGGAGAATTAACCTGGAGAGGGTTGACTTCAATGGAGCACAAACAGAGTTGGGCCCAATAGACTGGAACAAAAGGGTGATGGGAGAAACTGTAGCTGAATAATGAGCTACTTTTAAAGAGGAGGTAGTTCAGGTACATTCAAGATCTATTCTATCGAAAGGGAAAGGAGGAGCAAACAAATCCAGAACTCCCTGGATGAAACAGGAGATAGAAATGAACAGAAATGAGTTGATTGCTTATGACAGCTGTCAAGTAGAAAAATGCAATTAATAACCAAGAGGAATACAAAAGGTTGAGATTTTTTTTTAAAAATAACATAATAGGGAGGAAAGAAAGATTTTGAAAATAGACAGATGGACAACATAAAGGAGAATCCTGAAGTCTTATATAGGTATATAAATGTGTTAGAGTAGTAAAAGGAGGAGTAGGAATCAGAAAGAAGAAAGAGGCAAAAAGAGGTGGAAGCTCTGGCTCTGGCAGTGTTTAAAATTGATGAATTGGAAGTTTTGGATAGGCTATCAATGATTAAAATAAATGCTTAAAGGTGGCCCCACAATTCTTGATGTTCATTTCTTCTTTGTACTCCCTATCAATCCCATCCTTAACGATAGTGGGGTTATGACTGTTGATCACTCCCCATTCCTCTGGCAATAACTCAAAGTCTGCAATGTGTGACTGTCTCCCATCCATCATAATTGTCATCCACACTTCATCCCAGCATGCTGCTGTCAATCCCTACAGCTGAATTCCCCAACATCACTACCACAGCCCTGGACACTGATAACCCACCTTGTCTTTCAGTGACCCACCCAGCTGGCCGACTTGGGTGCACAGTCCCAGCTGCTGAGTGAGTGGACCCATGAATGATCTCTGTGCAGCTCCCTGACTGATTTCCCATGACTCCTTGGGCTGCTTGCAGTGGACCTGCAGGAAAGATCATAACCCAACCCTCGGACTGTAATGATCCAGATGCCCTCATCCTGACTTGGACCCGTGCCCAGGCAGCTGACTTACCATGTCCAAGCTCTTGGACAGAGAATGGAAGGTGCTCTTGACTGATTGTATCAGGCGCCCCCTGACTGAAGACAGTGCCCCTTGACTTGCCTGAGGACTGCTCTCCTTACATTTTGAAACATAGCCATTTGGCTGAAGCATCTGCGTATGTTTATCATGTAAGGGGCAGGCACATAGTGGAGATGTGGCATTAACATAGCATGGTGTTGTTCAGCAACTTGTCCCACTCTTGACTGTTCACTTCTGACAATCATCACCAGCTCTGCCTTCATGTCTGTGCCAAGCAGGACAGAAGGACTGTGAGCCTTTAAGTGTTGAATGCGGCATAATAAGAAATTGCAGATCATTGAGGTGATGTTAGATACTAATGAGATGGAAATGTATGCAAATAAGCATCTCACTGCTCACTAATGAGGCTCTCATCTCACCGTTCAAACCTTCAGTGGAAAATTGGATTTTTGTCTTAATGTTAAGAATCTAATTTTTATGATTTTTAGGGCAGCATGGTGGCTCAGTGGTTAGCATGGCTGCCTCATAACGTCAGGGGCCTGAGTTCAATTCTACCATCGGGCAACTGTCTGTGTGGAATTTGTACATTCTCCTCGTGTCTGCGTGGGATTTCTCCTGCTGGTCTGGTTTCCTCCCACAATCCAAACTTGTGCAGGTTAGCAGGATTGGCCATGCTTAGTTGCCCATAGTGTCCAGGGATGTGTAGGCTGAGTGGATTAGCAATAGGGAAATTCAGGGTTACAGGGATAAGGGGTGGGTCTGGGTGGAATGCTCTCTGTAGAGTTGGTGTAGTCTCTTCCACACTATAGGGATTCTATGAACTTGCTACATTTTCCCAATGACTGGCCCTCGCCCATGTTGTACAGGGGCTGGGAAAATTTAGGTCACTGTGTCTGATGAGCACTTCCTGTGTACATATCTCTGCAGAGAGAACAAAAGTTAAGATATAACCCAATGAACCACACTGTAGCATTTATGATTTTGGTATGTTCAGAAAGGTTCTTACATTTGCTTTTCCAATTACAACTCAGTACAGGTCCAAATAACTAATTTGAAGTGACCTTGGATGCTGTAAGCAGATGTGATAAGATGTCAAATAGGTGCAATTTTTAAAAAAACACTTACAATGTTAGCGCAGAGCAGAATTAGAAGTTATAAGTATAAAACTGAGAAAGTAAGTTTTAAGATCAGAAAAGCATTTTCTCCAATGTTTATGAAGATGTGGAATGCTTTTTTGCATAAAATAGTCAATTGCATGATCATTAGCCTTTATAAAAATCCCCCAGGAAGGGGATTGACAGTTATAAGGATAAGTTAAACTGTGTGTGAAATGTGATGGTTCCTGATCTAGTGAAAATTCCACACCAAGAAAGACTCTGGTCTAAGCATGTCCAATATAGGAATTAATGCCAGTCAAATATAATAGAGCTTAAAATGTTTGACCTTCCAGGCAGGGGGAAACCTTGCAGAACCTTTCCTAATGAGGTAAACGGAATCAGTCAGAGTGTAAGATAGAATGTGCTGTATTCACCAGGAAGGGAGTGGTTTTTCCTTTCTCCATGATTCCTATGCTGTAGGACACTTACAAAGGAAAGTACAAGGTTAATATTAACATAAGCTTGAACAGATGGCAGATGGGGGCCTTACTTGGAGTCAGTGACGGAGTTCTGTCCCATACATGCACTTCCCTTAAAGCCAATCACAACCATTGATGAAATGAACTTGACTGAACGTTAGATAATTGTCACCTTGTCTTTAGCCAAAATCTACACTATACTTTACAACCATTTTATTTTCAAGGTTGAACTCAATATCTTCTTTCCCATGGATGTAGTTTAGCCTTTGGGCTTTCAATTATGGTAACAAATACTATCTGATGATTGTTTTACCATATTGCCTGCAAGCTACTTAATCATAATGAAGTTCCTTTCTGAGCTTTTCCTTTTGTTTGGCCTCCCCTTTCAGCACTAAATTGTATCAAAATATATAATAAATAGCCCAGCAATTTCAATCACCTTGTTAAAATTGCACAAACCCTGTCACAATTCTGATATGCACAGGTCAGGTTTTGTACAAATTTGCAATATGTGAGTAATAGCATGTAGCTTTGAACATGGATTTTTGTTCCAAAAATATGGGAACACTGTGACCCTGTAGTCTAATATCATTATTTTTAAATTATCTTGAACACGAAAGATGATGGTTGTAATAATATGAGCATAGCCAACAGCATCAGAATGATTAGCATTTTTTTTTATTCATTCCTGGGATGTGGGTGTCACCGGCTGGGCCAGCATTTATTGTCCGTTCATAGTTCATAGAATCCCTACGGTGTGGAAGCTGGCCATTTGGCCCATCAAGTCCACACTGATTCCCTGAAGGGCATCTCACCCAGACACACTCCCCTACCCCATCCCTGTAACCCTGCCTTTCCCATGGCTAACCCTAGCCTGCACATCCCTGGACACTACGGGCAATATAGCATGGCCAATGCACCTAACCTGCACATGTTTGGGCTGTGGGTGGAAACTGGAGCACCTGAAGGAGGAAATCCCATGGGGAAAATGTGCAAACTCCACATGGAACTTTATCCAAGTCTGGGATCAAACCAGGTTCCCGACACTGTGAGGCAGCAGTGAGCTGCCGTGCCACCCTACCTGTACTTGAGAAGGTGGTGGTGAGCTGCTTTCTTGAACAGCTACAGTTCACGTGCTGTAGGTTGACCCACAATCCCCGAGGGAGGGAATTCCAGCATTTTGACCCATTGACAGTGAAGGAGCAGTGATTTATTTCCAAGTCAGGATGGGGAGTGAGTTGAAGCGTCAATGTAATTAAGCAGGTCTGGCAGCATAAGTGAAGGGAAAGTAGAATTAACCAGTGACCTCTACAGCTTTCTCTCCATGGATGCTGCCAGACCTGCTGAGTTTCCCTAGAAATTTCTGTTTTTGTTTCAGAATTCCAGCATCTGTGGTTCTTTGTTTTAATTAAATGTGAAGTGGTTGTTCAGGTAGACCAATCTTCAAGCATGTGTAATCACCTTTCATAAATTGGGAAATGGATCTGTCCATTCTTGTGGGAAATTCAAATATTTCGGGACGGAAAGGGAACAGGCAGACAGTGCAGGGATCCCCTGTGGCTGTTCCCCTCAAAAACAAGTATACCATTTTGGATACTGTTGTGGGGGATGACTTACCAGGGGTAAGCCATGGGGTACAGGTCTCTGGCACAGAGTCTGTCCCTGTTGCTCAGAAGGGAAGGGGGGAGAGGAGGACAGCATTAGTCATTGGGGACTCCATAGTTAGGGGGACAGATAGGAGATTCTGTGGGAACGAGAGAGACTCGCGGTTGGTGTGTTGCCTCCCAGGTGCCAGGGTCTGGGATGTCTCGGATCGTGTTTTCGGGATCCTTAAGGGGGAGGGGGAGCAGCCTCAAGTCGTGGTCCACATAGGCACCAACAACATAGGTAGGAAAAGGGATGGGGACGTAAGGCAGAAATTCAAGGAGCTAGGGTGGAAGCTTAGAGCTAGAACAAACAGAGTTGTTATCTCTGGTTTGTTACCCGTGCCACGTGCTAGCGAGGCGAGGAATAGGTAGAGAGGGCAGTTGAACACGTGGCTACAGGGATGGTGCAGGAGGGAAGGATTCAGATACCTGGATAATTGGGGCTCATTCTTGGGTAGGTGGGACCTCTACAAACGGGATGGTCTACACCTGAACCAGAAGGGTACCAATATCCTGGGGGGGAAATTTGCTAATGCTCTTCGGTAGGGTTTAAACTAATTCAGCAGGGGAATGGGAACCTGAATTGCAGCTCCAGTGTACAGGAGGTTGAGAGTAGTGAGGTCATAAATAAGGTTTCAAGGCTGCAGGAGTGTACCGGCAGGCAGGAAGGTGGTTTGAAGTGTGTCTACTTCAATGCCAGGAGCATCCGGAATAAGGTGGGTGAACTTGCAGCATGGGTTGGTACCTGGGACTTCGATGTTGTGGCCATTTCGGAGACATGGATAGAGCAGGGACAGGAATGGTTGTTGCAGGTTCCGGGGTTTAGATGTTTCAGTAAGATCAGGGAAGGTGGTAAAAGAGGGGGAGGTGTGGCATTGTTAGTCAAGGACAGTATTACGGTGGCAGAAAGGACGTTTGATGACAACTCATCTACTGAGGTAGTATGGGCTGAGGTTAGAACCAGGAAAGGAGAGGTCACCCTGTTGGGAGTTTTCTATAGGCCTCCAAAAAGTTCCAGAGATGTGGAGGAAAAGATTGCAAAGATGATTCTGGATAGGAGCGAAAGTAACAGGGTAGTTGTTATGGGGGACTTTAACTTTCCAAATATTGACTGGAAACGCTATAGTTCGAGTACTTCAGATGGGTCAGTTTTTGTCCAATGTGTGCAGGAGGGTTTCCTGACACAGTATGTAGATAGGCCAACAAGAGGCGAGGCCACATTGGATTTGGTACTGGGTAATGAACCAGGCCAGGTATTAGATTTGGAGGTAGGTGAGCACTTTGGTGATAGTGACCACAATTCGGTTATGTTTACTTTAGCGATGGAAAGGGATCGGTATATACCGCAGGGCAAGATTTATAGCTGGGGGAAAGGCAATTATGAAGCGATGAGGCAAGATTTAGGATGCATAGGATGGAGAAGGAAACTGCAGGGGCTGGGCACAATTGAAATGTGGATCTTGTTCAAGGAACAGCTACTGCGTGTCCTTGAGAAGTATGTACCTGTCAGGCAGGGAGGAAGTGGTCGAGCGAGGGAACCGTGGTTTACTAAAGAAGTTGAATCTCTTGTCAAGAGGAAGAAGGAGGCTTATGTGGAGATGAGGCGTGAAGGCTCAGTTAGGGCGCTTGAGAGTTACAAGTTAGCCAGGAAGGACCTAAAGAGAGAGCTAAGAAGAGCCAGGAGGGGACATGAGAAGTCTTTAGCAGGTAGGATCAAGGAAAACCCTAAAGCTTTCTATAGGTATGTCAGGAATAAAAGAATGACTGGAGTAAGATTGGGGCCGGTCAAGGACAGTAGTGGGATGTTGTGCGTGGAGTCTGAAGAGATAGGAGAGGTGCTAAATGAATATTTTTCGTCAGTATTCATGCAGGAAAAAGACAATGTAGTCGAGGAGGATACTGAGATACAGTCTATTAGACTAGACGGGATTGAGGTTCATAAGGAGGAGGTGTTAGCAATTCTGGAAGGTGTGAAAATAGATAAGTCCCCTGGGCCGGATGGGATTTATCCTAGGATTCTCTGGGAAGCTAGAGAGGAGATTGCAGAGCCTTTGGCTTTGATCTTTATGTCGTCATTGTCTTCAGGAATAGTGCCAGAAGACTGGAGACTAGCAAATGTTGTCCCCTTGTTCAAGAAGGGGAGTAGAGACAACCCTGGTAATTATAGACCAGTGAGCCTTACTTCGGTTGTGGGTAAAGTGTTGGAAAGGATTATAAGAGATAGGATTTATAATCATCTAGAAAGGAATAATTTGATTAGGGATAGTCAACATGGTTTTGTGAAGGGTAGGTCGTGCCTCACAAACCTTATTGAGTTCTTTGAGAAGGTGACCAAACAGGTGGATGAGGGTAAAGCGGTTGATGTGGTGTATATGGATTTCAGTAAAGCGTTTGATAAGGTTCCCCATGGTAGGCTATTGCAGAAAATACGGAGGCATGGGATTGAGGGTGATTTAGCGGTTTGGATCAGAAATTGGCTAGCTGTAAGAAGACAGAGGGTGGTGGTTGATGGGAAATGTTCATCCTGGAGTTCAGTTACTAGTGGTGTACCTCAAGGATCTGTTTTGGGGCCACTGCTGTTTGTCATTTTTATAAATGACCTGGATGAGGGCGTAGAAGGATGGGTTAGTAAATTTGCGGATGACACCAAAGTCGGTGGAGTTGTGGATAGTGCGGAAGGATGTTGCAGGTTACAGAGGGACATAGATAAGCTGCAGAGCTGGGCTGAGAGGTGGCAAATGGAGTTTAATGCGGAAAAGTGTGAGGTGATTCACTTTGGAAGGAGTAACAGGAATACAGAGTACTGGGCTAATGGTAAGATTCTTGGTAGTGTGGATGAGCAGAAAGATCTCGGTGTCCATGTGCATAGATCACTGAAAGTTGCCACCCAGGTTGATAGCGTTGTTAAGAAGGCGTACAGTATGTTAGGTTTTATTGGTAGAGGGATTGAGTTTCGGAGCCATGAGGTCATGTTGCAGCTGTACAAAACTCTGGTGCGGCCGCACTTGGAGTATTGCGTACAGTTCTGGTCACCGCATTATAGGAAGGATGTGGAAGCATTGGAAAGGGTGCAGAGGAGATTTACCAGGATGTTGCCTGGTATGGAGGGAAGGTCTTATGAGGAAAGGCTGAGGG
>NC_063336.1:88617100-88633879 GCF_021869965.1 Rhincodon typus | reverse complement strand
CAAGATTTCACCCCTCGTGTGAAGACTGACTGGATAGAAACTAAAATCAAAGGTTCTGAGAACTGGGCTTCATCAATATGTGCCTCATTTTTAATGAAAGTTTTTGCTTCAGAACCTCCTATACTTTCTACATCACAGTAGACTTCAGAGTTAACATCCCCTTGACTGAGATTGTTCTCTGTGTACATTTTATTTAGGTTTCAGGAAGTTTCTTAACTAAAAGTCTTTACTAAAAGAGCTAGTTTAAAAATGTAGAATCCTTCATTCCATATCAAACATCATTGGGCATGCTGCAGGAGAACCTCTAGAGTAGAGGCTGGGCCAATAGTGTCATCTTTATTAGGAGCCAACTTGGGAATATAATCTCTTTTGCTTGGATTCCTTAGGTCACTTGTCAAGCAGTAGGAAGATTATAGGATTAGTCAGTTTTCAGTTGCATCCAGAGCTTAGGAGACTGACCTTGATTTCCAGTATCATTGACTCCCATAGCTACCTGGACTACACCTCCTCTCACCCACTCTCCTGCAAGAATATGATCCCTTGCTCCCAATTCCTCCTCCTCCGCCTCCGCCTTGTCTGCTCCCAAATGTTCCACTCCTGGACGTCCCAGATGTTCTCCTATTTCAACTTCTGCAACTTACTCCCTCCATTGATCCAAAATACCCTCAACCGCATCTCTTGCACTTCCCTCACTTCTGCCCTCAACCCCCCCTCCCCCCAACAAAAATAAAGACAGAACCGCCCTGGTCCTCACGTATCACCCCACTAACCTTCGCATCCAGCATATCGTCCTCTTCCACTTCCGCCACCTGCAATCCGACCCCACCACCAAAGATATATTTCCCTCCCCACCCCAATCTGCCTTCCGTGGGGATCGCTCTCTCTGTCCGCTTGTCCACTCCACACTCCCCACTAACCCCACCACCCTCTGCACCTTTCCCTGCAACCGCAGGAGGTGCTAAACCTACCCCTACATCTCTCTCCTCACGTCCATCCAAGGCCCAAGACAAATTTTCCAAATCTGACATATTCACCTGTACATCCTCAAACCTGGTCTACTGTATCCGATGTGGCCTCCTCCACATCGGTGAGACCAAGCACAGACTCAGTGACCAATTCATGGAGCATCTGCACTCGGTACACTATAATCAACAACACCTTCCAGTCGCCAACCATTTCAACTCCCCCTCCCACTCTCTGGGTGACATGTTCATCCTGGGCCTCCTCCAGTGTCACAATGATGCCACCAACAAATTGGAGGAACAACGCCTCATATTCTGCCTCAGGAGCCTACAGCCCAATGGCCTAAACATGGAATTCACCAGGTTCAAAATCTTCCCACCCCTGGCCTCATCCCATGTCCAACCCTCCCTCTCATCCCCACCTCCTTACATGACACAACCTGTCCGTCTTCTTTCCAACCTATCCGCCCCTCCCATCTGACTGACTGATCCCGACTACCTCCTGCCTGCATTCACCTATCACCATCCCACCTACCTTTCCCCAGCCCCACCCCTCCTCTCTATTTATTTCCCAGCTCCCTTCCCCCTCCCCAGTCCTGATGAAGGGTCCTGAGCTGAAACGTCGACTTTCCTGCTCCTCTGATGCTGCCTGGCCTACTGTGTTCATCCAGCTCCACACTGTGTTATCGCTGACTCCAGCATCTGTAGCTCTTGCTCTCTCCATAATCAAAGATGATGTCCACTGTGGAGTGCGCTGTTTGGCTATGACCATTGTGTACAACCTTTTTATTTCAGAATGGCAGCCATGAAAGTTCTCTGTAGTTCAAAGGAAGGATGCACCTTACTATTCATTTGCCCACTTGACTGATACAACTTGTTAATGGGATGCTATATTCAGCAGTTTTGACATTACAGCAGATTATCAACAGTGGGTCAGGACCATCCATTGGATTGAGGTTGTTGGTTTCCAGAATGGACTAACAGTACCCATGTTGCTCTGAGATCCCATGGAGGTCCCTCCCTTCCCTCTGCCCAGAGGACTTTCAGCATTTCAAAGCAGATATTTTTTGTGACTCCAGACAGAGCATTCCAAGTGTCGATGGCCATTAGTCTGGAAGTTATAACAATGCCTTAATACCTTGAATTTCAGCCCTCTCCATCTTCTTTGAGGAAGAGGGCTACATCTCAAATTTGCATCATAACCCCAGACCTATGGAAACCGCACAGTAAAGAAAGAGCCCATTCGACTCATAGATTCTGTGCTGACCAAAAGGATGAGGAAAAGAACTAGCACCTATTCTAATCCCACCAATCAGCACATGGTCTGCAGTCCTGCAGGTTTCAGTGCTTCAGGTGAAGATCCCGGTTTCTTTATAATTTGTTGAGGATTTCTACCTCAAGCACCAAACTGGACAGCAAATTCCATACACCCACCACCCTCTGGGTGAAAACGTTTTTTTTCTTCATGTCCTCTCTAATCTTTCAACCAATCGCCTATAAATCTGTGCCCGTAGTAATTGACCATTCTATTCGAGGAACCAATTCCCTGCTCCCTACCCCCACCCATCTAGCACCTGTGATTGAAGAACCCACTTGTCAACATTTCCTTCCATTCTATTCATGGGGACAACTGGTGCCTGATTGCTTGTGCCGTGAATGAATTTTCCCACGTGATTTGGGAATTTTCCGGGATAGATCCGCCAGTGCCCTCGTGTATTCTGAGGAATTCCTCGATGACTGCTGTGAGGGTATCATTGAACTCTGTTTTTCTGTATAACACTGTTTACCTTTGAACTTCAAGATAGTAGGAACTGCCTATGTTGAGTCTGAGATAACAAGGTGTGGAGCTGGAGGAACACAGCAGGCCAGGCAGTATCAGAGGAGCAGGAAAGCTGACATTTCGGGTCTGTACCCAAGGATCCAGCTTTCCTGCTCCTCTGATGTTGCCTGGCCTGCTGTGTTCATTCAGCTCTACACCTTGTTACCTGCTTCTACCCCAACCCCATGTTTCCATAGAGATGCACCTTCGTTCCATCAACCATCCCATAACTTGATGATACATCAGCCCACTTTTCCCTCCCATAGACCTGTTAATAGGCAGCAACAGAATGAATAGATCAGTACTCAGTGAGTACTGTGTGATTGCCACCAGTGTAAATAACAAAGTTTCACTTCAGAGCACCTTCTATCTTCATTCAATACATTCCAAAGTGTAAACAAACCAACTTGCTTTACCACAATACTTCACAGGTTGCCTGTGTCATGTCTTTTGCCAATTCTATTCCTCCTTAGAGGTGCATCTAGAGCATTGGGATCCTGAATGGTGGTTGACTACTCATGCTCTACGAAAAAGTCACCAAGATTTAAATGGGCCTCAAGTCATGCCAAGTTGCTCCTGTTCATTCCTGGGCCAGCTCCTGATACATATACTCCTCTCCTGACAGATAGTAACCTTCTCTCTCCTTCAATAAAAGCAGAATACCATGGATACTGGAAATCTGAAACAAACACAGAAAATACCAGTAGAAACTCAGCAGCCCTGGCTTCATCCGTGGAGAGAGAAACGCAATTACTGAACTAAAGTTCAGAAAAAGAGTCTTACTGTACTCAAAGCATTCTGTTTCACTCTCCTCAGATGCTGCCAGGACCTGTTAAGTCTCTTCAGCATTTTCTGTGTTTGTTTCTTACTTCTTTAGTTGTCTTACACTCTTGCAAATCTTTATTAGAACATAGAACAGTACAGCACAGTATAAGCCCTTCGGCCCACAATGTTGTGCTGACCTATTAACCTCCTCTAAGATTAAAACTAACCTGCATACCCTACATTTTACTATCATTCATGTACCTATCCAAGAGTCGCTTAAACGTCCCTAATGTATCTGACTCTGCTACCACTGCCGGCAGTGCATTCCATGCACCCACCACTCTCTGTGTAAAGAGCTTACCTCTGACCTCTCCCCTATACCTTCCTCCAATCACCTTAAAATTATGTCCCCTCATGATAGTCACTTTCACTCTGGGAAAAAGTCGCTGGCTATCCAATCTATCCATGCCTCTCATCATCTTGTACACCTCTAATCAAGTCACCTCTCATTCTTCACTCCAATGAAAAAAGCCCTAGCTCCCTCAACCTTTCCTCATAAGACCTGCCCTCCAGTCCATGCAGAATCTTGGTAAATCTCCTCTGTACCCTCTCTAAAGTTTCCACATCCTTCCTATAATGAGGCGACCAGAACTGAACACAATATTCAAAGTGTGATCTAACCAAGGTTTTATAGAGCTGCAGCATAATCTTGCGGCTCTTAAACTCAATCCCCCTGCCAATGAAAGCCAACACACCGTACGCCTTCTTTACAACCCTATCAACTTGGGTGGCAACTTTGAGGGATCTATGGACGTGGACCCCAAGATCTCTCTGTTCCTCCACACTGCCAAGAATCCTGCCATTAACCCTGTATTCTGCATTCAAATTCGACCCTCCAAAATGAATCACTTCACACTTTTCTGGTTGAATTCCATCTGCCACTTCTTTGCCCAGCTCTGCATCCTGTCAATGTCCCATTGCAACCTACAACAGCCCTCCACTTTATTGTCACATAATCACTATCTAAGTGCCTCCAGTTGACAGCATTGGAGCTGGGATTCAGGAATGAGGGAGCCTGTGGCGTAGAGGATTATTTGGAGATGGTTAGGGTAGAGGAACATAGATCATGAGGCTCCTGGGAAGAATCCCAGGCAGTTTCAGAGGGCACTGATCCCTCTCGTCACTTTCACTCCCAAACAATCTAGCTGTGCTCACATGCCGCAATTCCCGGAAAATGCTTTCGTAATAGTATATGTTCAGAAAGACCTTCCTGCAATAGGGTAGCCATTGGCTTGCTGCATTTCTGCACATTCGATATGAATTTTGCATCTTACCCACTGTGGGATGACCCTGGTCCTCCAGAACTCCCGGCTAAGAAATGTATATCTTCTAACTTGGTCCCTGAACCATCCTACAGTATGGTATACATGGAAATGGATTAGTGGAGTCCACATGTTCTGCTACATAAAAATTGTAACGAAATGTATTTGAGTATTAAACTTACAATTGTCTGGTTTAGCACCTTCAGGCAAACTCAAATCAGGCTAATCAGCAATTATAACCACAATTGTATACTAAAATCAAACTTTCAGATAGGGGTGTCCTTTCAGCACAGCACCCAGTTTCATGGCCATGAGAAGCCCCATAGTATCTTTCATGGTCATTTAGGAAAATGATAAATGGTGGAATTTGGCATTGTGTTTCTGTTGAATTGGAAAAAGAATCCCCATAAATGCTCATGCTGCGACACTACAAAGTAATTAAAGTGCTAAAGAGCAGCCTTTGATGAAGCTGAAAGTAATAAGCAATAAGCTTGTTATGGCAAATATTAAGTACCTCACAATCATTGTATTGGAAAGTCTTTGCATCCTTTTCTTCTGGTGTGAATCTGGAGAGCTGTTTGATGGAAACGGTAAAAGCAAACAGGCTGAACAACAGTGAAGCTTAAAAAAGACTACAGTGAGGGACAATTCGAAATCAATTTGTTTAATTTAGCAAAACAACCCACTGATAGTTAGTTTGATTGACTGAGGAGAAATTGATTTTAGCTCTTATTCTGCACAATTTCTTACAGTAAAAGCCAAAAAATTAACAATCAAGCATAGTCTCACAGGTGTTCAAAAGCTTCATCTGAAACTGATTTAAGAAGTACTCTGTGCCAAAAACAAGCATGTATATCTAGTTTGTATCACAAGCCATTCTACTGTTAAGCTCATGTGTCATATTACCTTAAAAACAGTTACAAGGCAGATATGAGTCAGCTGCCATAAAATAATGTGCCTATGGGAGGGACTAATACCATCCAGTAAATCTGAGAAAATGCCAACACCATTTGCAAGCTAAATTTTCTTTTTATACATTCACGGGATGAGGGTGTCGCTGACCTGACAGCATTCATTGCCCATCCCTAATTGCCCAGAGGGCAGTTTAGAATCAACCATGTTACTGTGGGTCTGGAGTCACATGTAGGCCAGGCCAGGTAAGGATGGCAGTTTCCTTCCCTAAGGGACATTAGTGAACCAGATTCCAACATCATCAGATCCCATTACTCAGCCAGGCTGCCTTGTCCAACATGAATCAAATGGCAAACTCTGTCCCTAAGTCTTATCTTGATTTCAATTGACCATCATGAGGCATGTGATTTCTGAGCCTTCAGGCTCCCCACCTGCCCACACTGCAGAAAGATCGCCCCCTATTGACTATTAGACTGCTGACAAGTGTTGGTTCAGCCCTTAGGAGGCCATTGGCGACTACTATATCTGGTACTGAAACTATAAGTATTATTGTGGCTCCCAATTATGGAATCATCTCTGATAACCATAAAGGCTGAGGATTGCATTTTTTATTTTGGACTGTGACATTGATAACCTGAGTCAGGCTGGATGGTTGATGCAAGTGATATCATCATTCATTTTAATGTAACTTGTGTTGTTAAGTGACACATCTGTAAAAGAAGCGAAAGAAAACTTGCCAAGCTTCTGTTCTTGAGGGGAGTGCACTGGATGTGCACCACTATTTGACTGTCATGTTCTTGTCATTCCCAATACTCTCAGGCACTGTTCCAACACAGCTGCTTTGGGTAGAATATGCGTCAAGCTTCTTACATTACTCGATTAACTTTTCACCTCTTTCACTGAAACATTTCCTGTAAGAACAATGCAATGTGGGCTAGAACCTTTAAATGTGCATATACAGACCTTAAAATGTTGAGCTTTAACTCACGTAGTGTGAAAGCTTTAAACTTTGAAGTTTTGCTCATCTCCGAAAGAGTTCATGTTTGAAACTATTGTTGTTGAGTGGCATTGGATCTACAATGCAGTGTATGCTTTCTAATAAAGACATCAATGTATTTCAGTGATTACTTTAGGAGCTGTGTATTATTTATAATATCATTATGCCAATCACTGATGTATGTACTTCATGTCATGGAGAGCTGTTGGAAATAACCTTTGTATTGCTTTAAATTATTGTGAAGCTTGTGAAAAGGAGTAGGACTAAGTGCTGACTCGGCATTTTTGAAATATGCTGCACCCATTTTATGAAAACAATGAACTGGTTCAAACTGCCAAAGGAACAGAAGAAGTCAAAATTCATTATTGTGTGATTGAATGATGTGCAATGTAACCCAAATAAATGGACAATCCCAAAAGTAGACACATAATCAGAATTCAATGTAACTGCTGGTTCCTAAAGTTTGAATCTAGCCTGGAGCCAATTGGCCTGCTGATCTTACTGACCTTATTGTGCAACATTAGACACGTTCACACTCAGGTGGGGTGAGGTGTACTGCACACCCTTAATGACACCTTTTCCCTTTGTAAGCAGCAGGTCCACACACAGTTCCTAATTCTCGAGGCTCAACAGCCTCCCCGTTCTCTTTCCTGGCTATTGCCATTCTGTCTTGTTCCATTACAATGATGCAGCAGAGGAAAGGTGCACTTCCTCCTGCCTGGGCTCTGTCCTAGACATTGTGCATCCATTTCTTCTGTAAGAGCAGAGGGAACCTAAGGGTTCAGGCACATAATTCTTTAATGTTTGCATCATATGGTGGTTAAAAAGGTGTTTGGCACACTTGCCTTCATTGCTCAGTCCTTTGAGTGTAGGAGTTGGGAAGTCTTATTGAGGTTGTACAGGACATTGGTGAGGCCTCTTCTGGAGTAGTGTGTCCAGTTCTGGTCATCCAGTTATAGTATGGATATTATTAAGCTAGAGAGGGTTCAGAAGAGATTTACCAGGATGTTGCCAGGTATGGAAGGTTTGAGTTGTAAAGAAAGGTTGGGTAGACTAGGACTTTTTTTTAACAGGAGTGTAGGAGTTTCAGAGGTGACCTTATAGAAGTTTATAAAATAATGAGGTGTATAAATAGCGTTAATAGTAGGAGTCTTTTCCCTAGGATGGGGGATGTCAAGATTAGGGGACACATTATTAAGGTGAGAGGATAAAGATTTAAAAAAGACATGACGGGCAAATCTTTTACACAGAGAGTGGTTCACATATGGAATGAACTTCCTGAGGAAGTGTTGGATGTGGGCACGATTACAACATTTAAAAGACATTTGGATATATTCATGAATAGAAAACATTTGGAGGGATGTGGGCCAGGAGAAGGCAGGGAGTCTAGCTTAGTTTGGGATTATGTTTGGAATGGACAGGTTGGACTGAGTGGTCTGTTTCTGTGTTGTATGACTCTATGACAGGAGGTTCAGATGAACGACCGCTGTCCTCTGTGGCTAATGTTATCTGTCCCTATCCATCACATCTGACTGGTGTCAGCTCCTCAGCAGCAACATGGTTCTGAACCATTCTGAACGTTGTGAGTAAGTGCCATGCTCAGGGGCAGTATGCGCCCGGAGACTGCTCAGGTGATCTATCTGCTGGAGGTGCAAGGTCAGAGACCTGTCAAGGCTTTACATTCACCCTGCCAATATGAATGTGATGATTGAACTTCTTACAGAACTGAATCCAGCTTCACATCTCACTCCAACCACTGACAGTGACTGCTATCTGAAGCCTGGTCTCTTTTAGCTCAGCTGGTGGCCTCCTCCTGCCTCCCTGTGGGACAAGGGCCTCTCCCCTCACTCTCTCTCACACACAGTCTATAATGTTATGATCCCCATTGTCATTGACATAGCAAGGGGCAGCCCTCCCCAGCTGCTAGACCTCTGGATCTCCTGTGACATCTTGCTTCCATGTGATGTTGCGAAAGATCTTACTCCCATAGCAACTGCTCCACTTGGTCTCGGTTGCTGCGGGAGTGTCCCAGGAGAAAGTGGAAATGCCTGAAGTATTCAGGCATTTCTGTTGACTCATGGGAGATCCTGGCTTGGGTTGACCAAACTGGAGAAGGTTCGGGTGGGAAGGCAGCAAACAGATTGGGAGAGTTCAGCGGGTGCAGGCAGAGGTGAAGCTGAGATATCAGAGAGACTGCACGATCCTCTAAACAACTCATCGATCCAATGCTTCAAGCACCACTTAGCACACATGTGGCAGAGTCTTCAGATCACACTTTGGATATATTATCCATCCGAGAACCCATAGACCTAGTCCCAGACACCCTTCATCCCGAGGGAGCAGCTAAGAAGAGGACAAAGTCTTCAACAAAATCAACAGATTCTCCCCGAGGACAACATCAGTGATGGCTGCTGTGGAGAGTTTAAATCTGTCCCCCATCCCATCTGAGTATTCTCCTTTCCTGCCTGAAACCCATAACCACATCAAAGAAAGTGCCAACCTATGAGAAGCTTAACTTTAATCAATTTCCTACCAGAGGCAGATTCCTGACACAAAAACACCGAAATCCATCCCTGTCTCAGTGATGAAATTTCTATCCACTGTGTAATTTGAAAAAAGGAGATCTACTGGTATTATCCCTCAAATCAGATGGGAGCAGATCGGAAATCACATTGGATATTCCACTAGAATCCACAGCTGGATAAGTATCTGCTCTGAAGATCTCATTAGGTGAAGATTGATAATGAACGAAAAGATAAATTATAAATGTACCAGAGATATTACCAGTACAGGTTAGTAGGCATCAGAGACAGATTAAAAGGTCTTTTTGAATGTGCTGAATCCAAAGGCAAATCAATCGCTCAATGCTAGTTGGGCCAGGGCTCTGATGATTCATCTTCTGCCATGTTTACACTAGTGCTAGAGTAGATGGTTTGTACAGTCTGTATTAATACTTCTTGACTCACAAAGTTAACATTTACAGTTGTCATTTTTATTATTATTCTACAGGTACTTTGAGTAAAAAGTGCCAATTTTCCAAATCATACTTTCCTGGCACTCATCGACTGGAATTATTCAATGGGAAACCACTATTTTCCACTGGTTAGAATTCAGAGATGAAAAACCATCAGGGGAACTCCCATGATTTACTGATATGTACTTCTGTGTACATGGGAGTCTACAACTGGCACAGGCACTTAGAAAATCAGACCTTAGGACATTCTTTACCTCATTTAATGGTAGACAGAACTGCAGTGTTTTAATTCTGGAATTTGAGTGTTTGGTTATTCTAAGCATCCTATATTAATTATTTGATCACAGTAGGTTGGATGTGAATATTTTTAAGTCTCCTTAATGTTAATATTATAATGACATAAATAGGCAAGATTGAGCATATTTTAATTTTTAACCAAATTTTTCATTAAATTTGAAATAGAGTCATAGAGTCATAAAGCACAGAAACAGACCTTTTGCCCCAACTCATCCATGATGAGCAGGTTTCTTAAACTGAACTAGTCCCATTTGTCTGCATTTGGCCCATATCCCTCTAAACCTTTCTTATCCATGTACTTGTCCAGATGCCTTTTAAATTTTGTAATTGTACTCAGCTGTACCACTTCCTCTGGCAGCTCATTCCAGATATGCACTACCCTCTGTGTGAAAAAGTTGCCCCTCAGCTCCTTTTTAAATCTTTCTCCTCTCACATTAAAAAAATTCCCTCTAGTTTTGGACTCCCCTAACCTAGGGAAAAGATCTTTGTTATTCACTTATCTATACCCCTCATGATTTTATAAGTTGACATCAATAAGGCGACCCCTCAGCCTCCTATATTCCAGGGAAAAATATCCCAGCCTATGTAACATCCCCTTATAACTCAAACCTTCCAGTCTCGGTAACTTCCTTGTAAATATTTTTGCACCCCCATCCTTTCCAGTTTAATAACATCCTTCCTGTAGCTGGCTGACCAGAATTGTACACAGCGTTCCAAATATGGCGTCACCAATGCCTTGTACAGCTATAACTCCTGTACTCAATACTCTGGCCAATGAAGGTAAATGTGCCAAATGCCTTTTTCATTAGGAGTAAAGTGTTAGAACTCGGCATTCAGGGAGGAAAACCTAATCCTATGGATAAAGCCATTCATCAAAAACTCTTAATTGGTCAACTGTACAGAAACCTTGCTTGGAAGACCGTGTCAGGGCTAAGCCAAGTACCTGTGCTGGAAATCCAAAATGAAAACAGAAAGTGATGGAAATACTCAGCATCTAAGGCCAAGCAGCATCTAAGGAAAAAGGAACAGAGCTAACATCTCGGCCAATGACCTTTTGGTTTACAGCAATTGAATGGGAGAAGGTGGAAACAAGTCCAAAGTTGTGATTGGGTGAGGTAATATTGAATGGTAGAAGCTTTCATGGTGCCAGAGCAAAAGGGCATGATGATGGGGCAAGATATGACTAGAGAAGGTGTGAATGGCAGGATTCTTAACAACTGTAATGGAAACAGAAAATGCTGGAGACACACAGCAGGTGTAGCATCGGGCAGAAAAGCTCTTGTCTAAATCTATAAAAAAGAATAAATTAAGAGAGAATGACCAAAAAGCAACGAGGAAGCAAATAAAATGGGGCAGAGACTCTGATCTCATTTTGTTAAACTCGCTGTTGAGTCCCAATTCCTATGAAATGTCCAGTCAAAGATACAGTGCTGTTCATTGAGCCTGTATTGAGTTTTACTGGAACACTACGACAGACTGAGGAAGGTCAGAGAGGGAGTGAGGTGGGCACTTAAAATGGCAGGTTTCTCAGGGTAATGCTTGTGGACTGTATAGAGATGTTGCACAAATGATCGGCTAATCTCTGTTTGATCTCCCCAACTCCAAAGAGACTGCATTGTGAGCAGTGAATACAGTTTACCAATTTGAAAGAAGTATTAATAACTTGCTGTTTCACCTGGAAGAATGTTTGCGAACTTCGAGAGAGGAGGTAAAAGGACAGGCATGTCATATTCAGTACTTGCATGGCAAGGCCCTGTGTTTTGGGGAGAGGTGTTGGAGTGATTAAGGTGTGCATTACAGTATCTTGGAGGGAGCAGTGACTTTGGAATAGTTAAATATGAGGATGGATTTAGTGTTGGCCTCATGCCAGAGGTAATGGCAATTGTGGAGGATGAGTCATTGAATATGGAGGTTGTTGGAACGATAGATGAGGACCAGGGGAGACCTATACAATGCTGGGAGTACAAGGAAGAGTTGAGAACAAAAGTGCATGAAATGGAACAAACTTGGTTGAGCACCCTCTCAGCGACATTGTAGGGGTAGTCCTCTACTGAGGAAAAAAATTCAAAAGTGGTATATATTCATGCCATACAATCAGCAGGCAGTGAGCATCTCCAAAAAGAAAGAATCTGACCATTTCACCTTGATATTCAATTGCATCGCCGTCATTAAATTACCTCATCAGCATATGGTGGTTACCATTAACCAGAATCTTAACTAGACCAGCCGTATATATACCATGGCTAGAAAAGCAGGCCAGGGGTTGTAAATTTTGAGGCAGGTAACTCATCTTGTACTTGTACTCTCTCCTTCAAAGGCTATCCACCATCTGCAAGGTACAAATCAGGAGTGTCAGGATGGAATATTCCCCACTTGCCTGGATGAGCGCAGCTCCAACAACACTCAAACATCTTCACACCTTCCAAGCCAAAGAAGCCCACTTGATAGGCATCCCATTTACCACCTTAACATTCATTCCCTCCCCCAATGATGCACTGTAGCAGCAGTGTGTACCACCTACAAGAGATAGTGCAGCAACTCATCTTTGACAGCACCTTCTAAACCCTCTACCACTCAGAAGGAGAAGGGCAGCAGATACACAGGAACACTACCAGCTGCCAGTTCCCCTCCAAGCTACTCACCAACCTGACTTGGAAATATATCATCATTCATCCACTGTTGCTGGCTCCAAGTCTTGTAACCACCTTCATAAAAGCACTGGGGATGCAGCTACATAACATGGATTATAGACGTTCATGAAGTAGCTCTCTAAATAGGAACATAAAAAAAGAGCAGGAATAGGCTATCTGGCCAATTCGAGCCTGCTCCGCCATTCAATAAGATCGTGGCTGATCTTTTTGTGGACTCAACTCCGCCTACCTGCCTACTCACCATAACCCCTAATTCCATTACTGTTCAAAAATCTTTGTCTTAAAAAACACGTTCGCAAGTGTAATTAGGGGTGAATTGCAAGTGTTACTTAATCTCAAGAATGATGAAGAAATTACGCTAGGTTCTTTCATCAGAACAAATGTGATATCGATGGAGAAACTGGGAGTGTGGAATACACACCTGTAAGGATGTGTATTTGAGATAGCTGTGGGAGTTAGGTTTGTGGGCTTAAAGTGAATATTTGTTGATAACTTGTCACCATATTGCTATCCCTGCAAACTACGTCTGCTCTTTGAACAATTAGTAAGCACCAGTTCCATTACAGACATGTTGGGCACTTCTTCCCTTGAACAAAGCATGAGGAAAATTAGGTATAAAGTCAGGAACACCACCCCAAGCCTTATAACAGTGGACTGTGAATCCCCAGATATTTACATTCATATGTTCAATTGAGCAAATAAACTGGATGGAGGAGCCTGATGTACTGGGACTCTGCCTCCATTTCCGCTCACAGTTCTTGGGACATGAATATTCTTCAGGCACAGCTACACTATGAAATCTCGAGGCAGCAAAAGGCCATTGATAAGGGTTACAGTAGAGTCAGCAAGGCTGGAATAAAATCCTGATGATGGATATGTTGTGGGGTTTGGTGCTCAGCTGGATGGTGGAGGAAACACCAAACTTCTGTATCACCTGAATCAGACCTAGGAAAGGAAATTAAGCCTGAGCCGGGATGTGATTGGGATAAATTCAGTTTGCATTTGGAGAAAGTTTATCTGATTTGATGTCAATTTGGCTTTCTGAGAAATCTGAGGTAATGTTCATCCACACATGTAACATTGAAAGATAGCAGACTTGAATTATTAATTTCCTAATAGCTACTGATGACTGAAGTCAAAAATAAATATTTTATTTAAATTGAGTATTTATATACAACAGTGAAATCCTGGAATTAATGAACATGAATAATAAATATTAGAATGTTTCCCCAGTTTACTCCTGCCTTTTTCCCAGTCATTCATGCAGACAATATGAGCTCAGTCTGTCACCCATTCTTTCCATCTGAGCATAGACGGCCAATCCACAAAATTGATCAACTTTTTTCCACAGAATCTGGCGCAACGATGACCAGAGTTTGATGGAACAGTCACAATCAGTGGTTGGAATTTCCAGTGGAAATGTTCGAGGGCAGGAGAGAAGCCCAGAACTGGGATGTGGCTTGGACATCCACAGATCAGTTAAAAACAAACTCACTTCAGCTCTTCTTACAAAAGGCAATTGAAAGAGCTGCAAATGCCCTCTGGGAGGAAATGACACAGCCCATGTGTCTTCCCCTGAACAACTACTCCTGCCTGATCTGTTGTCTTGATGCATCTTCTTCACATATCCACTGAATCTCACTTGTAACTGCTCTGTGGAATCAGTCATCCAACTCGGCATTGGTTGACCCTTTGGTTCTGCTCATCTCCTTCACTTTGCCCTCTTGAAGACAGCTTTATCGCTTTTCAGCTGGGATCATACGGCAGCACCTTTTTCTGGATATCACTTCTGGCTCTTGCAATTTCAAGTACACTTTTTCCTTACTTTATGGTAAATATTGGGCATCTTTAGCATTTCTGATTTCTTCCACAGGTTTTTAATTATTATCAGGTTTCTGGGGCATACAGGAAAGTGGATAATCTGCTAAGTGTTTGTGGCATTTACTGTTCTTGCTGCCCAATTTTCAGCTGATGCCAGCTGATGCCTGGGTCTGCCAGACAAAATTGATAGGTTCCCCTGCCAGGATGAGCACTGGAGGGCACTAGAAGGTACAATCCTTGTGCACCAGCCTCAGCACAAGAAGTTTCTGCTAATTTGGAATGTGGTCCAAGGCAGTGAGAGTCTGCACACTGAGCGTATCTCAACCAGAGGTTGGATATTGAAAAGGGCAGATGTGCTGTCACTGGGGGTTAAAAGTGGGAAGCATCTCTGCCTTGGTGGGTGGTGGGATCTCAGGTTATGTTTCACTGGTGGAAACTGAATAAATGCCCGGCCGCCAACAGCTCAGCGATGTGCGCAGTGCCACTGCTAGCAGTGGCTTCCCATCAGGCTGTAACTGCAGGGAAAGGGCACCCTGGAGGTCAGGTAGGTGGTGTACAGGGACTCTGCAGCCTGTTGGTTGGGTGGTGATGAGGTGGCGTTGATGTGTGTGAAGGTGGCCTGGGATATGCATTTGCTGACCAAAGTGGTGCAGTTACCTCAGGGGTGAATATTGTTGCCTCTTTGGGCCTTGCAGTACTTATAGAGGAAAGCCACAGCCCAAACCCTGCTGGGAGGTAGTCAGGACTTACCTGGTGGTCTCCTAATGTGGTGGCGGGCTCTCCTGGAATGAGACGTGGCCCTTAATTGGCAATTTAAGAGGTCAATCTACTAACTTTCCTCCCCCCACTCCTCACTCAGACAAGGTGGCATAGAAGTTGGAAGGCAGGAACATAGGAACAGGAATAGGCCATTCAGCCCATTGAGATTTATTCAACACCATCGTGGCTGATCAAAGACTTCAAAGCCTTTTAGCCGCCCCCATCACCATTACCCTATACACAACTGGGAATCAGAAACTTACCATAAACATACTCAAAAACTGAACTTCCTCACCCTTTTGTGGTAGACAAGTCCAAAAGTTCACAAACCTCTGTGTATAAAACATTTTTCCTCATCATGGACCTAAGTGGCAATATTGTTACTTTTAAATTGCGTCCCTGGTTCCAGATTCACCAAACCATGGGAAACATCACACTGGTATCTTACCCTGCCTCTCCCTTTCGGTCTTCTGTAAGTTTTAATGAGAACACATCATTCTTTGAAACTCTAGAGAACACAGGCTTAGTTTACCCAATTTCTCTTCATGGGACAGTCCCATCTTGCTCTGCCCACCACCATGTCAGCAGACTACTGGGTAAACCCTGACTGCCTCCAAGCATCTTGTGGGGTACAGTCTTTGTCCATGAGTATTCCGCAGTCCAATAAGGAGCCTCCTGCCAATAATAGCTCCCCTTGAGGTAAGCGTTCTGCCCTGGTCAGCAACGTTGCCCTGCCATTTCACCAAGCTACCCACCTCCCAGCTCATCCATAAAGAGCCTAGAAAATTCTGACTCACATATAGACTCTTCCAAAAGGAAGTCTCGGATAGTAACTGGGTAAAAATCCATGAAGACCATACTTGAAAGCAGTTTGGAGCACCTTTATCTCAGAGACTGCAATAATTCAAATGAAAGGCTTACCACCATCTTCCCATTAAAAGACCTGCCTTGCCTGAGATGCATATCACAAGGATAATAAAACACTGGTGGCAGGAATCCTAACCACGTCTACTCTATGTCCAGCTCAAAGAGCTGAGACTAATATTTGCGACTACATCCATGGCACCAATTGAGATTAGGGATTCAGGCCTATGTGGATAATTCCCTATTATACCACACTGTGAGATAGCAAGGTACTCAGAATATAGAACATAGAACATAGAACATTACAGCGCAGTACAGGCCCTTCGGCCCTCGATGTTGCGCTGACCTGTGAAACCAACCTGAAGCCCATCTAACCTACACTATTCTATTATCATCCATATGTTTATCCAATGACCATTTAAATGCCCTTAAAGTTGGCGAGTCAACTATTTTTGCAGGCAAGGCATTCCACGCCCTTACTACTCTCTGAGCAAAGAACCTACCTCTGACATCTGTCCTATATCTATCACCCCTCAATTTAAAGCTATGTCCCCTCATGCGAGCCATCACCATCTGAGGAAAAAGGCTCCCACTGTCCACCCTATCTAATCCTCTGATCATCTTGTATGTCTCTAT
>NC_063336.1:88591814-88616600 GCF_021869965.1 Rhincodon typus | reverse complement strand
GGATGGGCAACAAATGCTGCCTAGCCAGCGATGCCTTCATCCCATGAATGAATTGAGGAAAAACAAGTCAGAAGGTAATGTCATGGACCTTATTAGAAAGGATCTTGCATTTATATAGTACCTTCTCCATCCACCAAATTTCTCAAAGTGCTTTACAGTCAAAAAATATTTTTGAAATGTTGTCATTTTAGTAATATAGGAAATGCAGAATGACCTGTGCACTGTTATGTCCAAGTGAGCAGAGGTTGAATGGTTCCCTTCTTGTCCCCTTAATTCTCAAACAAAAAACCCTTATAATTTCAAACAATCATAAATAAATTTCATCTTTTTCTTTTTAGCTCCAGAGACAATCTCAGCCTATTTAAACTGGACACACAACAGAAGTTCGCCGTCCTTGGTACCACGTGACTGAACTTCTGCATGCTCTCTAAAGTCTTGAGATCATTCCTAAATTGCAGCAATCATATTTGGTCATATGGCAACTCAGTGGTTAGCACTGCTACCTCACAGTACCAGGGACCCAGGTTCAATTCCACCCTCAGGTGACTGTCTGTGTGGCTTTTCTTTGGGTGCTCTGGTTTCCTCCCAAAGACATGCTGGTTAGATGGACTGGCCATGATCAATTTTCCATAGTGTCCAGTGATGTGCAAACTAGGAGGATTAGCCATGGGAAATGCAGGGTTATAAGGTAGGGGGGTGGATCTGGGTGGGCTGCTCTTTGGAGGATCAGTGTAGACTCAATGGCCTACTTGCACACTGTAGGGATTCTATATTGAACGGAAGACTCCGGCTAAGATCCAACCCAGTGATTTCTGAAAAATTATCATAACTTCTTTGTTTTTCCATCATATATATTTACGGGGTCAAGGATCCTACTTATTTTATCAACCTGTTCTGCCACCTACAATGATTTATATTATGCAAATTAGCATGTCTCATTGCTCATGTGCTCCCTTTAAAACTGTACCAATTTAAATCTCCTCTCCTCATTTTGCCTTCCAAAATGAATCATTCCACAATCTGCTGTATTGACTTTTATTTTCAATGTGCCTGCCCTTTCCATGGTCTGTCTGTTTCCTCCTAAAGTCTGCTATTATCCTTCTGACATTTGTATCATCTGCAAATTTTTTAAAGTGAGTTCACCCTATTCCCAATTCCAGATTTTAATATGAATCAATCCATGTAGTGGTCCTAATAATCCCTGGGGGACACCACTGTTCACTTTAGCCGAGAAACAGCAGTTCACCTTTAGTGCCCCTTAGTCAGTTTCATATCCATACAGCTACTACTCAATTAATTCCATGGGCTTTAACTTTGCTAACTAGTTAAATCATCAATGCTCTTTGAAAGTTCACAACCACATCAACTGCATTTACCCTCATCAACCCTCCTCATTATTTCAGTGAAAAACCCAAATTAAGTTTGTCAAACATGATTTGACTTTAACAAATCCACACAGCCTTGTTTTTATTCACACATGTTTTTCCTAACAATATTGTCCTGGTTTATGTTCTCGACAAGTTCCCCAACAATTGACTGAATCCCTGCAATTTTTTTAGACTTAGAAAGTAACATTTGCAATCCTCCACTCCTCTGGCAACATTCTTCTACACAAATAGGACTGAAAGATTATTGCCAAAGCCTCCTATATTGCCCTGTTGCTGCCATTTAGCAACCTTCATTGCATCCTACCTAGACTGCACTACCTACCTAGATTCTGCTGTTTTGAGTGCTGCTAACTATGTTAGTAACTCGACTGTCTCCATTTTATTCTAATTATTTTATCTGCTCCTCCACACATCTTTGGTGTAGACAGGCACATAGTAATGATTTAAGACCTCCTGCCATGTTCTCTACCTCCACAAGAAGATTTATTTTTCAACCTATTTAGCCCTCCCTTGAGTATTACTTTTCTCTTTGCTTACCAAGCATTTCTGTTTTTGTTATTATGCTTGGTTTGACAATGTATTATCAATCTAACTTTTACCTTCTATTTCTGTTTCATTTTAATTGCATTCATTTGGCAAGCTCCAGTGTTGAATGCCTTTCCTTTGTCAGTCATATGATTACAGTTAATGCATACCTATCTATTTCTTCTTTGAAGGCTTCCCATTGTTTGTTTGTATTTTTTTAACTGATAATCATTGGTTCACTTCCACCTTGGACATAATGCTTTCCAAATCATCAAATCACACCTTTCACCAGGTGAGTATCTTCATATTTGATTGTTCCTTTCTCTTATCCATAATTAAACCCAAAGATACTGTGAAAGCCGTTTCCTAAAAGCTTTCTGCTGAACTATGCTACACTTGCCCCATTATCTTCCCCCAGAGCTAAATGCAGTATTGTTGCTGAGTCACACTCCTGGAACACAACTGCTGGTGTAATTTCACTACATGGACTGCTACGGTCAAGAAGGCAGCTCAGTACTACCTCCTCAGGGACAATTAGGGCAATAAATACCAGTAATATTCACATCCCATGAATTAGTAATAAAACAACTTTGATCACTGGAATAGAAACATGCCTAACCACATGTTTGTCCTCTACACATATCAGGAATATCAGCCACTCTTTGCTCTGTATTACCTCCCTGTTTATATTAAGCTAATTGAAGAATCCATTATTTTTATTCTGCTATTTTTATATCTTTCAAATTTTGTTTGCAGATTTGCTGCTTCCTATAATTTGGTGCTTTGTAGTGTCCTGCTCCTCTCCTAATTCTTAACACTGATCAAATAGAGAACAAAAACAAAGTTGCTGGAGAAGCTCAGCAGGTCTGGCAGCATCTGTGAAGGGGAAAACAGTTAACGTTTCAGGTCCGGTGACCTTTCCTCAGAACGGTTCTTAGTTTTCGTTCCTGATTTACAGCATCTGCAGATCTTTCGGTTTTTACTAATCAAATAGAGTCTGTCTTGGAACCATCAAGCATATCATCCCTTCATATAACAGGGTCATAACAATACATTGATCAATATTACTAAAGATACCCTTTCCTTCCTTCTTTCTGATGAATACACATGTAGCCAGGTAGTTTGAAATGCCATTCTTGCCTTCACATGAGCCAGATCTACATTATCACCAATATATTATAACCTTCAATGGCAACTTGTGCCTGAAGCTCATCAACCATTTTGTAACGTTTCAGGCATTTACACACACAGACTCCAAATCCCCTCAGAATTTGATGGTGGAAGATTGACATCAATCAACAAAGGATGAAATCCTGCTAGCCCCTGAATGACGTGGGCCATGACGAGAAAGTTGGGAAAGTTGTGAAGGTGGCCAGTGAGGAACTTCTCAACATCAAGAGCAAAAAGTCAAAATTTCCAATCAAGTGTTGAATGGCAAGATGCATTTCTCACTGTTAGCAGCAAGAGGCCTACTAGAATGCGTTATGGCCTGGAAAGATTGACCTTAGCTATCAAAGTAGCAATCACCTTCCAAGTTCCTGAAGCCTGTACATGGTGCAGGAGCTGCTCACTTCACACCTTGTGAAATAACTCCACAATCTGTATCCTGTCACCAAGTTACCCTTTGTTTACACGTGGAAAGTCCCTGACACTGATCCAGCTCCCTCAGAGTCAACTCTCAGAGTGGACAGGATGTCTGACACTCCTGTCAGCCAGGGCTCCCTGATTGGGACCAGATTAACAGCTCCAATCAGGGAACACATATTCCATGAGGTCCACCTGGCTGACCTCATTACAATCACTACACCTTGGACTGTAAAAGGCTGTAAAAGATGAAAAGCCTTTGTACCTTCATTCTTGTAGGACATTCAGGCACAACTGATTATGAAAAGTGAATGTATGTGAAGAAATGTGAGAATTTACACATAATGAACCCCATACCCCATCTATGTAACCCATAATATTTTCAATTCCAGCCCTGGGTGACTGTGTGGAATTTGCACATTCTCCCCATGTCTGCATGGGTTTCCTCCGAGTGCTCTGGTTTCCTCTCATAGACTAAACATGTGCAGGTTAGGTGGATTGGCAATGCTAAATTGTCCCGTAGTGTACAGGGATGTGTAGACTAGGTGGATTGTCCATGGGGAATGCAGGGTTACAGGGATAGGGTGGAGTTCTGGGTTTGGGTGGGATGCTCTTCGGAGGGTCAGTGCAGACTCAATAGGCTGAACGGCCTCTTTCAGCACGATAGGAATTCTCCGATTTTGTGACATTGGCACGAGAAAGCTGGACAGGCTTCACCGAGAGAAATCTTCCATTAAAACCACCAAAAATGACACTTAGTCAATTTCAGCTCCTTTTCGCTGGCCTGTTGTTGAAGATTCAGCCGTGATAGCCCATCTAACACAGACCTATGTATGTGATTGCCTATGTTGTACCCTGCTAACCGTTGCTCATTCTGTGTCATAACTTCAACCTGAGAAATCCTCCTGGCATTGTGGCATTCGAGAGCTGGCTCTGAAATGCTAAATTCACAGTACTTTGTACTAGAGGGTAAATGTTTTAAGAAAGCTCATTTTCATTATCATTACATCCTGATGCTCAGTAATTGGAGTGAATATGAAGCAAGAGCTGTGGCAACTCAAACTAGCTTCTAACCACAATATTTTATTTCTCAACAGCATATTTCAGAAATGACTGCCAGCCGATTGCGGATGCCAGTGAAGGTTTTCCAGGCTGTTGCCTTGATTTTCCATATCACATCCAAAACATCCAAAACTGTGACAGCCTTTGCACACCAGAATGAGTTGGGCATACAGCCATAGAGTCATAGAGCTGTACAGCATGGAAACAGACCCTTTGGTCCAACCCGTCCAGGCCGACCAGATACCCTAAATTAATCTAATCCCATTTGCCAGCATTTGTCCCATATCCCTCTAAACCCGTCCTATTCATATACCCATCCAGATGCCTTTTAAATATTGTAATTGTACCAGCCTCCACCACTTCCTCTGGCAGCTCATTCCATACATGCACCACCCTCCGCATGAAAAAGTTGCCCCTTGGGACCCTTTTAAATATTTCCCTTCTATCTTGAGATTTCAATATATTCTTGTGGTGAACACTGCATTTCTTTGGTCTGAATGACAGAAATATACCTAAAACCATATTTTATAAGACTATTTTGTCTAACGCTTACAAACATAATTAAAATTTTGATATTGGCAAACGTGATCCAGAAACCAACAAAAAGCTCATCGTCAAACACCCCCATTCCGAACATAATTAATTGGATGTTTGTGGTTTTACAATTGCCCAGCCTCTAATCCATTTCCCAGATTTTGCTGCCAAACATCTCAACATGATCCCTAAACCATACACATCAGTAAGACAGAGAACATTCCTTTCACTTGTTGAATGCATTGGCAAGATTTAACAATGCAGAGGATGAGCTAATATTTCTTTCATTAACACCTTCCAAACCCACGAACTCTTCCATCTAGAAGGACAAGGGCATCAGATATATGGGAACACCACCACCTCCAAGTTCCCCTCCAAGCCATTCACCATCCTGGCTTGGAAATATATCGCCGTTCCTTCACTGTCACTGGGTCAAAATCCTGGAATTCCCTCCCTAATAGCATTGTGGGTCAACCCACAGCAGGAGGGCTGCAGCGGTTCAAGAAGGCAGCTCACCACCACTCTCAAGGGCAACTAGGGATGGGCAAGAAATGCTGGCCAGCCAGCAACACCCACATCCCACAAATGAATAGAGAACATCTGTGAACACATCCCAACAGGGGAACACGCCTCACTGTCCAAAGCAATACTTCTTCATGTATCAGAATAATTCTCCTACATACCAGTGTCATTTACAGACAGTATATTGTGAGAATTTGTAAGCACAGAGATCATGGTTTGCAGACCATTAACATACATTGGGAAAGAAAACTCGCAACCTTTGGCCTGCTGTTCTCTGTGGGTATTCCTCCAGCTGTAAAAAAAATAGTTTTCACATGACGTCTATTTTACATTAACATACACTATTTGTTTTTTTTTCTCCTATTCCTTATTCCATCGTAAATAAATCAATCTTTAGCATGAATATCAAAGTACAACACTGCCAAGACTGTAAATCCGAAGTAAAACAGAAAATTGCTAGAAATACTTATTGTAAGAGCATGTGAAGGGACTGTTGCCAATGCATGGGTGATTGAATAGCTGCCCCCATTCTCCTTTACTGACTGGGCCCACATGACCTGCCTGTTCTAACATGGTCGAAGAAACTACTAGGTACTTGCCTCAAACAAGATGTCATTTAACACATGATAGTTGGGAGGGGGCAAGACCCAGGAAGATAACCAGCAGAAGAGAATACAACTTTTTCACCCCATCATGGCATCTTACCAGTGGGGGAGTTTCAGTGGCTTGGTCAACGAAGGGCCAGGTCCTGTCAGCATTTTACTACCATCAAGAGGCATGACCACACCCAGGGAGAGTGACAGAAAGGGCCTGGGAACCACCCAGTGGATTGCTGGAGTAGAGCGTTGGAAGTTCTCCACAGCACAAAAGAGGGAACTCCACCCCCTGTCAAGGGCACTGACTACCAGATGGTTATGGAGCCATTGGAAGCTGTGACTCTGCCTTCCTTCCCTCCAATTTGATTGCCCAAGTTCTGCCTATTGTGGCACATCAATAAACATATCTCAGGGCACCTCAGCATAGACGCTCCCTCTCTGTCATCCTACAGCATTGGTATGGCCACTTCCGTCGGAAGGTATTAATTGGCCACCACTAGTAAAATGATCTCCAGGGCTGGGACCTCCTGTTGCCTGGCGCGTGGTCCTGCTTTCAGCCCTGGCAGCAGGATGACTGACCTGTTCAGAAAATTCCAGCCCCTGCTCCAGAAAGAGTAGTGAGGCAAATGTGCTCATGTTCTGCTGAATTTACAAGGGTTTCTTGATAACACATCCAACAGCACCTCCCTGCCAACTCTGGGGAGTTTCATGCTGGGAGAATTCACAGCACACTGCCAACTATTTCCATATGCATTAGCATGCATGTATGTTCAATGCATTTTATAACGTGGTCCATTAAATGTATTAAGAAGCAAATAATTAATGTGTTGCACAAAGTGCCTGCAGGCTGTACAGTTACAGATTTAAATAAGGCAGTGCTGAATTCAGCAGTGAATTTACATCTTCTTCCATATTCTTCACTCTAATAGATTACCTTTTTTTTCAAATAGTCGTTTGGAACAGGAAGAGAATTTCTGCATCTATGATTGTGGATTAATTCCAGGAAGCAGAGAGGGAGTTGGAATGGTAGCAGGATTAAGTTGAAGATCTCCCTAAGAATTTAATTGTCATACATTATCTCTTGATCACTCATCCACTTACACCTCTGTAGTATAACAGTCTCAATATCAGATTAAGTTTCATTCAAAGTTTTGTTTCCAGCATTGTAAAGTATCTTCTTCTAGTGAGTATAAGTAAGCTAAAGAGATAACAACCTAAACAAACATAGAAATTTCTGGTAAAACTCAGCAAGTCTGGCAGTATCTGTGGAGAGAAAGCAGAGTCAACATTTCAAGTTCAGTGACCCTTCTCTAGAGCTGATTCGATGTCACTGATATAAAGGGGAGGCAATCACGATGGCTAAGGCCTGAAATATCTTTGATGTATAGAGAAACAGCATACAAAACCATAGATAATGTGAGAATTGCTTACTGAGATGACAGTGTACATCCTGCATTCCGTTTTTAATGAAGGTTTCCAGGAAGCTATCTACAATTTATATTTTCTCAAGTTGCTAAAGGAATAATTTGTGGAGAATGGGTATTAGCTCTGCCTCATTTTACATAACATCTGCATTTAACTATTCTGGTGAATGCAAGAAAATATATGGTGTATGGGAGATTTATTTATAGTAGATTAACAGAAAACATCTTACTTAGAGATTTCAAACCTAAAGACTTAATAAAATGGAATCTCAAGTATTTGTTATCTTAACTGTCTGAAGAACCACTAAAAATCTTAGCGATATTACCTTCTGTGACTGCATCACCTAACGAAGGAGTTAGTGAGAATGAAAAGGGAGCACCTGAAAATGAAAACTCAGCCGCCAAAAATCAAAAAAGTCACCGTCAGAAAATCTCAGAAAGATCCTTTGAAAAAGATGAACTATTTAAACTGCTGGTGCTTCCTGATTGGTGTGTGTTCTAACTGCTTGGTTACTGCTTATGGGTCATCTGCAAAAGGTGTGCCATTCAGGTAAAAATGCTAGACTTAGAATCACATAATCCCTGCAGAGTGGAAGCAGGCCATTCAACCCAACCCTACAAAGAACATCTCAGCCAGACCCAATCTCTACCTGAGGTACTAGAGAGCAATTTAGCATGACTAATCCACAGATCCTTAGACTTTAGGAGGAAATTAGAGCACCTGGAGGAAACCCATGCAAACATAGGGAGAATGTGCAAACTCCACACAGATAGCTGCCCAAGGATGGAATTGAACCTGATCCCTGACTCTGTAAGGTAGCGGTGCTAACCACTGAGCCACCATATCACTCACCATTCAGCACCACTGATACAGTGCATGAGGAGCATGTTGTCACTGGACCAATCTGAGAAAAGGGCAACAGACGTAAACTGATTCCCAACTAATTACAAAGCTGCCACACGAGGACACATCATGGGATAGAGAAACAGCATCCAACAGTGTGCTGCAACAGGTCTCATTGTGTCAGTCAACATTCACAGCAACCACTCTGATGACAATTTGTAAACCTAACTGTTGCACAAAGATGTGCTGTGTCTGATAACTTCATAATGTCAACATTTAGCACAATAGGGTAAGCCTGCAAAGTTTTGCATGGAATGCTGGATAATGATTGTAAAGTAAACACATGTTTGATATGCATTTACAGTGCTTTATGTAAGGTTAGGTATATTTAAACATATGGGATAAGCTGACTTCTGGTGTGATGGCAGCAGAGTAGGGCTTCTGAGCCTGGGACTCATTTTTTTTTCATTTATTCATTAACAGGATATAGGCATCACTGTCCAGGCCAGCATTTATTGCCCATCCCTAACTGCCCAGAGGTAAGTTCAACACAACCACATTGCTGTGGGTCTGGAGTCATGTAGTCCAGACCAGGTAAAGACAGCAGTTTCTTTTCCTAAAGGACATTAGTGAACCAGATGTGTTTTTCCGACAATCGACAATGGATTCACAGTCATCATTAGATTCTTAATTCCAGATGTTTTTATTAAATTCAAATTCCACCACAGATTCAAACCCAGATCCCCAGGATGTTATCTGGGTCTCTGGATTAACAGTCCAGTGATGATACCACTAGGCCATTGCTTCCCCCATCTGCTGCGTCCGCCTTTCTTTTAATTTTTTTCCTCTCTTTTCTCATTCTTTTTTATCTTATCTTACTTACTTCTTGTTGAAGAGTCAATCGTGGCGAGTAGTGTTTGGTATCTCTGTAAGATGGCAGTGGAGTAGGGTCGTCCACTCCACCCGCTCTTCTTCTTCCTTTACTTTTTCTCCTTTTGTCGTTTATCTTGTCCTTTTTTCAGTTTTAGTTTTTTCTTAGTTTTTTTCAATGAACTTACCTTTTGGAGTGAGGCAGCAGTGGCAGCACTATTAGGATGATTGAATTTGGCGGTCAGCTAGATGCTCAGTGCGAGGTGGTGACTGGGAGCCTGACCCAGGTCTCTTGGGGAGTTCGCCATACCCAGCGTGCAGACCGTCAGCGAGACCAAGGCCCAGTATGGACGGCACCTGGATCAGGGCTTTGGCGGTCTGAGATCCAACATGGTGATAGAAGCTCCCCCAACATCTGCAGTGATGACAAGAGCTGGGGTGATCAAGCCAGCACAGGGAAAGTATGCCAAAGCAGAGGGGATCGAGCCCTTGCAGGAAGTGCAGTCCCAGCACAGCCAAGCACTTAGGAAAGACTGCAATGGTTGAATTTTTAGCTTTATTTCTTTATTTTCAATTTAATACTAAGAAGGAATGCAACGTTTCATTTTATTTCTTTTTTTACAAGATACTAAGAATGACTGTAATGTTTACCATTTAACTTTGCTCCTCACTTCTTTCTACCTTGTTCTTAACTTTTTGTACCTCGGTACTTGTGCCTAAAATGATGCCATATGTGGTGACATTGAAAACTTTTAAGTGTAGTCCTGTAATTTTGTACTCAAGTATACATGACAATAAAATCTAAATTTAAATCGATGACAGTATTGACAGAGCCTTGCTTGTAGCTAGTGCATGATTAAAATTGGACAATCCTTTTAAAAGTATTTGACCTGAAAAGCAATCTTGTACTGAACCTGCCAGACCACAAAATAACTTGTCAGTCACATCCAGGAAGAAAGATCACTTATTGAAGAAATATCTTGGGTCGCAGTAATTGTCTTTCCTTGCATGATTGTTATTGAAAGTGAAGCCCAGCAAGCTAGCTGAGACTGTTTCTTTTAAACAAAAAAACGTGTATTTTCACATAGCCAGATTGAAGAGAAGGTCTTGTTGAAACAGACATTTCAGAATTCAATTATGCTGTCTAGCTGTTCCCGTTGAATTCTCAGTCTTTATTACAGTGAACCCTCTGATAATTAATCTGTCTCCAGGAGGAAAGCCCTTCTCATCGAGCAGCCCACCAATTAGATACCAGTTGCTCTGTGCCACACCAGGTTCAGTGGCTACTTTCCTTGAACAGATATTTCTCTGGTGGAGTCACACCTGAAGAGAAGGACAGTTGAGACGTTGATGTACTAGGATCCTTAAGATCCACTGAACATTGCACTAGAAACAAAACTAATGGCTTGCAGCTTTCTAACAGAAGCCACGTAGCAGTCAAAAGCCAACATTTTAAAAACATACCAAAGAAGTCAAGGGAGGAAGAGGGACCACAGATGCCCCCAAGTTCAGGTAAAGTCGAGGATTTTGGCAGGTCCTATTCTGGATATTGGGGGTGTTGGGGGGATGCATGTTAGGCAGCACATGTGAGGAAGTAAAACTGTACATGGGGGGATGTCTTCATTTGGTTCAGGGGGCTCTGCAAGGAGGCACCCATGTTAATGGTTAAGTTTACTTCCCTCCACCCACTGCTTACACAGTAAACCGACCCAGATGAATGTAATGTTGGACTAAAATATCAACTCAGGTTTCAGATCATTAAAGGAACTTAGCTAGTCTTCAACTGATCCCAGAATGAAATAACCTCCCTATTAGGAGCTTTCAGGCTAGCAAAATTTTCTTAGAATAGCCTATATCTACCAGTATGTTATAACAGAATAATCTCGTTCGAATTAACCAATATCAGTACATCGAATCCTATCATAGAAAATAATTGCACTTCAAACACAATCTTCAAATCCATCTGAAGAATAAATGGATATGTAAACAAATATTTTAAAGAGATCATACTCGCAGTTCAGTATATTTTTTCAGTACAGTGCAATATCTTTGTCTCAATATTTCTTTAAGATAAGCAATGCTTTTATTGACTTCAACTCTGTGAGCAATCACAGAAAATAGCTGGCCTGGTCTGTCTCTGCTGACCCACAAAATCTAAACTTTAAAGAAGGTTTTTTTTGCCACTGTCTGTGGCTCAAAAAAAGATCTGCTATGATTTATTGTTAAATCTAATAACAGGTAGAAGTTTTGATGGATCATAATAATCCCATTTCACAACATCCAGTTCATGTTACACAACCTAGCAGATCCAGGATCTTTAGCCCTCACTAACTGTCTGTAATGTTACCTAAGGCCTTACTCCTGGAACAATTTCAGATTCTTCTCCTGCTTGAAAATTAACACCTTAATAGCTGAATCAATTTGATGATTTTCTTTACAGCCCTACTTTCATTGAACTGCAGAACATAAGTTTAAACCTGCTGTACTACACAGGAGGCACAGGCCAATCCCATCACCTGTTACCGTCCACCCAATGGTTTGTCTCCTTTCATGAAGGGTCAGGGTAGGAAAGCTGGACGAGTCAGTGATGGATGCTGCCAGTGACAGTGTGCCCTAATCTACAGCTCTACGCTTTTGTTTCTCTGCGCCTAGGTGGTGTGTAAAATTCAGCCCAAGGTGTGGGAGATGCTTCATTGAAGGTCTCGAACTAACCCAGAAAATAGTCCAAAAAGTGAAAAGCAGATGACGTAAGCTTTGATGGTTTCAGGGAACTTTTGAAGTGTTTTAGGTGTCAGATCTATCTAATTTCAAAAGTCTGTTCCTAGCACGTCGGAAAATCTGTCTAAAGATCGCATTGGTATCATGTTAATGAGTTTTCCCCAGAAGTCAGTTAATATTACTTGCAGGGACACACAACTCTGAAAGACTCATGTTCCTCTCATCACTTAAATAGTCTGCAGTAGACTTTTCCTTTACAGTAGCAGCTCAATTTCACCCTCTTCTCTGAATCATTTTTATTGCCCTCAGAAATACCAGGTATGTTTATTCAGTGAAGCCCCACCTTGCTGATAGCAAGTAATATTTAAAAGATCTCCTCTTCGGATAATTGATGGCTCGGGCCATAAGGTGAAGGTACATGAGTTGCTTAAGTAGCAGTAGTTCAGTGATGGAGTCACTTGCTGTCACTGACTGCTTCAGGCAGCAGAATCCCACCTTCTGAAGCCCAATGGCCTGTTTGTTGGTGCTGATTTTGATTATGGCTACAACAGCTCATCTGTACCCTGGTCTTGGGTCCATGGAAGGGGATTAGTAAGACGTCTCTTGAAAGGGGAATCCGTTATCCCCTATAATTCACACACAGATTTTTGATAGAGACACTTAAGAGATGGCTGTGTAGTGGTATTGTCACTGGACTAGTTATCTAGAGACTCAGGCTATTGCTCTGGAGGTCATGGGTCCTGATCACATCACATCAGCTGGTGGAAATTTAAATTCCATTAATAAAATCTGTAATGAGACCATAAGACATAGGAGCAGAAATTAGGCCATTCGGCCTGTCGAGTCTGTTCCGCCATTCAATCATGATTGATAAGTTCCTCAACCCCATTCTCCTGCTTTCACCCCGTAATCCTTGATCCCCTTGACAATCAAGAACCTATCTATCTCAGTCTTAAATGTACTCAATGACCTGGCCTCCACAACCTTCTGTGACAGTGAATTTCATAGATTCACCACTCTCTGGCTGAAGAAGTTTCTCCTTATCTCCATTTTAAAAGGTCTTCCCTTTACTCTAAGGCTGTGCCCTCAGGTCCTAGACTCTCCTACCAATGGAAGCATCTTCCTAACATTCACGCTGTCCAGGCCATTGAGTATTCTGTAAGTTTCAATTAGATCCCCCCTCATCCTTCTAAACTCCAGTGAGTATAGTCCCAGAGTTCTCAAACGTTCCTCGTATGTTAAGCTTTCCATTCCTGGGACCATTCTCGTGAATCTCCTCTGAACCGCTCCATGGCCAGTACATCCTTCCTGAGATATGGGGCCCAAAACTGCACACAATACTCCAAATGTGGCCTGACCAGAGCCTTATAAAGCCTCAGTATTACATCCCTGCTTTTATATTCAAGTCCTCTCAAAATAAATGCCAACATTGCATTTGCCTTCCTGACTACTGACTCAATCTGCAAGTTTACCTTGAGAGAATCCTGGACTAGAACTCCCAAGTCTCTTTGCACTTCTGAATTTTCTCTCCATTTAGAAAATAGTCCATGCTTTTATTTTTCTTACCAAAGTGCATGACCTCACACTTTCCCACGTTGTACTCCATCTGCTACTTCTTTGCCCACTCTCCTAACCTGTCCGAATCCTTCTGCAGCCTCCTCACTTCCTCAATACTACCTGTCCCTCCACATATCTTTGTATCATTTTCAAACTTAGCCAGAATGCCCAAAGTTCCTTCATCCAGATCATTAATGTATAAAGTGAAAAGTTGTGGTTCCAACATTGACCCTTGCGGAATACCACTTGTCACCGGCTGCCATCCTGAGAAAGACCCTTTTATCCCCTAACATACCTCCAAGTGTCATTAATATTCATCAGGTTCGTGAATAGCCTTTGGGGAATGAACCAGGCACACAGCAGTGCAGCTCGTTCTTAATCAGTCTCTCTTGGTTTAGAGGCAATAGGGGATGGACAATAAATGTTGGCCTTGCCAGTTGTGAAAGAATAAAAAAGCAAAGGGCTGGGACATCCTGAGCTGCTACAGGATGATGGTATCATGGCAGCCGCCAGGACAGAGACCACAGCCATACATGAAGAACCTGTGGTCTCAGACTAGCTCAACCATTGGAAGCCCAGCCTGTTGCTGAAACTCACTCTAGTCCCTATGGCTGCCATCAATAATGTACTTGTTCGAATCCAGGGATGGAAATGAATTTCACAGGCCTCTTTAGCTGCCTGGTTGCCTCTGTTTGCAATTGTATGTAAAATCCAGATCTCAGCAGGATATCACTGACCTATGAGCTCCCTCTTGAGACACAGAGTCCTACAGCACGGAAATAGACCCTTCGGTCCAACCAATCCATGCTGATCATGATCCTAAACTGAACTAGTCCCACCTGCCTGCTCCTGGCCCATATTCCTCCAAACCTTCCCTAGTCATGTAAGTATCCAAATGTCTTTCAAACATTGTAATTGTATCCACATTCACCACTTCATCATGAAGTTTAATTTTACACACGAACCACCCTCTCAGTAAAGAATTTGCCTCTCATGTCTTTTTTTAAAAATCTCTCTCCTCTCATCTTAAAATATGCCTCCTAGCCTTGAAATTCCCCATTCTAGGGAAAGGACACCTTCCATTAACCCTATATATACCTCTCATGATTTTATAAACTTCAATAACGTCACCTCTCACCCTCCTACACTCCAAAGAAAAATGTCCTAGCCTATCCAGTCTTTCTTTATAACTCAAACCTTTCATCCCAGGCAACATCCTGGTAAGTCTCTTCTGAACCCTCTCCGGCTTAATAATATCCTTCCTATAACTGGGCAACCTGAACTGGACACAGTATTCCAGACGAGCCCTCACCAATGTCCTGTACAGCCTCAACATGACTTCCCAACTCCCATACTCAAAGGACTGAGCAATGAAGGCAAGTCTGCTACACGGAACATGCCACCAGGGTCTGCAGCTGATCCTTGGAAAGAGCCAGAGGTGAGACTTTCAAGTTCTCTGTGGCTTTAAAGGCTCCTATCAGGACATACTAAGCAGTGCTACAAACTGGGTATATTCTTCCTGCTAAATGTCAACTATCGTCAGCCTCATTAGGTGCAATATCTTGCTACACTGATTGTCCAATACATCCAACCAACTCCTTCTTGGGTGCCACATTCAATGCTGAAGGTTTTGGCCCTTCATTGCCTTCCTGCCTTGCTCCTGAGGCTGTACACCCAGTTCCAGAGGATAATAGTCCTCACGTCATTGCAATTTTTGGCTACCTCAATGCTCATGTCGAGGTCTCTCTCTGCTTGGGGTCTGCTGCACTACAGTGCTCACTGAACCCTTCTCTCATGGCCTCACTTTCCCTGCAAGAACACAACTCCCTTGACTAAGTAAACATGTACAGACCATGTGCTGTTCTAGCTTAATGACAGCTGTGTGCCAACTGGTGAGTTCCTCTCAGCCGTGCCATCTTTAATCAGCGTCAAACAACTGTGGGCGGTGTTTCTGCCTCTTTATCCTTGGCTAGATCATGATCTCTTATGTAACAGGTGGATCTTGATCAGCCGGCATGGTTAAAGTTAATCTGAATTAGGCCAGATTCCTCCACACCCATAATCACCACCATCCTCCCCACCAACACCCCCCCACCCCCAACCACCACCACCCCCACTTTAACAGGATGGCTGAAGGTTAGAACAGCATCAGTAAACTGGTACAACTGGCATGTATTACATGTATTACAATTTCATCCCACATCAGGGTAAACACCTTGCCACTTATCCAAAGGCAAGAATTGTTTCCAAGAATAATGGTTGGAATTGTACCACTCCTTTGGCAAAGGACCAACAGCCAGGAAGAGTGGCGAAATAGTGCCTGGAGCACCATGTCATTTTGCCAGTGGCAGGGCAGATGACGTCCTCCAGGAGCCCAATTGTCAAGAGCCCATGTGAAATCCACATCCTGCCTCTGTGGGGTACTGTGCCGGGGTGCCTGATGTCACCTCGAGTGACCATCCACTAAAATCTGGCAGCCCCCAATGGGCTGCGGGATGTTGAAGAGGGTCCTCCATCCTTATAGCGGACCACCTGAGCCATGATGGGACATCCCAGCCACAATTCTGCTCCACAATGACTATGTCGCCTGTGCTCTCTGATCCCTCTCCACTTATCCACTATCTTTCTGGGTGCAGTGTTCCCCAGTGCCACCTGCCCTTCTTCAAGTGCATTTTGACCATGGATGTCCTAGCAATGGACAGCAATAGTGATGGTGTTGCAGCTACTACTGAATCATTGGCTCCAGAACTGGGCTGGCAGCTGCTTGCAGCATTCAATTAACATGCCACTACTGGGCACTTGCTTGCCCAGGTCCCACCACCGCTGGTGTGTGGTTGCCACCCGCGGCAGGAGGACATTTCTTCATCTATTTGTGGAATGTAGGTGTTGCTAGTTAGGCTAGTATCCATTGCTTGGAGAACAATTAAGAGCCAACCACATTGCTGTGAGTCTGGAGACACATGAAGGTCAGGCCAGAACACTTCTCACGCAAAAGGGCATTTGTGGACCAGATGGGTTTTTAATATCAGTCAGCAATGATTATTTGGTCACCATTTATTCAGAACTTTTATTAAAGTCAAATTTCACTCAGCCATGGTGGATTTGAAGCCATGCCCCCCCCCGTATATTAGCCTGGAGTTCTGGAATAATCGTCCACTGACATCACCACTACATCATCACCTTGTCTTTCCTCTGCCCACATGGGAAAATTTGGACAGGCAACAAGTTTTGCATGTTATCTAAAAAGATCAGTGTAAACTATTAATGCTGCTACAGAGCTACTCTGCAAGCAACTTAAGATATTTAAAACTTTACTACAATATTTTGACCTATTCATTGCTGCACATCCAAGGCAAAATAATACATAGTCAATACAAAGTATCAAACTAATAGCTCCACAACTCCGATCTATTTACTTGAATGCTATTTTCTTGAGATGCATGTGCTCGTTATTACAATGGAAATTAGTCAAATAAGGGCAGTAAAGTGGAACACCTACATAGGAATGAAAGTCAGGGTTATATTTGAACATTCAACGTTCTGTGTGTTTTAATATATTCATTTGTGGGATGTGGGCAGCGCTGGCTGGCCAGCATTTCTTGCCCATCCCTAGTTGCCCTTGAGAAGGTGGTAGTGAGCTGCCTTCTTGAACCGCCATAGTCCTCCTGCTGTGGGTTGACCCACAATGCCATTAGGAAGAGAATTCTAGGATTTTGATCCCGTGATAGTGAAGGAACGGCGAAATATTTCCAAGTCAGGATGGTGAGTGGCTTGGAGGGGAACTTGAAAGTAGTGGCGTTCCCATATGTCTGCTGCCCTTGTCCTTCTAGATGGAAGTGGTCGTGGGTTTGGAAGGTGCTGTCTGAGGATCTTTGGTGAATTTCTGCAGTGCATCTTGTAGATAGTACACACTGCTGCTACTGAGCATTGGTGGTAGAGAGAGTGGATGCTTATGGATGTAGTGCCAATCAAGTGGACTGCTTTGTCCTGGATGGTGTCAAGCTTCTTGAGTGTTGTTGAGGCTGCACTCATCCAGGCAAGTGGGGAGTATTCCTTCACACTCCTGACTTGTACCTTGTAGATGGTGGACAGGTTTTGAGGAGTCAGGCAGTGAGTTAATCGCTGCAGTATTCCTAACTTCTGACCTGCTCTTGTAGCCACTCCGTTAACATAGTGAGTCCACTTGAGCTTCAAGTCAATGATAATCCTTAGGATGTCGATAGTGGTTGATAAGCTTTGAATTTTTTTTTTAATTGTAATACTCATTCATAAATTTACCAATAGTCTTCATATATTTTTGCTCTGGCTTTTCTTTCAGATATTTTATATAACAAACATGGCAAAATTTATTTTCTGAAGCACTTCTAATGAAATGCATTGTCTTGGATTTCTCTTGCTTTGTTTTTTGCAGAGTGTTTAAATAAAGCAAGGTTCTTTTCTCATAATCTCAATATTATCTTTGTAATATCACATTGATATGTGCTCATATGTGGCAGATGTTACTTGAAGAGGCCATTTGTCTACTTTTGGTTGTACTTCATCCCCAATCTCTGGCTTCTTGACCACGAAACAAAGAAAAGTAAGAGCAAATTGGAGGACTTCCTTGTTGCTGTGCTCCTGGGCTTGGCCAAGGTGTCTCTTTATAGACACAGACAATGGGTTGCGAATTGACTCATCAGATCCATGGCTCTCTTCCATGGTTAAATCCATGCCTGAGCATCCGTGTACAGGAAGGTAGGTGCTACAGTGACTGAAGGCCATCATCAACCGCAGAAATTACATTTGATTTAATTTTGTAAATTTCCTTTAAAGTTCTGTGTTTGTTAAAGTGCCCTTTAAAAGACTCTTAACAAGTAAAATAGTTAATTTGTATATCATAATAATGAATTAAAAACTGCAGAGCCCGAAGATCTGAAACAAACAAAAGCAGAAATTGCTGTAGAAACTTAGCAGGTCTGGTAGCAGCTGTGGAGGGAAAGCAGAATGAACGTTTCGAGTCAACCTTTGTTTTATTCTGAAGAAGGATGGTGAGACTCAAAACATTAATTCTGCTTCTCTCTCCAAAAATGCTGCCAGACCAGCTGAGTTTCTCCAGCAATTTCTGTTTTTAATTTGTGCATCAGTTCTTTATTGATTAAATCAAGAGTATAAAGCAGATGTTCAGTTTGTTTCCATTTTCTAACAAGGAAGACAGTTCAGAGCAGAATTCTTTATCTGATTTTATTAAAGTTACACTAACTGCCCATTTACAAATGATGCGTCTATTTCCATGATGATATTCATTTCCAATAACTAATTGATAGCTAAAAGGATTTGTTGAGAGCACAGTTGTTGTTAAAAACACAATTTGCCCTACAAAGCAGCATGTTAAATTCGATAGAACAAGTAACCATAAACTGTAAAAACGTGATAGGCTTTTATGTCTTTTTCTACTGCAAACCACGCTGACAAAATGCAAATAATTAATTTTATGCCATTCCCAATGGGTTATTTACAATAAGATATAAGACTTCCTATCTTTCACAGTAAACATTATTAACCCAAATGGAACAATTTCCCCCAAGAATCTTCAAAGATTAAACAACCTACACATCAGTATGTTTACCATATGTCCATTTTATTACCATGGGATTGTTAGAGATGTTTTCCAAGTTCTTTATACTGAACCAGATGTCACAAATCCCAGAGTGAAGTAAAATTAACGTGGTAGCCTTCACATGACCTCAACTCTGTGTTTGTTTTATCAATAATCAGTGTTAAACTATACAGGGCAGTTCTCGCTGAATATTCTCATTCTAAAGGCCACTTTGCCAGCAATTACCAAAACTGCTGACTTTGTTGAATGGTGGAGCTATAGCAGTACTTCATGTGATTACTCGTGCTCTGGATTTTTAATTGCTGTTTGCATTGGCAAAGAACATGCACCAGGTCTGGTTTGTGCTCTATACTTCCAGCCCTTTGCTTTCACTAACATCAGCATGGGATATTGTACTCGGCACAAGTTGTGTTGTGTAAACATAAACTGGTAAATTATCCTGTCACTCTACAAAAGTTCAAAGCTCTAATTGCTTTGGAGGTTTGGAAAACTCAAACGGACTGTTCTCTGAAATATTTTCAATGTTACATTCGTACAATTACTTGCTTTTCTGTGAAATTCCAACATAAAATGAATGAACAGCTGCAGAAATTCTGCTAATTGAAAGAAATAAAAATATCCACGTAATGCATCTATACAACTAGCAACTACATATATATACCTGGCTGCCAAGGGAGTTTTTGACCATCTGAAGTTACTACACATACCTCAAAGCAATGGCAATCTCTAATTTTCATTAATCTTTATCTCAACCTGCAGGCTCTGCAATGCCTTTAAAGCTTTTATATGATATTTTCCATTCTGGATTGCAATAATTATACTTTGTAGTTAATGATGAACAGTTGTAATACTGTTTTAACTCCCTGAATGCGGGTGGTACAGCTGAGTGTCCAGACTGTTCAACTCCGCATATACATAAATAGCACCCCATACAGAGAAAATAATCTTTGCAAGGCGATCTCTGGTTGTATATATAATATTACATGCCTCTTTAATTACATGTTCCCCACAAGCACAGTAGTCATAGATCTACCTTCCGTTTACTGATAGTCTCAAGACTCCTCATTGCAAACTTGTGGGACACAGTAAAATGATTCTTGTTTTACGGGATAAAACTTGAGATGCCACCTCAACTTCAGTTGAAACCTTGAGGATGCCAAGCAAGAAATTCTTAATTGCAGAGAGTGATTTGGTGGAATGTAACTTTTTGTTCCATTCAATTCCCATTCAATGTCAGGCAATCAATGATCCAGCATCCTTCAGAAGAATTTGTTTTGTTGATTTCTTCTCCTGTCTGGCTCTCGCACATTGGTTGGTATATTGTTGGGTTAGCATTCTGTGGCAACAGACTCCATTCTCAACTAGCTATTCTTCATCATATGCAATACAAATCTGTTAGCCCACAACAGGTCAAAAGGGTCTAGGCCCGAAACGTCAGCCTTCCTGCTCCTCTGATGCTGCTTCGCCTGCCGTGTTCATCCAGCTCTACACCTTGGTATCTCAAACCCAATCCGAAATTGCAGCCTATGTTCTGGCATGCTCTTTAAATCTGGCAAGTTTGAAGTATGAGTAACCCTCTCTGAAGGCATGGCTCAGCAATTCTAATTCATTGAAATGAATTTCAGTCAACACATACAAGATTCCAAAAGGGAATGAGAGGGAATATGTCGGCAGATGGATTCTGCCCGACAGGGACTCTAAAACCCAGGAGCACTGTCTGATGATGAGGCCAATTATTTCAGGCTGAGAGGAGGGAAAATTACTTCACTCAAAGAATGGTGAATCTTCGGAATTGTCCACCTCAAAAGTTTATCAATGCTCCATCACTGAAAACATTCCAGGTCAAGACAGACAGATATCTAGTTTCTCATTGAGTTTAGGAGTTGGGAGGTCATGTTGCGGCTATACAAGATATTGGTTTGGCCACTTTTGGAATACTGTCTTCAATTCTGATCTCCCTCCTATAGGAAAGATGTTGTGGAACTTGAAAGGAATCAGAAAAAAATTACAAGGATGTTGCCAGGGTTGGAGGGTTTGAGCTATAGGGAAAGGCTGAATTCGCTGGGGTTATTTTCCCTGGACTGTTGGAGGCTGAGGGGTCACCTTATAGAGGTTTATAAAATCATGAGGGACATGGATTGGCTGAATAGCCAATGTCTTTTCCCCAGGATAGGGGAGTCCAAAACTAGAGGGCCTGGGTTTAAGGTGAGATGGGGAAGATTTAAAAGGGACCTAAGGGGCAACTTTTTCTCAGAGAGGGTAGTGCATGTATGGAATGAGATGCCAGAGGAGATGGTGGAGGCTGGTCCAATTACAATATTTAAAAGGTATCTGGATGGGTACTTAAATAGGAAGGCTTTAGAGGGATCTGGGCCAAAACATGGCAAATGGGACTAGATTAATTTAGGGTATCTGGTCAGCCTGGATGAGTTGGACCGAAGGGTTTGTTTCCATTCTGTACATCTCTATGACTCTATAATGTTTGGATCCAGTTAAAAAGTGGAGTTGAAGACAAAGTTCAGCATGGATTATACTGAATGGCAGACTAGGTTTGACAGGCCATCTGGTCCACTCTTGCTCCCATTTGTTTTGTTCTTGTATCCAGTTCTTGGGAGCCATTTGTCTGGAATGGCTGCAGCCTGGGTTTCCCAGTGCTTCAGAAACACAGCAAGCGAGAGGGAGGAGAGTATGGGAACTGCCCTCTCCAACAAGGTTAAGTGCTTTTGCAACACTACCTTTGGGCCATGGACAGCGAGAGTGCTCTCTTCCCCTTCCTTGCCTCCCAGTCACCCTTCAGCTTCTTGAACAAACCTTTTACTGTTTCTCAAATTGAGATCTATCTGACCTCCCCACACAACTGCTCTCCCCACACCCCACCCTCTGCCTAGCGCAGCCCTGAGCTTCTCTGCCTACTGGGCTATATCTACAAGCATCTACCTCAGGTACTCCCATCCAGCAGGAGACTGAGCAGCAACTGAGCAGGAAAGACAATAGTAAAGTTCAAATAATGTCCTGACAGGCTTTGAAACTATAGGCATGTGCCCGTGTTCCTTCCTACCTACTTCCCAATGTTCAACAGCCATACCGTCATGATATACCCTCACAATAAATCCATCCTCTCCTCCAGTCTATACTCTAAACACACTGGCAGTAGTGGCGTCTGGATATTAACCAGTACTGGAAGCTCTAGCTGACATATCCCTTCTGAACACTTGAATTGATTGGAGTACAAGTTAGTATTCGACTGGCAGCTTCCTGATTTATACAATTCATTGAAACATCAAGGGAGGTATGTTTACAATCGTGACTGAAACACATTCTACCCTAATCGCAAACAACAACAAACTATTTTAATAAAGTTAAAATGGCAGAAAAAGAAACACAAGTCTGACTTTTGAACGCAGTAATTATTTTTCTCACTGATTTTTGTTTGTAAAAAAACATAGTTGATGTTCTCAACCTTGGATAAACTGCGTATTTGAACATAATGCTTCTGAAATAACATTTGAGGACAATATTTCCAATTGTTTCGGTATCATTTAAGCCATAACTTTTCAAAAATAGTTGATTATATGTAGGCACTATATTATTGGATAAAAAAATCGCCATATGTCTCCATATTAGATATTTGGAGTTCCCCAAATCTGGGACAGTCAAGAACTATGGGAATATGTATTGGCAAGTCACCATCCTACTTATACATGATATCTATTTCTTGGAACATTTACAGCCCAAGTAAATGGCCAAAGAAAAGTAAAGAAGTACCACCCATGTCATCTTCTAGTATGTAACTGTAATGGTCACCAATCAGAAACTAAGTTTGTCAGAACGGTTTCTCAGATCTCCTGGCTTGGCATGACAGTCTTTCGGCCTGGCATAGAGGTCTCTTGGTGGCCCAGCGTGGTGGTCTCTCAGCCTGGCATTGCCTCACCGTGGACTATCAGCCTCGAGATGATTTCAGAGTGATCTCCTGGTCTTGAGAGCCTCAAGGTGAAGCTCAGCACAGTCTGGAATCAAGGACTGGTGCAGACTGGAGGCTAGTTGCCAGAGTGGATGGGTTGGAAGGACTGTTGTTCTGAACTGTTTTATTCCTCTATTTTCTAATTTATTCCTTTGATCTGCAGTACTGGTCTTTTTATTTCTTTATTTTTCTAATTTTTTTTTCCTACGAACTTGTCCTGAAGAATCTGTACCTAGGTACCTCGTACCTAAGATGGCGCTGTAAGTGGCGACTTGTAAACGTTTCACTGTACTCATTTAAGTACATGTGACAATAAAGCTAAGTCAATTCATTCAATTTTAGATCTCTGGGAATATGTAAGGGAGAAGCTAGTAACTTTTGCTGGACTCGTGTTTGGCCATTATTACTGTTTTTTGGCTCTGGACAGTTGCATTATGGAGATGGCAGCAATTCAAAGGGGTTAATCTGGCTCATCACTCTACCCAGAAGCACATGGAGGCCATCAGAGGTCAAGTCAATGGTGTCCAAAAGAAGCTGTAGCCAACTAATGTTGGGACAAGAATGGGAGGAAAATAAGCTCATGATTTGCAAATACAGGCTTTCATTCTGTACTTTGCAATGTGACAAAAGCAGATCATTGGTTCAGGTATCTGAAAAAGCTTAACTACAAATTAGTTTTCCAAAACTGGTGTAAAAACACGGCATTAAGGTGTGCATCATTCCTCAGGCAGCTTTTATTGCAACATACAATTAAATATGGAAGCTAATTGCAGCTTGTCTCAGTATTACTGCTGCTGAGCTTTGAAAAGCCTCTAATTGAAAATCCAGCTGCTGTTTTGATTTTGGATCATATGCATTAAGCGACTTACTGATTTGAGAGCCAAACTGAAAATCTACACAGCCATCTTTATACCATACTATTGAGTGATGCAGAGAAAATTGTTTTTGAATAAGGGCCAAATTAGAAAGTGGTTATTTTGCAAAACTTTCCATTCACTGTATGTCATACTAAAAATCAGGTTTTCTTAAATAGCATAATGTGAATGTTCAAATAAGTTCTCACTTAAATAGAATCACTAACCTTTCATCTCAATTCTCAGTAGCATTTAAAGGTCCTATTCTATCTCATATTGAAGGTAAGACAGCTGAATTAATTTCCACTTGTATTGCTGTAGGCTATCCATATGCTGAAAACTTTTATCTAAACATGTTTCAATAGAAAAGTACTGAATATTGAGTACACAGCTATGACAAACGTTGACACAATCAATCAATGCAATTTAATTCAGTTATCTTGCCTCAAATATGAGGGAGTAAGACATTTAAATGCTACTATGAATCAAAATGAAAAGTTACTGATGCTATTCAAGTGAGAACTCGTTGGAATATCATGCAATATAAGAAAGCCTAATTTTTAGTTTTTTTGACAATCTGGTTAGACTATTTCAAAAATGTTTGAGTAGCCACTAATTTTAAATCACAGGATTTAGGCGATTAGATAAAAGGGATTAGTTATCTTTTATAAGATAACAAGGTGTAGAGCTGGATGAACACAGCAGGCCAAGCAGCATCAGAGCAGCAGGAAAGCTGACGTTTCGGGCCTAG
>NC_063336.1:88568869-88586814 GCF_021869965.1 Rhincodon typus | reverse complement strand
TTTCTGATGAAGGGTCTAGGCCTGAAACGTCAGCCTTCCTACTCCTATGATGCTGCTTGGCCTGCTGTGTTCATCCAGCTCTACACCTTGTTATCTCAGATTCTCCAGCATCTGTAGTTCCTACTATCGCTGATATATTTTTAATAAGCTTTTCTCTTCCTATTTTCATGCAGCAAGTTCTTACAGTCTTCCGATAGCATTAGGGAAACTCACTGTCTTGCAACAAGATCTTTGATTACGTTGGGATATTTTTTGTAATATTGTGCTAAAGGATGAATAATGTAAGGATTAGAAAGGTTTATAATAGGATATAGGTCCAATCAAAATTATACGCTTACATGTATTGGTTTCCGTAAGGTTGAAATAATCTCAAAATCTGGAGCTTTAAGTGTATTTCTTGCTGCTGTTTGTGTGGCAGGTGGACTATACTCAATATATTGTTACTGAGTGCATGACTATAATGCAGCAGCGACATGTAGCATGCCAGATGTACATTCACATAACAATTAGTACCTATTTTTTTCAAATAATACAACAAAATGACATTGTTCCTTCTATTAAAAAAAAGTCCTATTTATTATTGTATCTGTTCCTTTCCAATCATTCGCTAAACTAAAGAAGATTAACAATCAGCTTTTATAAATGAACTGAACGCCTTTTATTGTTCTATGTTTTATAGCTTAGTTTCTTAAAATATTATTCATGATATCACTGAGATGGTAGATGTTGCGCCACCATCTTATGGATTTGGCATGGGAGAGCTGACACGCCATACAGGTTATGTTGTATGTGTTGGTTCTGGAACTGTGCTCGATGTTGTGAATGTCTGTTACTAGTGACGTTGCTATTGCATTGTGTAGTCATGTTACAGTTGAAGTTGTCTTGCCGGTTAGTGATATTGCTGGTGTTTTTGATGATGTTTGCTGCTTTTCCAGCTCAGGTGTAGATCAAATATGCACTCTATTGTTTCTCATTTGCTTACTGGATTCAATCTTGATGATGTGTGACCGTGGAATCTTAAGATCTTTATTCTGCACAGATCCTTCTCATTGGTCTACTCTAGCATACAATAACAACTCTCCCCTAGGAACTTTCTTCCACAGAGATATGTATGGAATTTCTCACGTCCACAGACAAGTGCAAAAACCTCTCTTTCTGTTTGGCATTTCTGGTCTCAGCTGATGTTAAAACTTTGGATATGAATGCAGTCAGTTTTCCCTATTGTAACAGGGCTACTCCAAGTCTTTTTACAGAAGCATCTATTAGCAGAGCAACTGGTTTGTTTCTGTTGAAGTTTGACAGACAGGTCCCCTTGCATACTCCTTCATCGATTTCACTGAAACACCTCTTGTGATTCTGTCCATTGACAAATCAACTTCTTCTTCCATTAGCTCCGAGAGGTTTGTGGTGTGTTCCAGTGGTTATTAAAAAAACTTGGACTGAATCAAGCAAAGGAGGCACAACAACTCTGATTTGTCCCTTGGAGTTTCCATTTTTGAAATGACTGTAACCTATTCAAGACTTGGCTAAACAATGTCAGGTATGTTAACCATTCCAAAGAAGTGGCATTCTGTAATTTTTACGATGCTTTTTCCTGTGTTTAGCTTTTCCCAACTTTCCTGATTTTTATCCATAGCTTCAAATAGATGTTGGTTATCATCTTTTTAATCTGCACCATTGACCTGAATACCATTGGCTATGTCGACTGTCCCTTTACATCTGTGATAAGACTTGTTTGCTTTCTGACTCACTTTTAGGCCAAGAAGTAGGAACTGGAACTGTCCTGGCTAAAGTGTATGCTGAATGTTGTCAACAGCGAAGATTCCTTGTCAAGGTTCACTTCCCAGTTGCCATTTCTGGCACCAGGCTTGCCACAGTTAACATGATCTCTGTCCATGTTAGTATAGGGTACTGATACTTCTTAAGGCTTGAATAAGATCTTTAGATTCAAGACAAATTCTTAGTCTCTCATTTGGTTTCTCTCTCACCACAATGGAATTGATCAAACCTGCAGGCTTGATGACTCTGGTGACCACCTTTTTTTTCACATCTCTTGAAGCTCCCTTCCCAGCTCTCTTTTCAGTTCATAGTGTACGTTACTAATGGGAGGCGATCACTGACTTCACCATTGGGTCAATAGTGATGTGAAAAGCAAAATCTTCAAGACAGTCAATCATCTTGACAAAACATCGGGACACATTTGTATCAGATCTCCCTTGCTTCTGGTCAATAAGGACCTTTCAATGGATGTAATATCCTTAACCCGCAGTGCGCCATCCTTCATCTTGTAAGCTGGAACTATTTGTAACTCCTCATCCCCAAGATAGAAGGACTATCTGCTCCAATTACAGAGAACATACAGTTACCATCTTTTCTTTTGCATGTCCAACTGATTTGGGTTGTTCCTTGCCATTGAAAATCTCAGTTCCTCCATATGTGTTAGCAAGATGTTTCTTGGTTTCAAATCACCTTTTCTTTTTCACTCATTTATTTTTACATTTTCAGGAAAGACCTGAAGGAGAGCCTGAGTGGGATGATTTTACTCTGTGCTCCAGATTTATGGTTGTGGTTTACATCTCAGCCTCTTCCTGATTGGGAAGGTTGTGTGAATTTCTTTTCTCCAGGAACGGTCACAAACGCAAATTTCATGCAGTTGTGCAATTCTGGATTGTTCTCAAACTCATCACCAACTTCCAGTATGGATAATTTGGTCAATTTCACTCTGTTGTTCTGTCATTGATAGCTTGTTTATCATCTTCCTTTGACTTGTTTATCTTATCCTAGTGTTTGAGCTTTTCACTCCTCTCCAGCTTGATCCATATCCTCTCTCTGTGAACTCTCATTATAGCCCGCAGTTCTTGCACACATTTTGTTGTCTCTGGAGTGCATTCTTCTTGCTGCATTGATCATACTGTCTTTCTTTTGACTTTTTGGAAAGTTAGCCATCTGGGTTCCATGACTACTCATTCTCCACGTGCTCTGGCAGTGCCTACAGCCTGATTGAGCAGCCTGCTGCCACCTGTATCCTTACGGTTATGTTTCTGGCTGTGTTTTTCAATCTTCTCATGAAATGGTCAACAGGCTCATCCAATTCTTGCCTCATGTTGGTCAATACAACCATTTGACTTTGGCTGGAGATGTGTGTTGAATTCTTCAAACATTCTGCCTTGTGTTTTTGCTCCCATGTTCACTCAGCTGCCAGCTATTAAAACAAATTTAACTCTTCTCTCCTGCCTACGAAAGGATGTAGCTGACCCATGCCTTTTCTTAAATTAATTTATGGGATGTGGGCGTCACTGGCTAGGCTGGCATTTTTTGCCCATCCCCAATTGCCCAGAAGTTAAGGGTCAATCACATTGCTATGGGGGAGTAACATGTAGGCCACACCAGGGCCAGGTAAGGATGGCAGTTTCCTTCCCTAAAGGACCTCAGTGAACCTGATGGGTTTTTACAACAATCAACAATGTGTTTATGGTATTGTTAGACTCTTATTTGCAGATTTTTTTTTTTGTATATTGAATTCAAATTCCATCATCTGCCACGGTGGGATTTGAACCGGGTCCCTAGGAAATTACCTGGGTCTCTGGATTAACAGTCCATTGATAATGCCACTTGGTCACTGTGATAGCTACGATTTGCACTTTTGCTTAAACTTCTAAAATACCTTTCCAACTTCATCAGCTTCCCATCATGAGCTGCAGCAATGCATTCACTGCTGTGGTGGCTCATTCATTCTCTTTCTCTCTCTCTCTGGCATTATTTTGGCATCACTTTTCAAGATAATACAGCATTTAATTCATTTATAACATTTAAATTATCCCACCACTACTGGTGAAAATAAAGCACGGAGATGGCAGAATAGCTTGCCATAGTCTACAAACCTTTTCTCGAGACAGGAGAGGTGCCAGAGGAACAGAGAGTGACAAATGTGACATCCTTATTCAGGAAAACAGACAAGGAATACTCCTCACAAGTACAGACCGGTCAGTTTAACATCAGTTTTGGATAACATTTTAGAAACAATAATTGGTCAAAAAAATCATCCACAAGCTATCAGAAAAGTTTAAGCTAATTTAGGGAAGCCAGCACAAATTTGTAGGAGCCAGATTATACAATATAGCTGATTTTTTTGATGAAGTAACACAGGTTGATGAGGAGAATGCAGTTGATATTGTTTATGCACAGAGAAGGCTGGTTCATTAAATCAAGGCTCTTGGAATAGCAGGGTCAAAGTCAGCTTTGGATTAAGAAACCTGGAACAAGGTTGGACAACAGTGTTATCTGGTTCAAAAAAAGTTGTTAGAAAAGCTCAGCAGGTCTGGCAGCATCTGTTAAGAGAAATCAGAGTTAAGGTTTCGGGGTCGGTGACCCTTCCTCAGAAAGTGTACTGAGGAAGGGTCACCGGACCCGAAACATTAACACTAATTTCTCTTCACAGATGCTGCCAGACCTGCTCAGCTTTTCCAGCAACTTCTGTTTTTGTTCCTGATTTACAGCACATGCAGTTCTTTCAGTTTTTGTTTGGTGTTATCTGGTTGTTTATCATACTCGAGGGTAATAGACAATGATGTTCCTCAAATATCAATGCTAGGACCACTGATTATATTGATATATCTAAATCACTTGGATACCGTAAAACAAGAGTAACATTTCAAAATTTGTCAATGATAGCAAACTTGGAGGTGTGGCAAACTGTGAGACTACTAATTAACTGCAATAGGACACAGACTGGTAGAATGGGCAGACAAGTGTCAGATGGAGCTTAATACATTGAAATCTGAAGTGATGAATATTAGCAAAAAGAATGAGGACAGGCAGTATAGATTTAATAGCTCCAAACAGTGTACAGGGGCAGAAGGGCTTTTAGATTCATGTGATTTTTGAAGGTGGCTGGATGATTGAGAATAGTGACAGCAAAGCATAAGATCTTGGAGTTCAAAAGTAGAGATATTGAGACAAAAGCAGAGAACTTCTGCTGAACCTTTATAGAGTTCTAGCTAAACACAATTAATGTATTGTGACCTACTCCGATCACCAAACTTTGGGAAAGATGCGAAGGCTCATGAGAAAGTGCGGAGGAGATTTACCAGAATGTGGGATTTCAGCTACAACGTTGGAGAAGCTGGGGTTGTTTTCACTGGTTGGAGGTTGAGGGTTGATTTAATCGCGATTATATACTGTGAATGACTACATATTAATATATGTTATGACAGGTTGAGACAAAGTAAACAAGAAAAGCCATTCCCATTAGCTGTCAGGACAAGGTTTGGAAACACCAATTTAAGGGTTTAGGTAAGAGAGACAGGGAAGATGTAATCTCTTCCTCATGGAGAGTGGGAATGACCTGGAATTCTCTCCCTACATGGGTGATAAAAGCAAAAGCAATTAAGAAATTGGGTGGAGCATACTGTCCCTACCTCTGGGCCAGGACACCTGGCTTCAAGTCCTACCTGCTTCATAGGTGTCTACTAACATCTCTGAACAGGTCGATGAGAAAAGTATCTATAGGAAATGGGACACAGTGAGCCAATAGGATTGACTGAATTGCTCTGTAGAGAGTAGTATGGACTCTACTGGCTGAATGGTCTCCTGCTGTATGGGTCTAACTTTCCAATGGGTGTCATGGCCCTGATATCAATACGATGTTCGAGGTCTGATACCACATTTGCCAGCTGTGGGCCCATCTCTGTTTTCTTCCAACAGGGACAGCCTAATCAGCCACCTCCTGGCTCACCATCCACTTAAGGACAGCAGGCTAGATGTAGAGGCTCCTGGCCTGACCAAAGGGCCCACATCTGCAGAACGTCAGAAGCTCACCTGGGAGAGGGGTGCAGCTGAGCTAGGCCGTGCTGGAAGGACAGCCTTGACATGGAGGTGCCCTCAAAGACATGTATTTTTAATTAAGGAGCAGCAAGGTACCTCCATAGCCCCACTGGGGATGCGGGTCAGCCTTCTCAGCTCACAGGCACCTCTGCAGCCTGTCCTGGGCTACCATGGGGACCTTCTGCCAGTGCCAGGCTCTTCCTGGGCCTCAGGAAATCGACCCTAAACCAACTGTTGATTATTTAAACTGGCTGCTCACCTCCATTCCATGAAGAACGCTCCACATTTCCAGTACTGTCACTGGAAAGCAGGGAATAGAAAGGAAGGCGGGGGGTTGGGGGGGTGGGGATTGAAAGGGTTAAGTGCCCTGTCATAACAAGCTATAGAGAGCGCAAAGGAAAAGTTCTGAACTGACAATGATGTCAGCTATGGTGGTGATGGAGGTTTTAGAGTTTGGATCCAGTGCTTCTGGTTTAACAACGTAGGGGCCACGGAGCATTCTAGGAGATGTATCCTGGCTATAATTTCAAGAGATTAAGTTTTAATTTATTTTATTATTATTTTGGTTTGTATGATTGGGGCTTATATTTATTGGAACAGCAAACCATTAGAATTTTGCTTGATTCGGGATTAGTTAGTAGTTAAGGAGCAATTGCTCAGTTTGACAGTAGTTCTGTTAATTTGCCCAGTGTTAAAGTTTGATAAATAAATTGTTAATTGTTGATTATAGAGTGAGTGAAAGGATTTCATTCCATTTAACCACTCCTTTACACATATTGGGAGGTGAGAGGCAGGTTATACCACTTTTCACACTTCTTTTAACAGACTATGAGGCGAGGTGAACCTCTCTGGGTGTTTTGGTTTTAGTTATCGGGGGACGGGGTGGGGGGGTTCAACCTCCACGTCATACATTTGTTTTCACCCGGTTCTTGCTGTAGAATGTCTGGGTCCTCCCATTGCCAGTAGAACAGAACTCCCTCTGCCATGGCAGTAAATGATATCGATTATGTGATACTGAAAAGCTTTTGTGCAATTTCAAGTTTCTCATAACACCAATTCCCCTTGGGGTGGGCTGCCTAGGATCGGGGAAGATGGAGACTGTTACATCATCACATCCATTAATACTTTACACAGTGAACCTTTCACATTCCCTCCTTTGGAATCTCTCTCAAATCCTATGTCATTTATACCAGCACACCACAAAAACATATAATCTGCCTGGAGGTTTGGGCTGCTATTCACTCCAACCAAAAGCTTTCAGTGCTCAGTTTTGTTTCTCCTATTCTATTATCATATGTTTCTTTTGTAAAGGCACAATGAAAGGATCCTTTTCTGACAGCCTGGCACAGGCTCATCATATAGTTCAACAGCTTACAGTTAGATAAAACAGAAGCCCTTAAGGGTCTATTTTACTCTGAACAGGAATGCAGTGTGAATGACATTGAGCTGTCATGCTCACAGACACTGAATAGGTGAACCTTTGTTTAAATCTGTCACATCAACAAAATCTCCTGAAAAACACTGTTTCACTCTCAGGGCAGAGAAGCTGTGAACGATACACAAAAACCTCACAAAGAAAATGGCAATTTAAGCCACGAGTTCATTACAAGGCCTATTCTTTTTAAATGACATTTTTTCCCACTTCTGACTATAGACTTTCAAATACCTATTTGCATGAGTTTATTTTTTTCTGAATGGAACAAAACAGATGCTGTCCAAAAAAAAAACTCTTTTCTCAATTTGCAACTAATAATGTTCCAATAGAAAACATTTAACTTTACGTATCAGACACTTGAGAGACTAAGAAGCTCATTTTACCAAATGAGGATGCTACTGAAGTTGCACCAACTTCAGTTACCACCTTCACTTAATTTAAAATGAAATCTTTTTCCTCAAATCAAAAGTAATGGTGACACTGAAATTATAGAAAGTTACAAAAGCCCACCCACTTCACCAACGTTCTTTAGTGAAGAGAATCTGCCATCCTTACTCAGTCTGGTCAACATGTTACTTCAGACCCACAGCAATATGGTTGACTCTTAACCACCTGTTGAAATGGATGAGCAAGCCACAGTACTGTACATAAACATGAGAATAAAGCCAAACAGACAACCCAGCATCTATCCAGGCACCAGCCATGACAATGGCACACCCAGCCCTGTTAACTCAGCAGACTCCTCCTTACTAGCATCTGGGGACTGCTATCAAGTTTGAGAGGGAGAGAAATCTCAAAAGCTAGAATCACAGAATTCCTGCAGTGCAGAAAGAAGCCATGCAGCCCATCAAGTTCACACTGACCCTCTGAAGACCACCCCACTCAGACCCAGCACCCCACCCTAGCCCTGCAGCCCTGCATTTCCTATGGCTAACCCACCTAACTTACACATGTTTGGACTGTGGGAAGAAACCAGAGCATCCAGAGGAAACTCACGCATACAGAGGGAGAATGTGCAAACTCCACACAGACAGTCACCCGAGGGTGGGACCCGAGGGTGGGACCGAACCCAGGCGCTGTGAGGCAGCAGTTTTAACCACGGTGCCACCTTGTCACGCTAGTCAAACGACAGTGAGGTAAGTCAGACGCAGGCCTTTAAAACTTACAATTCATGTCGCAGACAGTGTTAGCATGATCCCTATTCCCAGTTATGTTCTGCCCTACTGACAGAGGTGGTGGTACAGTGATATACTGTAATGAGGGACTATTCCTCAACACTGACCCTGGAGCCTATGAAATCCCATGAAAGATTTGTGCTCTAGCTGTTTCAGTACAGCTACAAGACCGGACAAAGTTAAAAATGGACAAAGTAGGTCATGCCCACAAAAGGCAAAAGAAATCTGATATGGCCAAAATTACTTATTGGTCAATTCCTAATGATGAGAAAGATGGCAGAGCGTCATGTAAACAGTGCCATCAAGAAACACTTACTCACTTGCTCAGTTTGGGTTCTGTAAAGATTACCCAACTCTAGATCTCACAATAGCTTTGATGCAGAAAGGACAAAAGACCTGAATTCAAGAAATGACACAAGAGTTATTGCCCTTGTCAACAAGGCAACATTTGACTGAATCTGGTATCAAGCAAATCTAATAGATTGAAATCAAGGGTAAACAGTAGGACTATTGCACTGGCAGGAGTCATACCTAGCACAAAGGAAGATTGTTAGATAGTTGTGCTTGTTGGAAACCAATCATCTCAGCCCCAAGATAGAACTGTTTAGGTCATAAGATAAATGATCAAAATGAAGCCTTTTCTGCTCAAGCCTCTGAGACCCAACCCTCATCAGCTGATTTAGCAATGACCTTCCGAACAACATGTGGTCAGAAGCAGGGATTTTCATTGATAACAAAGTGTTCATTTCAATTCACGGTATCTCCAATCGTGAAACAATCATTGCCTAACTGCTTATGTGCAAGCGAGGCCCGGTCAAAGTTCTGGCTGAGACTGATATATGCCACAAATGCTTCTTGTCATTTTAGTGCTAGGCAATGAATATCTCCAGCAAAAGAAATTCCAGCCATCCATTTGACATTCAGTAAATTACTATTGCCAATCCTCTTGCTTCAACACTCTGGAGATCATCATTGACCAGAAACCTAATTGAACCATCCAACATTAATACTGTGGCTCCAATAGCAGGACAGATGTGTTTTCTCGTGAGTAATTTACCTGACTCCCTGTCTGCCATCTAGACACAAGTCAGGACTAAGATGGAACACTCCCCATTTGCCTGGATGAGTGCAGCTCCAACACTCAAGAAACTCAAGATCACCCAGGACAAAGAGCCACTTATTTGCCACTCCCTTACCATCTTAAGCATTCACTCCTTCCATCACCAGTACACACTGGAGGTCATGTGTAACATCTACAGTACACAATGCAGCCATATCCCAAGAGACTATCAACCGCACCTTCCAAATCCGCGACTCTACAATCTAGAAAGATAAGGGCAGCAGATACTTGGGAACACCACCACCTGCAAGTTCTGCTCCAAACCAAAGAGCATCCTGACTTTAAAATATGTGGTGATTCTTCATCATAACTGCGTCAAACTCCCTCCCTAACAGTGCTGTGGGTGCACTTAAACCACATGGATTGTATTGGTCTATGAAAGCAACTCACCACCACTTCCTCAAGAACAATGAGGTCAAGAAAATAATTGATGACTGAACCAGATATAGACCCATGCCATGAATGAATTTTTAAAAACGCAAGAATCTTTTTCATATTTTTACACAAAAGCCTCTAAACACCACACTTCTGTCCATTAATGAAAAAAAACTTGAGTTAGAAACTTTACTGCAACAGCACCAACGCTGCTCTGAGTTAACAGATTTGTATTTTTTAGAAAGAGCAAGCTTCCAGTATTCCCTGCCCTTCTTGCCAATACGTGCCAAAGTCTAACGACTGTTGAAACGCCCCTACCCCTGTCCTTACTGAATCTTAATGATGCATAAAAAATGTCAATATAGCCGTAACATCTTGCATGCTTAAATGTCTCATCTCCTCCCTTCCCATAACTTGGGGGTGCTGGTAAAGACAGATCTAATAGCTACACCGTTCTACACTCAGCAATTTTGCATGCATGTGGGAAATCCATCATTGAAACAACTGTACTGCATATTTTGTTAATTGTGTCTCATATTAGGTCTGACCCTCAATAACAACTGCAAACTAGCGATCGGTCTCAATATGTCTAAACATTAGTCAGCTACATAGTTAACTTGAAATTCTTATCAGCTGCAATATAGACCTGGAATCCAAATATTTATTTGACAGGTGGTGAACTATTGGCCCACCATGGAGTTTTATACAGTGGTAACTTAAGGAATGAATAAACAATCAGTGACATTGAATTATTATGAAGTATATAATATTCTAATGGCCTGACACCTCCACTAATACATCTCTTGTGATTTGGCTTGTGGTGAGTCAGAGGACATACTCACTTCTAACAATAGGGATAGTTATGCCTCCAGAATTAATTCTCCAGGCTCAGTGACCATGAAATATAACCACACATCACCTGGTTTAAGCAGGATTTCAACATCACCAATAAAATAAACAGGAAGAGCACTGCCTGACTTATAAACTCTCTATTTTATACAAACATGGATCCGGATCTTCTTGCTGACATATTCCACATTGTCCTGGTATATCCCTTGCACATATTTGGCCATGTGTATTTTCACATTATCAGACCAAGTGGAGGTGATGGCCATTGATACAATTGCTTCTCTATTAATCCAGAAACTCAGGTAATATCCTGGATTCCTGGTTCAGATCTCACCATGGTAAACGGTAGAATTTTGAATCAATAAAAATCTGGAATTAAGACTCTAATGATGCTTAATGTCAATTTTTGGGAAAAACCTATCTGGTTTGGTAATGCCCTTTACGGGTGTAACTTCCATCTTTACATGGTCTGGCCTACATGTGACTCTGGACCTACTGCCAAGTGAGTGACTCTTCTAGGCAATTAGAAATGGGCAATAAACACTGGCCCAGCCAGTATCATTCTAAAAGAAAGATTATCTACTGGGGTAATTCCTCAATGCACAGCTGGTTTGTGACAACAGCCATTGAATGTACCATTCAAATCTGTGCTAACTAGCCAGGCAGCAGACATGACTCTTTCATCCCTGTGCCAGCCATCTGTGCCACCCTGCACTTATACAGTTGTAGAGTTGTACTGCACAGAAACAGATCCTTTGGTCCAATGCACCCACGCCGGCCAGATAACCTTCAATTAATGTAGTCCCATTTGCTAGCATTTGGCCCATGTCCCTCCAAACCTTTCCTATTCACGTACCCATTCAAATGCCTTTTAAATGTTGTAATTGTACCAAAATGACCACTTTCTCTGACAGCTCATTCCATAGACGCACCACACTCTGCATGAAAAAGTTGCCCCTCAGGTCCCTTTTAAATCTTTCCTCTCTCACCTTAAACCTATGTTCTCTAGTTCTGGACTCCCCACCCTGGTAATCGTACTGTTTCGAAAGTCCCTATGGTGTGAATATCAGAACTGGTGTTTTCTCGGTCAGATACAATGATCTTCAGGAATATTGATTTCCTAATTCGTCACTGGCTGAGGGGCATTGTCATTTTCAGCAGCTAGAATGTAAGAAACGGACCAGAGTTAGCTTCTGAATTGAGTGGAAAGATAGAGAGAGAAGTGGATATCGACAGGATCTGCAGCTTTTTATTCAGACTATGAGAGATGAGGAAGAAATCAGAAGTGAGAAAGTGGATTGTGTATAAAGAAATCCTGTGTGATGTTTCCTTCAGTATAAGCTATGACCACAGCCTCCAAGCTGCCCCTCACTATGATTGTCAGGATGTCCTCTTCAAGGGGAAGAGGCTGTACACACAGACTGTTCCTCTGCTGTGACAGACTGTCATCTGATGTTGTTTGTGGTCTGCTCCTGCAAAAAAACAGTGAAGTGTGACAGTGAGAGAGGTATAAAAACAATAGAAAATAGGAGCAGGACTAGGCCATTCGTCTCATCAAGCCTGCTCCACTATTCAATATGATCACGATTGATCATCCAACTCAGTAGCCTGAGTCTTGTGAGGAGTTGGAAGAAGATAAATGTCATGGTGAATTAGCTGACAGTGCATCTATGTGAGATGCGAGTTGAGGGTTAAGTGAGCGCTGAGTGTCTGAGCACGAGAAGTAGGTTTAGTGAAGTGTACTGCAGTGATTGCAGGGCAGTGCAGGGTAGTGAGGAAGGGCAGTGCTGTTGTATGAAATGAGATTGTGAGCAGAAAGTATGAGAACAGCCCCATTACCTACACATCTCCAGCTCGATTGTTAAGTATTTTCTAGCATTGCAGCTATGGTTCCAGGGCTATTGACCTGGAATGAACATCCTCGGACATCTCCTTTCACCTGCTCCTCCTGAATAGATGCCTGGAGGGTTTCTTGCTACCTGGAGTAAATAAAAGGCTCTGCTCTTCTTTGTTTCCTGTGTCAAGGTCTCTAAGGCAACACTGTCAAACTCTGGGGCACACTCGCTTCGGCCATTTCTCCATAACTTACTGCTTCAGCTAGAATGCCCTTTACGAGCTGTTGGCTGCTGTTGAGTACCATCATGGATGCTACTGACATCCCTGAGGTGTAAACAGCTAATGAACAGTACTAGCTACACATGTTAACTGTTTGGGTCAGCAGGCAGCATGGATATTTTATGCTGCTTGCAATGGCACTGTCTGATGTGGTGTAATCTGAAGGTGACTGCAATCAGATTTCAGAGCCTGTAAATCATATTTCATTTTTTTTAGATACTAGAAGGTTTACTGGTACTTTGAGAAATGAATTTCACAACTATGACAGCTCATAAGTGAATGATGAGCAGGGTGCATAGTAAGGTCCCATCCTAAACAAATGGAAAATGGCACAAGGAGCCAATTCAATGAATACAATAGAACTGGCCTCTCCAGGGAATGTGGCACAGCACCTTGGACAGAGCTTGAAAGGAGATCAGAGGTTCATGAGCAGTATGGATTAACCTGGTGAAACATATGTCTCTATATTCATATCCTCCCACAGGACAAAAGCTCAACACCATTGCTGGATTAAATTAAAGGCTGATCAGCTATAGAAGCCTCCATGAAGTAATATAACATTGAAGTATACCTCCTTGAAAAAAAAACGTTCAGGAGACATAAAAACAAAGCCATTCATGAGTGAAAGAATACAAAGTAATGACAGGATACAACAGCATTGTAAAATCCCTGGAGAGTTTTAAAATTTGGAGTTGTTTTTGCAGTAGTTGGTCACCTATTTCACATTTAAATATATACATCACATCATTCATTCTGTATTTACTTCACGCTCTGATGAAAATAATTCATCCTCAAGGAGGGTTAGCACCAACAACAGCAATTACTCAAATTGTTTCTCCTCACGCACTAACAGTTCCTGGCATGATGATAATCCTCATTTTAATCCTTATGGCTGCCTGAATAACTTACAAAATAAAACTGGGTTTACCTGTAATGCTACAAAGACGTTAGCGAGAGCCTGGCCATATGTATCATGGCAATGAACGGCAAGGGCACTTTTAGGGATTTCTTTCATCACTGCTTCCAGCATTTTCTTCACATTTCCAGGAGTTCCTACACCAGTTGTGTCTCCCAGTGAAATCTCATAGCAGCCCAAACTGTACATTCTTTTAGCCACCTGGTGAGGGGGGAGGAGGGGAAACAAAGCTGCAACTAATATATTTCTCCACTCAATACATTGAAAAGCAATTTCTGAGTTCAAGGAAACTGTTAATCATACCACTCTGTTTTAAAAAAGGGGAAATCTAAAAAAAATGATTGCTTAGTAAATGGTTGAATTTTCCACAAAACATTTGTTGATAGATTTCTTTTCCCACACAATCAAGGTTGGTAATTCATATTCAGGACACATTGAGAAAATGGGGATCATTCACGACTGAAGACAGAACCCAATTAAAATTACTATTTAGTATGTAGTGTTCTTCAGACAAGGTTCCACAGTTGCAAGTATTGACAAGGTAAGGTACCACATACATAAAGATCTATAGCTCAGCCATAATGGAAAAGAGGATCTTTCATAAAGTTAAGGAGATACAAGAGGGTGTCACTGGGTTCAAACATGGGAACATTGATCTTTAAATATATTAATTAGTTGGAAATCTGCTGATGGCGTGAAAACAGATTACAGAAGTGAAAAACAAGATTGCATGTGTATTACAATATCACATCTTCCATAGCTAGAAGGCAATGAAGCACTTTTGAAGTACTCACTGTTGAAATGTAGGGATGCACCACAAGGTTCCACATGCAGCAAATGAGCCTATCCATTTTCAGCGACGTAGGCTGCAGGATAAATACCGGTTAAGAGACCAGGAGAATTCTCCTGGACTTTCTGCACTTTGATGTGAGGTTTCCCATTAGTTTCCAAGCACATCACATTAATGTGGAAATGTGGTACTGTCTAACATTCTTCACACATTGTCTGAGATGATAGATAGTATCTCAGTTTAAGGTTACCAACAACAGAAATACCACTGCATTGTAGCTTCAAGAGGATTGAGTACTATCAAGGACCCTGCATTGCAGTGAGATTCAAAAAGTCTCGAGATAGAAAATACAATTAAACATTACCAGTGGGTTCATTCTAATCCCCAAGAAAGGGCCACCCCATTTGTATGGATTTCACCAACACTAAGAAGCAGTACAAACCACAAAACATATTGACTAACTCAGCATTAGTAGTAGAAACCAAGAAGAAACTAAGGTGAAAATGTTGGATCTTCCCATTAGATAGGGAAGTGCTTTTAACTGCTGAATGCAGGCTCAGCCATGCAAGAGGACAGTGGCTGTGGCACTGAACTCAAAAATGGCGTCACTGGAATCAAATCTGTGTTCCATAATCTGCCTACTCAGTCTATTTCTTGCACCCGATCCTTGTGTCCATACTGATGATCTGCCTAAAATGGTACCTGTCAGGGATAGCACCATATATGCATGATGCAACTGCCACTTTGTATCTGTAAAAGTACCCATTGCACCAAAAATGTAGGTGCTATACAATCCAATATTAACATCTTAAAGTGCAGACTTCATAACCGACTTCTCCCAGCATGGACTGACACTTCTAAGTCGCATAAGTTAAGAAATTTCAGGCCTACATTTCCTATCAATTTAGATTAATGGATGGAAAATCAAACTCATCCTGTCACCAGGGCCAACAATGAGAGCCATGGCTAGCTGACTATGGAATCTGATCTTGGAACGATGGATAGCACATATGGAAAACAAGAACTGTACTGACCAAACAGAAGAAATAATTGATTGACATTATACGGAATGAATGTACGTCTCTATTCTCTATTGACATCCCCCAGATGCTTTATTGAGTCCTCAAGCTAGTAATGTTCTGGAAGATGCACCCAATTTACAAAAGTCATCCCACAAATAAGTGTCAACAAGGTGCAGGGCTGGATGAACACAGCAGGCCAAGCAGCATCATACCACAAATAAGTGTACTAAGTTTTAAAAACTCCTGTTGGATTATATTCAAGTATAGGTGGGGTACCACTCAGAGTATGCAGTGTCAGTCCTTGAATAAAGGTGACTGTTGCATGTTCAAATAACAATAAGAAAAGAATCAGACAGAAATACTCAGAACGGCTTTATTATTGTTAACTTTACTATCATCAGAAAGGGGGTGGCATTGTTATTGCCATTGCTGTGGGACTGAATGAATGGAATATACGTAAACACAAGCTTTGAGTCATAAACAGAGTGTTGGAGAAACTCAACAGGTCTGACAGCATCTGTGGAGTGTTATAGAATCATAGGGATGTACAGTATGGAAACAGACTCTTCGGTCCAACTCGTCCATGCTGACCAGATATGAAGAACAGAATTAATGTTTTGATTCCAGTGACCCTTCATCAGAACTGAAATGGCTGGGGAATGGCTGGTGCTGATATTGAGAGGTGGGATTTTAGAGGGGAGAGGAAGTAGTGAGTCGAATGGATGACAACAATGTCCATAGAGACAGGAGAAAGGAGAAGTAAACGAAGGGAACAGTGATGATAAGCAGGAGGGAGGTAAATGCTAAATGGGAATTGTGAATCGTTGAAAATGGATTTACTGTGCAGGGGGAAGAGCAGCATTTGAGGGTGTGGGGTAGGAAACAAATGCGAAGGAAAAGTGATCGCGTTGTGAAATTGTTAAACTCAACATTGAGTCCTGAGGGCTGCAATATTCCCAGGTGGAAAATAGGGTATTATTCCTCTAGCTCACACTGAGCTTCACTGGAGCACTCCAGCTAGCCTGAGACAGGGAGGTTGGCCAGGGAACACAGTGGTGTGCTAAAGTGGCAGGTAACTGGAAGCTTGGGGTCAGGTAGGTGCCAGATTAGTAGGGTACGGGCTGGGGAGAGGGTGAGGTCCCAATGAAAAATGATGCAGCATTTAGGGTGTGTTAGGGTCGATAGGATCGGGTCTGGCAACGAAGTGGGGGCCAGGGTTTCGGGTCGAATCTGGCGAAGTACGTGTCTGGTGAGGGTCCTGGGGCGGTGGGGAAACGTATTGGGTCATGGTAAAAGGTCTGAGAGAGTTGTACATCCAGCTGCATGAAGTAAATGTGGCATCAGTTTAACAGTTATGCAGGACTTGATTACCTATTTAATAGTGCACCTTTATCCAAGTAATTATTCCACTTGACTTCAGTGGAACTATCCAATGTTTCCAATTGTCATGAAGACTTTGTCAGGTTCCAGGCATAGAGGAATTGGTCAGTGGTAAAATTCAATTTCCCAGGCAATTCCTTTGGAGTGTGCTACAAGGGGATTCTGCAGGGTCCCATACACAACTCCCATCTACACCGGTGGAACAACTATTGGCCTGTGAAAAATCCAGGTTTTTGCTGCTTACACAACAAATGCCAGCTCCATTTCTGTTACTAATTTTGTTTCCACAATGTTGAGCCAATACAGAGACTAAGGCAGTGTGATACAAAACACTGACGTTCTTGAGTAGTGTTCCTGTGTTATTTATAAACTGAGTCTGAGTGTACTTTGATAGTACAATGTCAAATCAACAGTTATCAGCAGTGCATCTGTTTTGCATTCAGTGAATCTGTGCTTTAGTTAAAACATAGGTTGGTGAAAATGCTTTACCTCATTACACTGTTAAACATAGATTTTCTATCCTGGTAATTTTGTTACACTTCTGCATGATAAATTCGATTTAGAGAACATGGTCGCTTTAAAGTAGATAAATTTGAGTGACGTATTTTCCATAGCAAAGAGCAAGGGGCCAGAGATTCTAGACAGAACAAGCAAGTTGTCACATTTTGCAAATTGATTCCCATCAACAATTGACGTCGAGGTCCTGGTATTAAGATAAGGGTTTGTGGGATAAGTAGCTACCTCATAGAATGATTGGATACTGGGAAATTGAGGCAGGACTTCAGAAGAGGGATCAGAATCAAGAGACAGAAGGAGCAGAGCCCTCAGATTTAGTTTGGGAGAGTAGTGAATGGAGGCTGGGACTCAGACATGGATTGAGTGGGTCTGCAAATGAAGTCTGGGTCTCAGAGATGGATTGAAGGGGTCTGGAATTGAAGGCTGGGT
>NC_063336.1:88567646-88568859 GCF_021869965.1 Rhincodon typus | reverse complement strand
GGTCTGGAATTGAAGGCTGGGTCTCAGAGATGGATTGAAGGGGTCTGAAGATGGAGGCTGGGAGTCAGAATTGCGAACAAGAGTTGGAGTCAGGATACGGGAAAAGGATTGTCCATCATGTGGCTCCAGTATTGGGTACAGTCAAAACGACTGGTAGTGATAATAAATAATATTGTCTTTTCACTTAGGGGTTGCAGGGTCAGGCTGATTAGGAGCAAACCAGAATTGTAATAGGGAGTTGTATCAGACATTAGCCACCTTCTTGAATAGACAATGGCCTAATGCTTACTTCAAGTATAGGTGAAGGTCAGATCTTTTTTGTAGTGACCAATGTGGTAGATGGCACACACTTCCATGCGTGCGTGTTTGCTGCCAGTCACATGCCAGATCTAGAAGGCCTTGGAAAATGAGTGCATGTGGCCTGATTTAATGTGTTTAGTCTTTACTGATGTGGAAATAGGTCATATTCCAGTACAAGACCCTGACATGATCACTAAAAACCATGGGTTAAGAGCTGAGTGAATGTTTTAGATCTAAACTTAAAAGAAGAATTAAACTCTGGTGCTGTAAAACTTGCTGGGTAAATCAAATCGCAGTAAATTACTGGACATGTTGAGCTGTTGTATTTGAACAATTTAATTGGCATATTTGTAAAGATGATCCTTACTATAGTTATCATGAGTAAATTAAGTTTCTCTTGCGTTCTTACTGTAGGTGTTTCTAAACGTGAAGGAATAGCTATGAGAAACCTTACAACAGAGATACATTCTGACAAGCTTCTTTCCAAATCATTTACCTTTCAAACGTAATTGTTTGAGCCAGTTCCCACACCATAATTAGTACAATCTTGGCTGTATAGCTTACCTCCGCAACCTTAGCTGGTGCAATGCTTCCTTCATAAGGACATCCTACTGCGCAGGACACATACCTGTTGTTTGGACAGTAAAAACAAAATGATACTTTGCTTCCTTTATTGTTGCAACTTTAAGAGCATTAATAATCACTGAATAAATGTTGGTTCATTGTTTGTGAAAAAAATCTCCAGAAATTTATAAAGTCTAGAGATGAGGGATTTAATAATTATTTGACAAGTTCCATAAACAGGGAAGTTTTTTTTAGTCAAGTCTTATGACCTCTGATTAAAATGCATTGTATCATTTCAGGGTGTAGGGAACAGGAACATATATTTGAGATAACAAGGTGTAGAGCTGGA
>NC_063336.1:88493257-88542646 GCF_021869965.1 Rhincodon typus | reverse complement strand
CTTCTATCCGCCTCCCACTCTCTCCCTATTTATTTCAAAACCCCCTTGCCCTCCCCCTTTTCTGATGAAGGGTCTAGGCCCGAAACGTCCAAAAAAAAGCCTCTCTGCTCCTATGATGCTGCTTGGCCTGCTGTGTTCATCCAGCCTTGCACCTTGTTGTCTCGGATTCTCCAGCATCTGCAGTTCCTACTATCTCTTGATTACTTGTCCATATCTTTACTCTGCTTTATTTGATCACTTTGCAGAACAAATCTGTGAATCATCATTACATGTTTTTCAGGTGCGAAAAAGTAAATTGCTCTTACAAAATAAAAATTAGTCCCATTCTTTGGAATAAATTGGCTATAGGAGCATATGAAGAGGATTATATTTCATTGAAAGGTTCGAGAGTGGAATGGAATGAATGACATTGAGGAGAAGCGCACACCAATCTAACAAAACATTTTAGGTTGTGAGTTTCTGTGGAAACTTCCAAAACACAGCACATTAAATGGATTATGAAAATTCTAATTCAGCAACATTTTATTTTGTTCAATTAAGTGTAATTTTTAAATGAATTTAGATTGGATTTTTTTTCAATGCCAGAAAGAAAACAGTTTACAAAAAGGTCTTCAAGGTTATAATGTATACTCGTACTATAGTGGAATGTTCACTCTCAGCAGACAGACTGTAACCTAGAGAACTTTTCTGCTAAATGGAAAATATAAAACATTTGAGCAACCATTACAAATAACTTGTCCTAATAAGTCATTTTGACTAATGTGATTTTCCCACCTCAAACTTCACAATTTCAAAACCATCAACTCACATTTGAAACTAACTCAAGTATTCTTGCCTCAACTTTACTGAGCTTTTCAATACAATGTAGTACACTCTCTTTTTTGCAGCTTTATGTCTAAATTTTACCTTTAATCACAATGCCTTCTGTGTCTTCTGGAAGCTTAGAACAAGCATAATCAGCATTTTACTGGCAGATTCCGAGGTGGAATCATTTTCCATCGGTGTTGTCATCTTCTAACATCAGTGAAGAACATTTTCAGGAGAGAGTCCCAGCAACCAAGAGTGCAATCAAGCAATCCTTAATACTCAAATCATAATTTTCCAATCATTGACACAAAAAGAGGGCAGATGTAGTAATTTTTCAAAGGCCACTGCAGGAAGAAGAAGCCCAATATTGGGAGTCTATTGTTGGAAAATGAATTCCTTTGTCCAGATCTTCAAAAAGATCAAAATAACTTGTTAGGTTTTTTCTCTTCCTGAAGTTCCTATGTTTGCATAGTAGATTATGTTATATGGAGGGATATATACAGATGGCATCAATAAGGGGAAGTGCACACTTATACCACACCTTGCCTTATGACTTCCCAGACCATAGAATCCCAACATTGTGGAAGCAGGCCATTTGGCCCATCGAGTCCGCACTAATCCTCCGAAGACCATCCCATCCAGACCCAACCCCCTACCCTATCTCTGCAACCCTCCATATCCCATGGCCAATCCATCTAGCCTGCACATCCCTGGACACTATGGGCAATTTAGCATGGTCAATCCACCTAACCTGCACATCTTGGAACTGTGGGAGGAAACTGGATTACCTGGAGGAAACCCACGCAGACACGGGGAGAATGTGCCAGTACAAAGTACAATAAGTTAGACCTTCCGACAGTACCCCTCCACTGAACCTGTAAACCGTGTTACAAGTAGCCTACACACATTTTTGAGCTTTGGAACTGCAAAAAGAATATTTGATTTTTACATTTTGAAACAGTTTTGAAAACGCTGCAAATGGCAACACAGCAGTATTCAAAAATTATAATCAGAACTACTTAAATAATAGGCTAATATTTAATGGTATAAAATCTACTTTTAGCACAATATAAAAATACTTATAAAATCAATAACATTCAGAACTATACTCACTGCATCACGAAAGCCATGGAGATTTGGTGTTAATACAGGGTAACGTACTTGTGGGAATTTCTTTATTCCTTGCATGACTTCTGTGTGATCTGCCAACTGACAAAAGTAAGTGCACAAAAAGCACAATATTATTAATCTGTTCCTCTCAAATACTCAGCAATACGTACAGATACAAGAAGACACTTGACACAATTTCACACAAGTAACTGTTAACAAACATGAAAAACTCTTGAAGTAGGTAAGGAGTGGGTTAGGAGGTGGAAAATAGATGAAATGGATATTATTTCATTTGTCAGGAAGTGACAAATGGTGCCTTTAGCTTTTTCACCCAGATGACTTGGATGACGGCACTACCACCATGCTAAATGGCAAAGCAGCTCTAATAACTCATCTGACATTTGTAAGGCCTCTGGGTCATCAGCAGTTGCAGAATTGTTTTCAGTTACAATCTGTAAATTCATGGCCTGGCATCTGCACCATTACCAACAAGCTGGTAAATCAATCCTCGTTCAATTGATGATGCAGGAAGGTATGCTAGGAGCAGCACCAGTTATAACCAGACGTAAGGTGTCAGCCTGGTGAAGCTACAATGCAGGACTACTTGTGTGACAAATAACATAAACAGTATGCAACAGATAGAGATAAGTGATCACACAAAGAATGCACCAGATTTAAGCTCTGCAGTCTTATCCAACCATAAATGTTGGTGGACAATTAATCAACTTACTGGAGGAGGAGGGTCTACAAATATTGCCATCCTCAATAAAGGTGGGGGGGGGGGGGTGTGGAATGGAGGGATGCAGCCTGGACATCAGTGCAAAAGGTAAGGCTGAAGTATTTGCAACAACCTTCCGGCAGAAATGCCAAGTGGATGATCCAACTTGGTCACCTCCCTGTTTCCTAAAGTCACCAATACTAGTGTTCAGCTAATTTCGTTTACTCCACACGCTATTGAATGTCCAGGGGTGATGGTTGGAATCTCCTTCATTGGAAATGGTCATTGCCTGGTGCTTAAGTGATGCAAATGTCAGTTGTCACTCATCAATTTAAGCCTGAATGTCTTTCTGTATTTGGACACTGCGTCTTCAGTCTGTGAGGAGTTGGGAATGATGCTGAACATCATGCAAAATTAACCAAATATCCCAACTCTGACCTTATAATGGAGAGGGGCACACTGATGAAGCAGCTGAAGATGTTTGGGTGTAGGATACTACAGTAAGGATTTTATTTAATTCATTCATAGGATGTGGGCACCATTGGCTAGGCCTACATTTAGTGCTCATCCCTAATTGCCCAGAGGGCAGTTGAGAATCAAACACATTGAACATGTTTGATCTGATACATGAGACTTCATGGGGTCCAGAGTCAATGCTGAAGACTCTCAGGGTAACTCCTTCCAAGTATATACCACTGTTCCTCCTCCTCTGCTGGATCTGTCTTGTCAGTGGGATCATAACCAGGGATGTTTTCTGGGACATTGCAAGGTAGAATTCTGTGACTATCACTACATCAGGCCTAATCTTTGGGACAGCTCTCCAAGTGTTGACACAAACCTTCAGATGTTAGTAAGGAAGTCTTTACAGGGTTAACTCGTGTCATCTCCCATGAGTTGGGAGGCCTCTTTCACACACACACTTCATCCACATTTTTCCTTTCCTGATCTGAATTTTCCTCCACCAACTTGCACACAATTCTGGTAATAATCCTGACACAGTTTTTTTTTGAAACACGGTAAGTCCTTTAATGTCCCAGCACCTGATCCTCCATCATTAGAACCTTCTAACTATGCTTTCCTGCGCCAGTGGGCAGAAACGTAGTTCTTCACTTTCTGTTTCCATGGTCCCTTCCAGCTGTTTCGAGATAGCCCTCCCCTTCAAAACTTTCACCCCAGAGCTCTCTGTCTTTACAGTCAGAAAGTTGTCTATGATTCTAACGATCATATTCCCTACAGTTAAATAAATACATAGCCGCTAGATAAACAGAAATAGAATTGGAAATATCAGCGTAGGAGTGTGTCAGATTGCGGAACGTGGGAATTTGCTGCCGTTGAGACTGTCTCAGATAATCCAAATCAATGTGGAGTAACTAGAGAAGATGGGACTGGTCTCCTCTGAGCAGAGGTGGTCATGAAGGAGGATTGAATGGAGGCATTTACGATTAGGAGGGGCCTTTGATCAAGCACGTAGGGAGAAAGTGCTTCTGTTCAGTAATTAGAGCAGACAGATTTCGGCTATTAAGAAAAGTCCAGGGAGGAGATGAGGAGAGTTTTATCTTTGCTCAGAGAGTTATGACCTGGAATGCAAAACCTAAGAGGGATCTTTCTAAAAAGAATGGGATACATACTTGAAAAGGAGAAATTTGTAAGGCTGCAGGGAAAGGGCTGGGGTGTTGGCCTAAACAGACAACTCTCACAGAGATTAAGCACAAACACAATAGGTCAAATGGTTTCCTTCTGTTCTATATTATTCTATTCACTGATTCTAGCTGCAACATTTTTAATCTACCAGAGGGAAAATTCAGTAATACTGAAATTGAAGTACGCATGACAAGTCAGACCAGTATGTCTCATTTGCCAATTTTACTGGATTTTCCTGAAGATCCCATGGTCAGAATTTCCGCCCAGTCACCATCCCTCTTATCGTCAAAGGTAAAAAGGTTCATGTGGCTGTTGGACTGGATCTGATTCTTTAACCTTTCTTTCCTTGACTCTGCAAGGTTCTTCCTAACTTCTATGCTACACAGTCCTCTTCCTGCACCTGCCTCTTTCCAGTTGCTGTGACTATGTTGTGGCCTAGCAATATTGTCAGTGAGCTAATAATCCAGATGGCCCCGGCTTGAAAAGTAACCACGGTCAATTGTAAAATCCTATCTAATTCACTGATGTGCTTCAGGGAAGGAAATCTGCAGTCTGTCTGAACTACATGTGATTCTAGATCCACAGCAGTGTGATTAACTCTTAGCCGTGTTCTAAGCAATACGGGATGAGTAATAAATGTTGGCCCAGCCAGTGACTCCCACAGCACATGAGCGATTAAAAGAAAATTAATCAACCCCAAGTTACATGTCTCACACTCTACATCACTGAGTCTAAGACAATTAGTTAGAAAGAGAGAGTTCTACAAATGCAGTCGTCCTGGACAGTCTCGCCGATCATAACTTCCTACATTTTCAGATTCTTTTACAGTCTGCCTGTGCTGACGCCTCCAATTCTTAATTCACGTACATATATCCAGTGCCAGCTAAATTGTCCTTAATACTCCACACTATTCAGTTAGTGTGTTTATCCTGATCAGTCAACTTACTCGTTGAATGCTATTCTAGCTGAATTCCCAATAGTTACTATTTTAATTCCTTTCTGAAGTCCAAGCAGGAGAATGGCTTGTGTGTTTATGCAATTCCCAGTTCCTATGCTTTGGTGGGACAACATTTGGATTTTAACTTGGGCCTGAGCAGGTAAATTGTCGTGAATTTCTCACCAGATGACAGGAGGTCATATGCAGTCAGATGAACAATGTTCCTCAGGTCATACCTCACCTACCTTGGACTCCCCTGCCTCTCAAACTCTGAGATACAATCAAAACCCATTTGCTGTGATTTATCTGTTTGCCAGTGCTCTCTTCCTTGACATAGAGACAGCTATTTGACTCTTCAAACCTATCTGCGTTCCTACTGGTCCTACTGGTCCCAGTCTCCTGCTCTATCCCTGTAACCCTGCAAGTTTATTTCCTCCAAGTGCCCATTTAACTTCCATTTGAAATCATTCAATATCTCCATTTCCATACCCTTGCCAGCAGCAAGTTCAAGGTCATCACCATTCCTGTATTTAAAATAGATTCTTCCTCACATCACCAATATCTTTTGCCCAAACCTATGTCATTCTGTCCTTGTGCTATCAGCTTGTTGTTATCCATCTTACCTAAACCTGTCATAATCTTGTGCACATCTGTAAATTCATGCTATTAATTCAACTAATTATGAATCATCAGAGACTTTACATCAATATGTCATGCAAACAAGGAGTCATTTTCAACCTCATTAGCTAGGTAACAATGTATGGGTGCAGATAAACCTCTTGCCCCTTATTGCCCCTCGTCATTATGTTTGTCTGATTTCAACCTGAACTTGAAACCTGGCTTGCTGTAAAGTCTTGGAAGCTGCTCGATTCATTTGCTTTTTTGCTGGCTGCCCTTGCAAACTTTGAAAAACGTTTCAATGAGTTCATTGATTCACTTGGTGATGTTTCAGGCTGTAGCTTGGTAACTTTCCTGTGGGATCCTTTAGTTAATATGCTTTTTCAGCTGATTGATATACTAGCTGACCAGTGTCTCAATTAGCCAGTCAACAGTTTGTCAGTCTGGAGTTACTTGCTAGGAGATATGAAAATATACTGTATATACTGTAGATATAGGTTGACTTTTGAAGTCTCAAACAATCCTTTCGAAAAAATGGTGGGCTATGATATTTGCCAAATATATAATGTGAATTACTTACTTTGACCTAAATAAGAAAGAAAATAACATTAATAATTTATATTAAATCAATCCAACTTGGTTTTTTGAATGAATTTATTCTACAGAAATACCTTTGACCCCATTCAAAACATTTTAAAACCCTCCGAATTCATAATTTCTGGCATCTGATCAAGAGCTCACTACGTTCACTTTGCCTTTGGCTGTGACGTCATCATAAGGATCCCAGACTAGATCAAATGTGGTGCTCTTAGTTTCACAGTCGTCCTTCACAACACATTAACTTTCTTTCCATCCGCTCAATTTCATATGCTGCACTGTTTGAAAAATCATACGACAGTTTCTGCACCAACAGTATTACAAGATTTGATGATAAAACCGCACAATAGATTCAGTGGGCCGGCATTGTTGTTTGCTAGTGAGGGTTTTATCCTCTATCAATCATCCAACTATTCCATTCAGCACAGACAGCATCCTTGAATGGCTGGTCAAGGCAAACATCCAAATGTACATCCAAATGTTGAACTGTGCACATTAGACCTGCAGGTATAACAGCAATGTGAGTGTTACGTCTTCACAGGCACCTCTTCATTCCATTGATTTTATAGTATCTGAACATATTCCACACGAACAAGCTTCATTCTTTTCCGTGGGCCACCAGCATATCTATTCCACACATTAACAATCCGTAACCCTATCCTCATTGATCCAGGCAGGGTCATGGACATGCACTAATGCATTTTCAAAGTGGTTTGAAATTTGAAATTTAACACAGGTTTTAATGTTGTTGCATCACTCGTGCAGGCTTGTACCATTACGAATTTTGTTTCCTCACATCTAATGGTTTTCACTTGAACTGTCTGTGAACCTTCCCAGTCCAATGCTTGGCTGCTAGACGTATCAAAATCAAGGCCTTTTCATCCATGTGACCAATGTGAATAATAGGAACTCTGCTGCTGCCTGAAGCTAGTTTCCCTTCATTCCATAAAGAAACTACAACTTACTATCTCTAACTAATTGTTGCTCTGACTTGGTGTTTGATTTGGCCCACTTCACTGCACAGGTATTTCTATTGATGATATAACTTCTCTGACAATGACCAAGGGTCCATTCTGGTAAAGGTTTTTCAAGATCAGGCCAGCGGCTGGTTCCTGTTCTCGTGGTGCATTTGATGTCGAGGTTCTGCTTCATGGCAGACTCCTTCTTCCAAGGGTCAGATAGAGTTTAGGTTGAATGACAGAGTTTGAGGAACTGGATGAGCTACTCCTGCTTCTAGTCCTTGTGCTTTTGCATTTTCATACCTATCCTTCACTGACAGCAAATTCCCTTGCTGCGGCACAGTAATTTCGTGAAAATTAGTATACGCTGTGGCCTAAATATGAAACCAGCTCCATGCTTCATGTGCATTGTTGGAAGACCCATCTCTCTTGGTCATTCACCATGTGCTCTGTGTGGATTTATCTTAAACTGTGCTGTTACAATCTCAGTAGAGGCTATTTTTTTTTTAAGAAAAGGAAGTAATCAAATCTCAGTTACTTTCTGAAAGAATGAAGCCACAAGAGTCAATGATTTAAAGCAAAGAATTTTTAGGAAACAGGTGTCAAGACAAGTGATTCCTGAATACTATCCAAGGTAACTACCAATTCTAAACATAGAAACAGCATATATTATAATGTGGAGGTGCCGGTGTTGGACTGGGGTGGACAAAGTCAGAAGTCACACGACACCAGGTTACAGTCCAACAGATTTATTTGAAATCACAAGCTTTCAGAACACCGCTCCTTCGATAGGTGACCTGATGAAGGAGCAGCATTCCGAAAGCTTGTGATTTCAAATAAACCTGTTGGACTATAACCTGGTATCATGTGACTTCCAACATATATTGAACATCAATTACCAGGAAAACTACAGTTGCTCATAAACCTCAAATTATAAATGAAATACAAGGTAAAAATAAGACAGCTCTTATGAATTGGTACAGTCATCCACTCAGTTCATATGTCAGCAATCTGAATCACAAAGTCCTTTAAAGCCCTGTCTTCCTTCCAAAGTATTCGAGAATTTAACCTAAAGCCTAGCTGACAGCAGCACACAACTATCCTGAGCTCTATGGGCTGATCTTTACCAAAAATAATCACAACTGCAGATCCTGCACAAATCTGCTAACCTTGATCTGAATTATGTAGATCCATTGACGATACCTTCAAGGAGCAGTAACAACTGCAGCAACTGTACATTTGCTTATTCCCTTCGCTTGGATCTAGTATCCATCATTTTCAGCCTGCCTGTACTGCACCACTGGGAACATCATCTGAGTTCTGATGTCTATGTATCCTTTCATTGCATGGTCAACTTTTGAAACCTCAAAAAAATAATGGAGCCTGTGATATACGCTGAGTATACAATGTGAAGTACTTATTTTGAAATGGTTACCACCTACATAAGAAAGAAAATAACATTGATAACTTATACTAAATGAATTCAATAAGGTTTGCTGAATGAATTTATTCTACAAAGATACCTTTAAACCCACATTTTAAAAGCCACTCTCAATTTCAGTCTTAGATTCCTTAGAAACCTGGAAGGATCATTTTCCTTTCTCAGTTTCTTTTTTGAGTTTCCATTTTCAATTAGAACTGGTATTACCAAATACAAGCTTTGAAACCCTGGATTCTATCACACTGCGTATCCCCACAATGCAGCTGTGTCACCTGCTTGACCCCTTGCTCATACTTATGAGGGAACATCAAGTCAAACAGGCAAGTGTGAAATATTGAGCCAATAACTAACGTGAATAAAGCACGTTGTGGGCAAAAACATGTGTCAACCTATATGCTGACTAAATGCCAAATCATAATTTTGGAGGCTGAATGAACAGGGTCACCACATATGCTGGGTATCTATGGTAAGATCGCGATATTTCTTTTCAAAGATGATTGCATTCCAATCTAAGAGATATGATTTGGTCAGTAAGTTATCCAAATAATCTGAGCATTGTTATTCCAAATAGAACATAATGTATTTAAAGCCATGTTATCTGAAGTAAGAGAAGTACACTGATGTTTTTTCTCATTAAATATAGTATATGGTTGCTATGGCTGCTCCTATATTATATGTAGGAAAGTAGACAAACTTACAAGGATTGTACGCATGGCCCCTTTAATTCTGAAAAATCAAATAGCTAGAAGCCTTGTCCAACAGCTTGCATGAACCTGGACATCTCCAAACTATTAAAAGTACATTTTTTTTAGAACGTCTTAATGAAGAAAACTTGAATGGTGTTGAAATCTAATATATGTGATGTGAACTAAAACAGATGATTCCCAATCCTTTCAGAATGTGTGAAATGTTTTTGTAAGCAGGAATATGGTTCTCATTAAGCCACAGACTAAAATAAAACCCCAGATCAGTTCACATGCAATTCCCCTTTTAATTTGCAATTTATAAATAGGGCACAAAGTAAATATTGTGTAAAGAGAGGGAAGTCAGGTATATCTGAGCTAGGACGAGTAAAAGGCTAAGGAAAATGACTGCCTAAAATGCTTATCATTAAATATGTGTATGCTTTAGATAGTTATACAACAAAATATTGCTGCGAAACCTAGATGTTATGGAATAGAGTTTGCAGAAAGAGGAAGGAGAAGATTAATACAATTTCAGAGGTCTCAACATTACCCTGCTATTAACAAGCATTTAGCTCTTACACAAGGTTTATAATTGGGTCCATTATGTCTATTTCTGGGCACCACACTTTAGGAAGGATGTGAGGGCTTAGAAGAGGATTGGAGAATAGTTCCTGAGAATGGCTACAGCGATGAGGAATTTCAGTTATGCAGACAGACTGGGGAAGTTGGGTTGGTTGAAATCACAGAAATGATTTGATCGAGGTTTTCACCATCGGGAGGAGGTGGGGAGATGTTGTTCTCATTGGTGGAAGGGTCAAGAATCACAGAACAACTATTTAAAGCAATTGGAAAAAGAACCAAAACATTAGGAAATTACATGGGTAAATTAGGGAAAATGCTGCATGTAAACATGTGTTTACATTCCGGAAAGCAGTGCCTGGCAATCTGGTGCTGGCAGGTCCAATTGTGGTTCACAAAAGGGAATTGGTTAATACTTTGGGAATAAAGCTTAGGGAAATTAGGAAAGGATAAGGAACGGAGACTAGATAAACTGCTTTCAAGAGAATGGACATGGACTCAATGGGCCAAATGGCCACCCTCACTCTGTAACCATTTTATGATTTCATGATAAATGGAATAGAATATAAAGCATGAGAGCTTTCCTAAATCTTTGTAAATTGCTGCTTAGAGAAAATGTGGAGAACAGAGTCAAGAATATGGGGAGTGGATAGGAAAGTGGAATTCAAGCCCAATATCAACCATGATGGATAATAGATCTACTCCTACTTTTATTTCTTATGTTTAATTTTCTAGTGAGATTGAGAAATGCTGTCACTAGTTAACATTGCCCCATTTGGTACGCATCATCCTCACATATCATTTCAATGGAGTTGTTGAGATGGATTCTCCTGCTTAATTCTGGCTGGACCAGGTGGAATAGTGGCAGGGAGAAAATGAAGAAAGAGAACAATGAGGAATGCCACTACCTCACTGTCCCAATCAGGGCTGAAGTGTACCAGGTTCTGAACGACATAGGCTCTGGTGAGATGAGCAGTATCATAAAGTGAGATGGTCATCTCAACATTGAGTTCATCTCGCCACAACTTCTCTGCTTTGCTCAAGCAAGTGAGACTCTCAGCAGAGAGCAGCAAGTTCCCAGTTCTTATTATTGCTTGTTAACCACTTGTTAACAGCCCAACTCGCCACACTTTACCATACAAACTAACCTTTGCGAAAACTCAACACGGAAATCAGAGCAGGTTCAATTTGCTGTTTGCGCCAAAAGAGCTTGGACACCAAGCACTAGCTTCTCAGGCTTGGACACTGGCCACACATACCCCACATCCACATACATTGGCATCTAATATGTGCCAGCCTGTATGAACCGTTATGGTACATCTCTGATCCACTTACAGGATGCTTCTCCACTTCTGCGCTACACAACAACTATCATCGCAATGCTGCAGTAAGGACAGTGTATACTCAGCACTCACCCAGACTTGACCAGACTGCAGCTCTGGGCTCTTCACTCACTGTCGTTGCATTCACTCACTCAGCCTACCTGCATATATGCAGCAACCCTGCCTTGCCTTTGCCCCCTCAACCAGAGATACCAGTCTCACTTTATTATTGTTGGGCCATGCTATTTAGCACAGACAGAAAACCAGGAAGCTTACCACAGTTATCAGCAGTTTTCAGTCTAGCCAAGGGGGTTATGCTGCGCTCAGCGAATCCCGGCACAGTAAGTCAAATGCAGGGGCTAATACCTGTCCAGTCCCTTCTCGGAGGCAGCCAAAGTCAGGATTCTCTGCTCATAAGCGGCGAAGAATCAACTGATGAGTAGCCCACTACCCGTCTAGACTCTTTTTGCCCTATTGTGGGCTGTTTTGTTCCTGGAAGGAGAGACAGGTAGGTATTATGGAAGATGAAAGTGGTGGCAGAGCTATTTACTGTTGGTGCAGGGTCATTGAGCAAGTGAGTTGGCAGTACAGAAGGTGCGCTAATGTTGGAGTGGGTGAGGGTAAATGAGAGAAGATGTTGCACGCAATAGCGAGAGCGGTAGAGCAAATCAGTTGGTGGGAGGTGAGTACAGTGTCAGAGATAGAGTGAGTAAGAGATATCCAAGAGATGAGTGCAGCACTTGCACTGGCAGAGTGGTGTAGGAAATGAACCTTCTTCCAACACTGCTGGGCACTCCTCGAGATGGCTGAGATTGCTTCAGAGGAGGTGGCAATCTCAGACCAGGCTGGCATGGTCTGGTATCGTGGTTTTCATTGCTGACCCTGGGAAAGAAGAAGTCCCACCCCTGCACCCCTCCAGCCAGCAGGAGTGCCAGGACTATGCCAGCAAATCAGGGCAAGGATTTCTTTGAGTCTGCCATATCCTAGGCAAATGTCAGGAATGGGGCAGGGAAGGTCTAGACTGACCACCTTCGTCCAGGTGCCTCATGTTCTTGTAAAGACTTTGCCGGTGCCAGGGATGACCATGAATTTGTAAGATGGGATGGAAATGTGGTGTTTTTCTTACCATGAGGGTAATTAATGTGGTGGGTTTCGTAAGATACAACAATGAGAATCACTCCAGCAAACCCAGCCTGATTTGCACTTAGCCAAAAGACAAATGCAAAAATTCAGCCCCGAATTTCTTCTGACATCCCTTCCTGGACGATCACATCTCCATGCAAATATCAACCAGGTGGAATTCTGGGAAGGTTCACTGGTGATGGGGGTGTTACTGGACTCCAGAGCTCCTATGGACCCAAGTTACCATGGCTTCATTGGTAACATTCAACCTTCTGTAGAAATGGGAATGCCCAGAGCTCAGAGTCAGCAGAGACCCTCTCCACTGAGGTTTCAATAACTTTCCCTCATGTGCCTCAGAACCTTCACCTGACCTTCCAGGTAGCTTCCACTTTCTCACATGCCCAAGCATCTCTTTGGAAGTGCCAGGGTGGCTATTTTGTGGCACCATCGGCATTTTGAAGGCAGGCAATGGCTGGGTTTTATTTATGTGGAAGAGAGAGGTCGGGTAGACAGTTGTGCACAGTTAATGATTTGGCTTTGGGAAACAGCTAGCTCAGTTTCACGGTCTACATGGAAGAGTAGGCAGGGTCTGCTCTCATCACTGCTTTCCACAAAGAGGAGAATCCAGCCCGCATCTTTGCAATAAGAAATGAGATTTCTAGAAAGTACAACATCTTTCCAAATTTAACACTTGGCATCAGTCGGAAAAGTTTGAGGAAACAGTGTTAAGGATTCCCAGAAGATTCTTAAGGACGTACATATTAAATAAAAAGGAAATGGATCAGCGAGACATGTTACTGCTACATAGTGAGATGCTACACATTTTGGATCAAACCCCACAAGCAATGTTTATGTTTTCACATGAAAATATTTCCATTTTGTGCCAGACGATGATGCTTTTTTTTTATTTTTAAACAGTCAATATAGATCGGTTAATGCATTGTTGATGAGAATGGGCTAAACAAGAAATATGAGGAGTGATGAGAAGCTTTCAGTAAGTGCTGTTTGCAAAGCACAGGCTGCTACGCTCGTTTTCCCATGCCTTAAGTTTAATAGACAGAAAATCAAGATCCTGGTACATGAATCACAAAAACATTTAACTTGCAGGTTAACAAGTGACAGGATGGTAAATGAACTGTTGTTTATCACAAGGGGAGTAGAATATAAAAATAGGGATATTTTTCTTCAGCTGTTCAGGTTCTTGGTGAGACTACATCTGGAGCAGTATGCACAGCTTTGATCTCCTTCTTTGAACAAGAATGTAATTGTTTCAGAAACAGTTCAAGAAGGTTCACCTACCTCATTCCTCAGCTGGTGAACTTTTCTAATGAAGAAACACTGAAGAGTTTGGGTTTTTACCCATAGAGCTTATAGGAACGAGAGATAAACTTATTGAAGCATGTAAGATCCTGATGGGATTTGATAGGGTAGATACCAGGAGGATGTTTCACCTTGTGGACTGGAACTAGGAGACACAGTTTAAGATGGACGAGAATTTTGTTCTTCTCAAGGGTTCTTTTCCCCAGAAACAGTAGACGCTGGATCATGAATTTATTCAAGGCTGAGTTAGATAAGATTTTTGGTGGACAAGGAAGTTAAGGATTATGAGGAGAGCATACAGGATAGTGAAATTAAGATGACCAGATCAGCCATAATCTTACTAATCTGTGGAACAGTCTCAGAAGACTGAATGGCCTACTCCTGCTCCTGAATGTAATGCTTCCAAGCTAATTTATGTATCATTATTCATCAAGCTCCTGTAGTGTCACATACTAAGAGGGTAATTTTGATTTTAATACACAAAAATGTAATGACAAGTCAGCAGGACCATTGATAGTTCTCATGATTAATATTCCCAAAGGGCTACCAGTTTGTGATTTCCTACTCATACAAAGTCAAAAGTATCTCCTGAAGTCACGCTATGTGTAATCTCCACTCAATTTTCATATATTCATAGATTTCAATATTTTCTTATGCATGTTGTATTTCTTGTGAAATAGTCCATGTTTGGACTCTGTCAATCTCAACTTCAATGTGACAAAGTCATTTATCATTCTTGATTCCTCTCCCAACCGAATAAACCCAACCATCTTGTAAACAACTTACCAATTATTACACATTCTAATTAAATGTTTCGACATACCTGGGGCATCCATTTTGGAGGTACAAAACTGGTGGTTTCAATGACAGATAATCCTGTTTCTGATAGAAGGTCGATCAACTTGATTTTTATTTCTGTTGGTACAATCACCTGAAAGCAATTCATTCAAATAATAACATTTCTGAACTGGTTGATTAGAAAAATACATTAAACAAAAAAAGACCAATCTTCTGAAAATGTTTATTACCGATGATCCAACAAATGGGGATTCTTGACAATGCATTAGAAGAGACAGCAAAGAGAGACTTGAGTGCTTTCCTAATGGAAACATTGTTAAAGAGGATGCAAAGTTTTAACACTCGGTCAAGAAAGCACAACAAAGCCTCTACTTTGTCAAGGGACTAAGGAAATTCGGCATGTCCCTAAAGACTCTAAAGACACAACATCCACAACCCGAGCTACAAACCTACTCTAAAACCTTAGAGACTCTTACCAATTTTTATAGATGTACCATAGAAAGCATTCTATCCGGGTGCATCATGGCTTGGTACAGCAATTAGTTGCTGCCCAGGACCATAAGAAACCGCAGAGAGTTGTGAACATAGCCCAGACTATCACACAAACAAACCTTCCATCCACTGACTCCAGCTATACCTCTCACTCTTTGGAAAGGCAGCCAACATCATCAAGGACCCCTCCCACCCCAGTTATAATCTCTTCCAATCTCTTCCGTCAGGTAGAAGATACAAAAGCTTCAAGAACAGCTTCTTCCCCACTGTTATTAGACTTCCTAATGGATCTCTCAAATTTCAAATTTAATTTTGACCTTGCTCTTTGTGCACGTTCTCATAGTAGTCCTCGCTCTGTTCTATTAGCCTTATGCACTTGGTATGGTATGACCTACTGTACTACATGCAAAACAAAACTTTTCACTATACCTGGATATATGTGACAATAATAAATTAAATCAAATCAACACTTTGGGACTTGCACAGAGTGCAATTGTGTATTGGAAAAATACACCTGAATTCCTTATGGTTTCCCGATAAAACAGAACTTCTCTTCACTAGCTGCTTCACTCAGAGCTGAATCTCAATGTTTTCACACCTACTTAATCATGTGGACCTGATGTGCCCTTAGCACTGTGACATCTGAGATCATCCCCTGTCAGACAAAGCAAGGATCAGTCTTGGTACATCATCACACAATAAAATGCATCAGAACGCTGCATGAAAACACTCCTCCTCTTTGATATTAGGTGGATATCATATGGGATACATGGCGTAATGAAATTTCCATCATGCAGTCTGTCTAACTAACTGACTACCTGAAGCCCAACTGCAAAACAGAAAATTCGTTCTGAAGTTATTATTTTCCCTTTCGGAGATGTTTACATTCAGCAGAAAATTAGTCAACGTACCTCAGTTCTAGGTCTATCTGTAAACTTCTAAACAAAAGCTGAAAGGTTAGTTGAATATAAGAACAGGAGTAAGCCAATCAGTCCCACAAGCCTGTCAATTCATTCAGCTAGTCAATTAAATCATGGTTGATTTGTAACAGAAATTCATCTGTGTTCCTTCCATAATTCTTAATGCTCTTGCAAAACAAAAATCTGACAATCCTAGTTTTGAAATTGTATCACCCAAACTATAAAAGCAAAGGTATGCTTAAGATAAATTAGAGAAGGATTTACAATACAGGTTGCTTACCTTAGTTATAGATCCACTAAATAATCCTATTCCATTCAAAGTGCAATGTACTCCAAAGTATGGCATTCAATATATTGTTTTCTTAAAGTAGGCATACCTTCTCATTCTGGAGACCATCCCTCGGTCCAACCTCAACGATCTTTACAAATTCAGGAAGACCTGGTATAACATTGTTCTAGAGGTTAAAAGAAGTTTCAGATTTAAGCCAGAGTCAAAGTTCTATTCAGCAAATCACCCATTTCTGAATTTCAGTGCAGTCATGAAACTTCAAAGCCAACATTCCTCTAATGTGTCAAACATGGCTCAGTTGGTAGTAATCTTGCCTCAATTCACAAGGTTGTAGTTTTAAGTCCCACACTAAGACATGCACACAGCAATCAAAGCTCCAGTGCAGTACCAAGGGAGTGATGCACTGTCAGAGATGCCTTCATTCAGATTAGATGTTAAACTGGCTGCTCAGATGGATGTAGAAGATCCCAAGTTATTTATTCCTCAGGCAACATCTCAAAAAAAAACAGATTATCGTAACTGTATCACATTTGTGTGAACTTATTGGAACAAATTGGTTGCTGTGCTCCTTATAGTGCAATAGTGACTACAAAAAGATTAATAGGATGCTATCTGGACTGAAAGGTTTGAGTCATAAGGAAAGGCTGGGACCTTTCGTTTGAAGTGTAGGAGACTAAGGGGTGATCTTATAGAGGTCTATAAAACCACGACAGGCATAGATAAGGTAGATAGCCAACAGCTTTTCCCCATAGTAGGAGAGTCTAAACCTAGAGGGCATAGGTTTAAGGCAAGACAGTAGAGATACAAATTCATTCAGAGGGACATATTTTTCACACAGACGGTGGTGAGTATCCGTAATAGGCTGCCAGAGGTAGTGGTGGAGCAAGTACAATTTTATGTTTAAGAAACATTTGGACAGGTATGGAGAGAAATGGACCAAATCCAGGCAAATGGGGCTAGATTAATTGTGAAAAATTAGGTGGCATGGACAAGTTGGATCGAAGGGTCTGTTTCCATGCTGAAAATCTCTATGACTCTATTACTTCAAGAGTATGTCATTGGTTATAAAGCACTTTGTCATATCCAATGATTGTGAAAGACACCATCCAAATATTAATCTTTATTTCATCTATTCTCAACTACATGACATACAATTTTAACAAAAGAGTAATACCTTATTTATAGTCTTCAGACATGACAATATTTCATGAAAATACCACAAATCTTGTAAACTATATAGTAGATGGACATGCTTGCTTTCATCTCACAAAGAGATCATACAGATTGATTGGACTATAAGTCAAGATAAACTTTTGCTTCAAATGACATACACCATTTTACGTGAAGATTGGGCAGATTTTCATAATGAGACATCCAGCTTTAAGTCAAAGCTGCTGTTTTCAAGCTTAGCTACCTCCAGTGGGTCAGATAAAGCTTGCAATGGTAGTTGGAGCTCATGACTTTCACTGAATCCTTTCCGTCTGTACAGATATCAAATATGACATCCAAGTATTTAGTGTTCCAAACCAGTTTGCGTTACTGATTAAAGATGTTCAGTCTGAAATTGGGAAGGCAGCAGAAACATAAACAAATATTAACATGTATTACTTCTGAACACATGAAAACAAATGGCAACATTGACAACAAAATATTAATGCAAATTTATTTTTGTTTTAACTTGTTTTTATTTTGTTGAGCTCATCCCAATAGAAGACTTTTACAATGCAAACACACATTGGTCATTCAATAGTGACTTTGAGAGAACCTTTGAGTTGTGTTTCAAAGCAAAACGTTTGCTGAACCATTAAATCTCCTCAGCTCCTGCTGTTTCTGGGAAATAGCACTGATATTTCAAGTAGTTTCTTACAATTATACTTTCCCAATGGCTATCAATACAACGCTCAATTAATTACATTGTGGTTTATCAGTTTGTTAACCATTCTGGCATTACTGTAGGCTGTGAGCAGTTAAACCAGAAAAAAAACGATTGCCTCCTGACCATACTCTGCTCCATTACTTTTTGAACACCAGGACCCCCATTGCAATTCATTTCAGCAAATCAAATTATTTATTTAGTCAAATGAAAATGATTGAGCCAACTTGCTCAGTAAATGGTATCATGATTAAGCACCAACAAATATCTTTTTTTCACTAATGGTAATTATAAAGACCCCAGCATATCCTCCAACCGGCCCTAAAATACACACACCACTTTGTGAGGGATGTACGTGGCTCAGTGACCAAATTTGTCTTTTTCAGTCTTCTGTTTTGCATTAATTTTTGATATGCAATTATCCTGATTAGGTTAGGTGTTGATATCAGAGCGTCCAGAGTTAACATAAGCTAGAGATTAGCTAATAGTGGCCTGGAGCATCATACCTGTTGCCCTAATGGGAAAGCAGTGTCACCAATGGAGAACCAGTCCATGTTGACCCCGGTACTCAGACATTCTTTGATGGTCGAAGGTACGTTCCCCATGGATTTGCCTCCCGTCCACACACACAAATACACGGACAATGGCCGAGTCACTCAACCCGGCCCTTTCAACACGATCGCCGGGTAAACAATTCCAAAACAAAAGGTATTAAAAAATAAAGTTGTTTACACTTTTTTTTAGAAAACGATAAGACGCCCCGGTGATGACTGCAGGAGAGATGTGATGCTGATGAACTGATGGTGGAGCGGTATCCATATACCCACTGGGAATGCCCTGCTCTCCGCAACGCAAACACTGCATCAGCGCACGCCCAGTCTATGCGGCTGCAGCCATCAGCTGGAAAATGCAGCTGGACGTGGACCCCAGCACATACACTTGGCTGGTGGAAAATGCCGACCAGCCTCGGCACACTGAATATCATATTTTCCGGAGCAGTGGATTATAACAAAACAAAATGAGCTTTTCATTATACTCAAAGTACGTTTTATGGGTCGGCTGAGTCATGAAGTTCTGAGTTGAAGTCCCACTCCACACAGTGATCGTAGCTGAAATGCTGGGGGAGTGCTGCACTGTCATATGCGCTGCCGTTTCATTGAGTTAGACGTTGAGAGAGATTCTGCTTGCTCCTGCAGGTGGCCCTAAAATATCCAGTGGCATTCTTTTCCAAAGAAGAGCAGGGGAATTATCCTACAATGTCACTGAGTCCTAGGGATGTACAGCATGGAAACAGACCCTTCAGCTCAACTCATCCATGCTGACCAGATATCCTAAATAAATCTAGTCCCATTTTCCAGCATTTGGCCCATATCCCTCTGAGCCCTTCTTATTCATATACGCATCCAGATGTCTGTTAAGTGTTGTAACTGTACTAGCCTCCACCACTTCCTCTGGCAGCTCATTCCTTACACTCACCACCCTCTGCATGAAAAAGTTGCCCATTAGGTCCCTTTTAAGTCTTTCCCCTCTCACCTTAAACCCCTCTAATTTTGGACTCCCCTACTCTGGGGAAAATATCTTGACTTCACCCTATCCATGCCCCTCATGATTTTGTAAACCTCGGTAAGATCACCCTTTAGCCTCTAACGTTCCAGGGGAAATAGTATTCAGCTTCTCTCTATAACTCAAAACCTCCAACCCTGGCAACATCCTTGTAAATCCTTTCTGAACCCTTTCAATTTCCACAACATCTTTCCTCCAAAGAGGCTGGTATCCCATCACTAAGTCACCCTTTATTTACATGTAGAGAGTACTTGACGCTGATCCAGCATCCTCAAAGCCAGCTGTCCAGGTGAATAGAATGTCTGACACTCCTGTTTATAACTGTCAGCCAGGGCTCCCTGATTGGGACCAGATTAATGGTCCCAATCAGAGAACTCATATTCTATGAGCTCCACCTGGTTGACCTCATTACAATCTCTACAGTCCTGATTAATATTTATCCCAAAATCCACATTACTAAAGCGGATGTAAGACCCTTCTTACATTGCTGAACTTGGGAGCTTACTGTGGGCAAATTGGCCACTGTGTTTTGCTTATTCCACACTTCAAAGTGCTTCATTGATTATAAAGTGCTTTGGAATGTCAAGAGGCTATGCAAAGTGCTGTATATAAATGCAAGTCCTTCTTTTAATTTTGGATATAGTGGCCCAGCAACACAGCTGCAGACTGTCTGATATTTGCCCCTAAGATCCCAATTTGGCTGCCTGACATTTCCAGCCAGAAGTATTGGTGTTCAGGGGAGAAGTCACTGGCAGGACAAGAGGCAGAATATTTATTTAAGTCAATCTTGTGCGCATTTCCGACAATCCTCTTTAGATTTTAGTACGCCCCAGTGCCTGTTGTGCCAGACAATAACTGTGTGATGCTAACCAATGGGAGCACCCTTCACCCAAAGTGATCAGGATATAAACTTTATGCTCTATGCCTCATTTCAAATGGGCATTGTTTACAATAGACTGAACCCACAGGCTTTGTATGCTATCTATAATCAGTTTAGCATCTTATCAATGGAGTGAAAATTCATTCCTTCCAACAACAGTTGATTTGCCACCATAAGCAGCATTTTGTGAAAGTCAACACCCAATAGCCTGGCAGCAGTCTCATTCATCCTAGACAATCTTCTATGCCACTTTTATGCCAACCAGACTGGCAGGTTATGGACTGTCTAATGTGTAATAAGTGGCAGCTCTTAGGGCATGGCTCATGATTCCTCTCAGGAATGTGTGCACAGCTGCGGTTCTGACCTAGAATAAGAGCATGCTGCCCAAAAAATAACATTGGGCAAACTGTCGGCAAGTTCAAACACTTCATTTGCCTGTGCCATTTAGGGGCAGCTTTGCAATATGACCTGCAATAATCCACGTTTTTGAGCTGAGCCATTGGAATCTCCTTCTTCTGCATGTAGGACTTGCTCTCTTACACAATGGTGGGTTTCGCAGGTCACAGCTGATCTTCTCATGGTCTTCTTGTGTTGCTACATGCTATTCTGCCACGAGTTCTTGCTGTGAGTCTTTACTGAGGTGCTGGCTTCCAGGTGTGTTTGCTTTCATCCACCCTTACCCCAGACCTTCCAGAATATTCTGAGGAAGGGTCACCCGGACCTCAAACATTAACTCTGTTTTTTCCTTCACAGGTGCTGCCAGACCTGCTGAGCTTTTCCAGAAACTTTGCTTTAGTTCTTGATTTACAGCATTCGCAGTTCTTTCGGTTTTTATTCCAGAATATTCTGTGGCCTTTGGCCAATGGTGTTATTAGCTGGGCTCATAGCATCCAATGAGGTCGCGCCAACACCCCTTACTGCTGCCATGCCAGAGTGCACATCTTCGGGCATTCAAGATCCCAGAACAATCCTGGGGCTGGTTGTGGCTGGTTTTCCCCTTAACCTTTGTGACCTCTTTGACCTTAGTTTCCACAGCTCTCTGTGGCCAAAAGCTGCTGGCTGCTGTTTCATTTAGTTCAGCCAATTTTCTATCAGGCTCAATTTCACTGGCTGTGGGTCAATTTAAAATGTCCAATGCTGGGCTTGTGGTCGCCTGACCTCAAGTGGGTGGCATTTAAAGCAGAAATCACTCACATAAAAGATTACCTTGAGGGAGAAACAGTGAGTATCAACATGTGACTAAAGATATTAAGGTTAAAATGAAAAATGTAAAGCAGGTTTGTGATAACTATAAGGTTCATAATGCAATAGAAAACCAAGCCAGCTACTAAAAGTAAAGAGAAGACCTGAAGAAGGAGAAGGGAACAAGGGAAATGTGTGTGTGAGTCAATTAGTCAGTAAAATGAGAAGAAACTCTAAACTCTTTTGCAAACACATAGATGATAATTTGTTACTAGAAGTGAGGGAGAGATAAGTAGGTACCAAAGGAGTGATACTAATGACACCAAACTTGGGAAGTGTAGCAAAAAGTGAGGATTTTACCAATCAACTAATATAGGACATCGATCACCCAGAACTACTCATTAAAAGCAAGGTCCACCAATTTAAAGCAAACGTTTATAAATCACTGGTTAAGCTTCAACGACCACATTGTGTTCAATTCTGTCTTCATACGTTTGGAAGGAAGGTAAGGCCTTGGAGGGAGTGAGGGGGAGATTTACTGGTATTGTATCAGGCATTAGGTGATTTCAGTTATGTGGAAAGATGAGAGGGGGAGACGAGATAGACAGGGAAAAGCGAAGGTTGGAGGAAAATGTTTCCGAAATATTCAGAATTAGTAAAGGTGTCAGTAGAATAAATAAGGAGAAAGATGGGTAATTAGAGGCCGTCTCCGTAGGCTCAACGTTGCATTATTCTGTTCCTCCCTGCCCCAGTGAACATCAGGATCACAATGATCATCTTTAGAAACCAACATTCTCTTTGAAGTATTACAATAAAATGATGTATCCCCCATGCCCTTCTCAAATATGTTTTTTTTTCCAAACACAGCAAGACAATTATTATCGACAAATTCTCTTCAGAGTTCTCCAGGTGTCATTCAGAGATAGACTGCATTGAGAGCAAGAAATTCAGGTTTTTCAGACTGTCATTTTGTACAAGTTGTTATCTCTCTTTCGTTCACTTGTACAAATAAACTTTAATTAAGGCAAGTTGAAATCTTCACTGCTTTAGAAACATAACAATAATCTAAAATAGTTGTTCTGCTCTTCTGCCAGTTATTCCAGATAATCAAATCAACAAACAGTTCTTATTAAAGGACAGAAGAAAATTATTACTATTGCAACCAGTCAGGTGAAATAATTTCCTCCTACGTTAGAATAAATACAAAGTAAAACATTGCTAATTCTATCTGAATATGGTGGTATCTTATAACATTACACAATAACGTGTTAAAGATGTGAAGATTAACATGTTTTATTTTCATTTATAAAATTGGCATATCTACAACATAGTGAAAGTTAAAATAAAATATAGGATATATTTAAAAGATCTGATTGAACAACATGGGATTAATGACGAGCATTATTTTTGCCCTTAACTAGCGCAAATACTTTTTAGTTGTGTAGTCTTATACATCTTCAGATATTCCATTGACAAATGTTTAATATTCCAAATGCAAGATTGTTAACACGGAGCAAGATGACATTAATAAAATGGTTAATATCTCATTAGATCATGACCTGATTTAAGTATATTTTAAACCCCCTGGGTATTTTTGTATGCATACCTCATTTGACCCTGTACCTTGTACACTTTTGGTTCTTAATAGCTGCATTGTAGCAGAAGGTACTCTTACTATTTTTACAAATGTTAACAGCATTTATAAAAACAGCCACTAAACTGGACTCAGTTCTTTCAAAGCAATCATTGTTCATCCAGCTTTCCAGTTTCCATTCCTCTTGAGGGGCTCCATATGCTTTAAAGATTAATTCTCGCTCCATTTGTCCTCTGTCCAGCTCCTGCAATTTTGTTGCAAACTTCAGACACTTTTTAAAAATCGAGTCATTGGAAGTTATCGGATTTGCAACATAAAGTACAATTAGGTGTGCTAATTTAGTCACTTAGTTTAATTGCCTGCCATATATAGGATCAACAAAAATTTGTGGTGACAATTCTAAAAGCAATTTGAAAACATTATTCATTCACCCTACCTCAATGTGACAAGATATTGCTTAATTAGATTAAAACCAATCCACTGTTCATTGAATTTAACACCTTGTCAAAAACAAAGGAAAAAATTCCACAGGATGTGACAGTTTATGAGCTGCAGAAACTGGGCAAGTTTCTTATTGTGGATTACTTAAAGTATGTTCAACTAATAGGTCAGCATGCATATTTACATGTGTGTCCATATTGTCTGGGCTGTTAAGGTGAGTATGGCATAGTAATGGAAAATTTCAGCATGGAGAAGACGGTCCTTCATATCTACGGCAAAAGAGCGTGGCTAATAGTATCCGAAAAGGAAACTAAGCTAGTTACAAAATCAAAGCATCACATAGAACAGACAGAAGCCATTCTGCCCATTAAACCGGTGATGGCTCTTTAGAAGAGCTTTCCAACTTATCTCACTCCCCTGCCCTTTTCCAACATCCCTACAAATTTCTCCAGTTTAAAAATGTATCCAATTCCCTCTTGAAAGTTACTACTGCATCTGTTTCCACTGTTGTATTGAAAGGAAATATTAGATCTTCAACAACTGATTCAAGATTGTTTTGTATGTCATCCTGAAGCTTTAACATTATTAGAAGGCTGGACAATTCCAAAAGTGATAAAAAGCACATACTTCATCATAATAAACATTAGCCATGTTAGGGTCGAGTATGAAATTGGAAATCACAATACATTCTGATGTTAGGATATCCTACCATGGAGTCCCAGCCTGGAGGAAGCCCAGTGCAGACACCCAGCCTCGAGGAAGTCCAGCGCAGCCACCCAGCCTCGAGGAAGCCCAGCGCAGACTCCTAATCTCAAGGAAGCCCAGCGCAGACTCCTAGCCTCAAGGAAGCCCACCGCAGACTCCCTGCTTTAGTAGGACAGTAGTGCTAAACCTTTACCTGTATTTTCCTAATTTATGCTTAATTTATGCTTATTTTGTGTCTAGGTATCTTTGTAACTAAGATGGCATCAGAAATGGTGACTTTGTACACTTCACTGTACTCAGGTATCTCTGTACTTCTGTACTTCAGTATATATGACAATAAACCTAATGCTAATTCTAACTACAACTTGCATTTATATCTTATAGTAACATATCCCAATATATGCCAAACCATGTCACAATAACAAAAAAACAATTGCTGGAGTTCAAGGACACAAGGGTAGCCAGAGTCGAGACAGTAGAGTTTGAAGAACATTTAGAAGGCAGGACGAAAGGCAGGAAGAAAGGCAAGAAGGATGGAATGATTGACAGACAATGTGTCAAAGGTTTGAAGCCAAAGGAGATGAAAGTTTGAAAGTGAAACAGAGGAAGAGAAGAAGGAAAAGGAAATTAGAGTCAAAAGCAATGTTACATGCTGGCATGTAGAGCTGGAGGCAGTCATAAAAGTGAGACCTGAGCAAATTTATTGATCCAGACTTGAGTTTTGAATTTACAGCAACAATAGACAGAGAACAACTGAAAATTATGAGGTCATGAACAATGGGGAACTAAAGATTTAGTAAAGGACAGGATGAGTTTAGCAGAGTTTTGAAAGAATGTCGAGACATGGGCAATAGAGTATTAGAGTTATCAAGCTGCGGAATAATGAAAGCAGGGATGATGGTTTTAGTAAGAGTGGACTGAATGACAGATGTTATGTCATTGGTAATGGATAAAGATTAACGGTCAGTTTTGAGTCACACGGAACATGGCAGTTGCGCACTTTCAATACTCAGATTTACTCAGGAAAGGAAATTGAATCAGTTGCAAAGTTGTAAAAGTTTGGCTGCAACCAAATTAAATACTTTCCATCACACCAACGTTAAGTTGGGAAACTTGTTGGCCAAAAATGTCTTAGCAATAGATTAGAACAGCCGTGGTCAAGATGTTAGAGACTGCTGCTAAAAAGGTGTGAGTGGGAGTCACCAGCTGATCCCATGTCTATAGATAACATCACTAACAGCATGCACGTAAAGTTTAAGAAGGGACTAAAGGTGGAAGCTTGAGCAACACCCAAGATCGCAGTGTGGGTGTAGCAAAAATAATTGTGCAGACCAAGAGGCAGCAACTTTGTAACAGAAAGAAGCAAAGCTAAGGACCAATAATTCAATGGAGATATTCAGAAGTGGAGAAATGGTGGAACAATTACATAGAACATAGAACATAGAACATTACAGCGCAGGACAGGCCCTTCGGCCCTTGATGTTGCGCCGACCTGTGAAACCAATCTGAAGCCCATCTAACCTAAACTATTCCATTATCATCCATATGTTTATCCAATGACCATTTAAATGCCCTTAAAGTGGGCAAGTCTACTACTTTTGCAGGCAGGGCATTCCACACCCTTACTACTCTCTGAGTAAAGAACCTACCTCTGACATCTGTCCTATATCTATCACCCCTCAATTTAAAGCTATGTCCCCTCATGCTAGCCATCACTATCCGAGGAAAAAGGCTCCCACTGCCCACCCTGTCTAATCCTCTGATCATCTTGTATGTCTCTATCAAGTCACCTCTTAACCTTCTCTCTAACGAAAACAGCCTCAAGACCCTCAGCCTTTCCTCATAAGACCTTCCCTCCATACCAGGCAACATCCTGGTAAATCTCCTCTGCACCCTTTCCAATGCTTCCACATCCTTCCTATAATGCGGTGACCAGAACTGTACGCAATACTCCAAGTGCGGCCGCACCAGAGTTTTGTACAACTGCAACATGACCCCATGGCTCCAAAACTCAATCCCTCTACCAATAAAACCTAACATACTGTACGCCTTCTTAACAACGCTATCAACCTGGGTGGCAACTTTCAGTGATCTATGCACATGGACACCGAGATCTTTCTGCTCATCCACACTACCAAGAATCTTACCATTAGCCCAGTACTCTGTATTCCTGTTACTCCTTCCAAAGTGAATCACCTCACACTTTTCCGCATTAAACTCCATTTGCCACCTCTCAGCCCAGCTCTGCAGCTTATCTATGTCCCTCTGTAACCTGCAACATCCTTCCGCACTATCCACAACTCCACCGACTTTGGTGTCATCCACAAATTTACTAACCCATCCTTCTATGCCCTCATCCAGGTCATTTATAAAAATGACAAACAGCAGTGGCCCCAAAACAGATCCTTGAGGTACACCACTAGTAACTGAACTCCAGGATGAACATTTCCCATCAACCACCACCTTCTGTCTTCTTACAGCTAGCCAATTTCTGATCCAAACCACTAAATCACCCTCAATCCCATGCCTCCGTATTTTCTGCAATAGCCTGCCATGGGGAACCTTATCAAATGCTTTACTGAAATCCAAATACACCACATCAACCGCTTTACCCTTATCCACCTGTTTGGTCACCTTCTCGAAGAACTCAATAAGGTTTGTGAGGCACGACCTACCCTTCACAAAACCGTGTTGACTATCCCTAATCAAATTATTCCTTTCTAGATGATTATAAATCCTCTCTCTTATAATCCTTTCCAACACTTTACCCACAACCGAAGAAAGGCTCACTGGTCTATAATTACCAGGGTTGTCTCTACTCCCCTTCTTGAACAAGGGGACAACATTTGCTAGTCTCCAGTCTTCTGGCACTATTCCTGAAGACAATGACGACATAAAGATCAAAGCCAAAGGCTCTGCAATCTCCTCTCTAGCTTCCCAGAGAATCCTAGGATAAATCCCATCCGGCCCAGGGGACTTATCTATTTTCACACCTTCCAGAATTGCTAACACCTCCTCCTTATGAACCTCAATCCCGTCTAGTCTAATAGACTGTATCTCAGTATTCTCCTCGACTACATTGTCTTTTTTGTCTTTTAGTCAGTTTGAGGAAAAACATGATTGACCAAGCCTCTACTTGGTGACTTTAGTTACAATGTTCTTTGTGTGTTATGGAGGTGGGTGTAGTTTGAGTAACACATAGTCAATTTCTGATACAAACAATGTCACACCTTGCAATTGCTTTTCAGGGTATTTTCTAATTTATTTCTATGGTCTGTAATGCTGTACTTCTTATTTCTTTATTTTTCTCATCTTTTATTCCCTAAGAGTTTGTACTGAAGAATCTGTACCTAGGTACCTTGTCCGCGCTTGATGGCACTTTAAGTGGTGACTTGTAAACGTTTCACTGTACTTTTTTAAGTACATGTGACAATAAAGCTAATTCAATTCAATTTTTTAAAAAACTCAACCCGCCAAACTGTTTAAACACGTATTTTTGTATTTAATTTAGTCAAAGCAGACCAACATACAAATTTCATGAAATTGAACATGGCTTTGCTCCCAGCACATGTCTTGTTTACATCAATTGGACATGCGACAGGAGTTAAAATAAGAAAACTCATGAAAATAGACATGGGATTCCACTCCAAAATTAATCTACAGTCGATCATATTGCTGCTTACTGATATCTATAATTGCTGCTTGCAGTCAGCAGTGTCTGCTCTGTTTATTGTCTGCATGCCATAAGCAGAGGGCACAATGTTGAGCGCTTTGTAGTTGCTGGAAATGTTGTCAAGAAACAAATCAGATTTGTGGGGAGTTTATAAGGAAGACTAGAAACAAGAGGAATTGATAGTGGGCGGAATGCTCAAAAACCTCAGCTCAAGCGATAGTTCTGTAGCACTGTAGACCTTAGATGAACATTCACTCCATTGATCTACAGACCCATCATCATTGCATTACTGACAGCTAAAAAAGGTCAGGCTTATTTCAAAGTTGGTAATTTTACAGAATTTGCAAAATACACAGTGAGAATAGTCTGAACTATATGGATTTTATTCATTTGTAATCCCTAAACAGCACCCAAAGTTTTTGTTTAATCACAAGTTTTATCTGTGCAGTAGACTTTCAGCTATACATTAATAGCTTGCATTGTTTTTGTCCTAGCTTACAATCTTATAGAAAGCAAGTGATACCATGGATTTTGCCAGAGATATTAAACTGAAAGGATCACATCAGATTGAAAACAGTGCAGGAAGATTTATAAATCCAAATCTTTCATGAACTATCTCCACCCCTGTAAAACTTAGCAGTTAATGACAAAATCATGTAGGATCTGCAAGAACATGCATCCCCTGCTTTTCCCCTTTCACTAAGTCTTGATGATTCTCTGGGTAGCACTCAACTTCCATGAAAAAAGCCTTAGATTATAAAAGCACTGTATGTGGTAACAAGTACGCTTTGAGTAAAGAACCAGACATTGGATCCAGCTAATTAATCCACAATTTAAATGTTGGAATTTAAAGCTGCTGTTTTATAAACTGACATCACCTTATAGAAGATGTTTAAAGGTTGCATACATGAGTTAAACACCTTGAGTATATATGTAATGCTCTCACGACTTACAACACCTACCATGGATATTCCGCATATTGAGAGCCTCTCGTCACAGCCAAGCTGTCTATGGAAGTAGCAGTGGGAGTAAGACACGTAAGGGGGAGAAACACAGAGGGGATCAACCTGCATTGCTCATCTGCATATTTTGGCAGACCACTGGAGTGTGACATTGGCAGGAGCTGAGGATGGGCCTCCTACAATCCTCAAGCTCAGGAACTGAAGTGTTATCCGAGAGACAGAGACACTGGAAAGGTCAAGCAGAAAAAAAATTTCCAAAATATTGAGAGGAGAAATGAAAGAAACATACTCTAAACAACTTTCACAGATGTTACATGATGAAAACGTATGCTCATTTTAAGGCTGTACAGGAAATTCTTTGAGCTAATTGCTTTGTTATAAAGGATAAAGTGAAATCAGATTAATGCTTTCAGACCAGGTTCAGACATCCTGAAAAGAATACTGTTTTACTGTATTCTCTGATGTGACCTGTAGAAGTGAACACAATCTGTACAGTAAGTTTAGAGTGGGCAGGTCAGCAGCAAAAAAAGAAGTGTCTCTCATTGGAGACCGCCTTCTACCAATGGTGTCTCCCCCAGTTAGGCAGAATGCTTTTGAACAAGAATCCACTGTTTTCTTGTGCCACAAACCCCTCCAATACTCTGCCCCCCACCTCAGAAGGCTGCAGGTGAGTCTGACAGGGTTTGGGTCTGACAGTCCCACATGGCAAGAGACCCTGCCACCTTTGGACTCGATTAAATACCCTGCCTAACTTAGACACAGGAAAGAGTGTTCATGTTTATTGTAGTTATTTTTGGAACTCAAAATGTTAAGTTTGTCTTTCCCTCCACAGGTGTTACGAGACCTGTTGAGTTTCTCCAGCACTCTCTATTTTTATTTCAAATCTCCAGCATCTGTACTACTTTGCTTTTACTTAATGTTCATACAGATTTTTTGCTCCAATCCCCAACACCCGAAAGAAAACTTTTTGCCTGTACTCAGTTTGATCTTATATCTATGTGTCCTTGCTCGCAATCTCTGGGAAAGGTATGAAGTAGAATTTCCACCAACACAACCCTGATCTCCTCATAGAATCCCTACAATGTGGAAGCAGACCATTTGGCCCATCAAGCCCACATCAACCCTCCCAACCAGACCCTCCTTCTACCCTATCCCCGTAACCCTGCATTTCCCATGGCTAATCTGCCAAATTTATACATCCTGAACACTACAGGACAATTTAGCATGACCAATCTAAGCTAACCTGCACATCTTTGGATTGTGGGAGGAAACCAGAGCACCTGCAGGAAACCCAAACAGACATGGGGAGAATGTGCAAACTCCACACAGTCACCTGAGGGTGGAATCGAACCCGGGTCCCTGGTGCTGTGAGGCAGCAGCGCTAACTAGTGAGTCACCGGGCTGCCCCATCAGTTCAGTGACAGGTCAGCAGTGGCCCTGAAAAACATCAGAAATAATGATTTGTACCCTGTCTGTAGGCTTTTAATGAACTTCTGCCAAAGTTGTAGCAGGAAATGGGGAGAATTCATTCAGAAGGCAGTGAAAACTGATTATATATATCTATTCTTTCCCGTTCCTTCATCATTTTAATTACCTACATTAAATAATTCATTCATAAGTACATAACAACTAGGAGCAGGAGAAGGCAATTTAGCCCCTCACACCTGCTCCACAATGTGATGCTGATCTCATCTCGGCCTCAACTGCATTTTCCTCAGTGTCCTAGCATTCACCACACTCTGGGATAGTGAATTCCATAGGTTCATGACCCTTTCAGAGCAGTAATTTCTCCTCATCTCTGTTTTAAATCTGCTAACTCTTTATCCTAAAACTATGACCTCTCATTCTAGAACACCCTAAATGAGGAAACATCCTTTCTACATCCACTTTGTCAATACTCTTTATAATCATTTGTCTATCTCCTTTATATACCATCCTATATACCTCAAGTAGATCTCCTCTCATTTTACTAAACCCCTGCGATTATAGGTCTAAACTGCTCAATCTCTCTTCATAAAAATAAACCTTTTCTCTGGAATCAATCTAATGAACCTCCTCTGAACTGGCACCTATATAATTATATTCCTTCTCATGTAAGGGGACCAAAATTGAATGCAATACTCCAGGTGCATGTGTCAGTAATGCACAGTACAGTTGCAGTAAGACTTTCCTAATTTTATACTCTATTCCTTAAGCAATAAATTTTTTAAAAATTGTTTGCTTTCCTTATGATTTGCTGTACCTGCATACTAGTTTTCTGAGATTCATGCACAAAGACACATGAATCACTCTGCAAAGCACTCAGAAGTTTCTCTCTGTTTTGGTAATAAGTTGTCTATCTATTTCTCCAACCAAAATGGATAACCTCTCACTTATCCACGTTAAACTCCACCTGCCAAATTTGGTCCATTAACCTAAACTATCCATATCTACTTGTAAATTTCTAATTTCTTCATTGCAACTTACTTTCCCACCTACTATAGTGTCAACTGCATATTTAGCTCCAGTACATTCTAGCCCTGCATCCAAGTCATTCATTATATTGTAAATAGTTTGGGCCTCAGGACCAAACCCTGTGGCATCCTACTAGTTACAGCTTGCCAACTAGAAAGAGACTCATTTATCCTGCCTCTACATTCTGGGGATTAGCCAATCCTCCATCCAAGCTAATAAATAATCTCTAACCTCATGTGATCACTTTCGCTATTTTCACAAAAATGTCTTAATTTTTTCTTTGCATTTGTACCTTCTCACACCAAGTAGCTTGAATACGTTCTATTAATAGCAAATATGCCATGCAGCTTCTGTTGCCTCAAAATCCTATTGTCGTGCAGAACACAAAATCCCCAAATTTACTGTTCATTTCCCCATGTCAGAGTCAGTCATAAATATTATTCTTTTTTTGGCTATGTTTGCTGCAGCTTTGAAATAATTTATACAATATTATCCAACATACTTGGGTACTGACTGTTGTACTGTTAGCTACAACTCAGTTGCTAGGACTCTTGTTCATCAGTCACAGATTGTGGATTCAAGTCCCAGTTGAGAGACCTTGCTACAAATTCTGGATTGACTCTCCAGTCTAGTACTGAGTGGGTGTTCCACTGTCAGAGAAGCTGTTAGAGAACCTGTTAGGGAGGTTTGAAAGATTCTATGGCACCATTGCAAAGGAGACCAGAGATGGTCTAGCCAGTACTTATTGCTTAACCAACATCAAAAAAGATAACTAGCAATTTTCACATTGTGACTTGTGGGACCTAAGAAATATGTGGAGAGAATGGATCAGTTGGGATTATATTACTGGAGTTTAGAAGAATAAAGGGGGAGGGATCTCATAGAAATCTGTAACATTTTCACAGTTCTAGACAGGATAAATGCAGGAAGGATGTTCCCAATGACCAATGAGTCCAGAACCAGGGGTAACAGATGAGGTAGCTTATTTTGGACTTGGATAAGAAGGAATTTCTTCATCCAGAGAGTGGTGAGGCTGTGGAGTTCTTTGTCACAGAAAGTAGTTTAGGCCAAAACATTGGATGTTTCGAAGAAGGAGATAGACATACATCTTAGGGCTAAAGGAATCATGGATACGGGGCAAAAGTAGAAAACAGGTACTGAGTTGGATGATCTGTCAAGATCGTATTAAGTGGTGAAGAATTTAAGGCATACTCTCAGTCCTATTTTCTATGTTTCTATGACCTTGTTGTGTGCAAATTGGCTGCTGCATTTCTATGTTGCCATAGTGACCACATTTCAAAAAGTGAGTGTTCTTGGCTGTAAAGTAAGTTGGGATGTCCTGCAGTTATGAAAAATGCTGAATAAATGTATTTATTTCTTTCTTTCGGATAAGCAATGTTTCTGTTTTTGTTTAAGGGAACTTATTCGAGGCACTGCACAATAACAATTGCCAGAACCTTCAGAGTTTGGAGATGGGAAGGACACTTCACTGGTTGGGATTCCAATACACTGAGATTTTGAAAAAGCTATCCAATTAGTCCCAATTCACTGCAATTTATTCCCTTTTCAAGTTCCCTTCCCTAATTCAATTTTGCAAGTTACTATTGAATCTACTGTATTCCAGGCAATCACTAGAAGAGACAACGTCAAAAATTTTTTAATCTCCTCTAATTATCTTAAACCTAACTCCTCTGTTTTTTAAACAACATAATCAGCTTGTGTTGTCACCTTCAAACTTTTCTGTACATGAAACCCTTGTTCCTTTAACATCATTTCTCCACCTATTTCACTATGTTCCCATGAAATAGTACCAATTGAATTCTATTAGCTCTCCTCATTCTTCCTTTCACACTTCTCTGCATCGAACTTCATGCCAATAACTGCTTATCAATTCCTGATGTCTGCTTCTATTGTCCTAAATATTGACTGCACTAATCACAAATTGCTGCTCAGGTACAAATTGAATGGGTGTACAGGAATTAGTGGACAGAAATAATTGTGACTGAACAGTAAGACAGGAACATAAGAATCTAACTTCATGTACATATTCTTGTGCAACTATAAATCTTAACTCTTCCTAACATTTCCACATGATGCACCCCAATGTCTGCTCTGACTGCTGAGACTCTTTTGGCCAATATCCCATTGGCCTAGGTATAGACTGCCCCATACGCACCTGAGTAATAACAGTCTTTATCACCAGATCATTGGGCAGCATTAGGGTACTGAGGAAGGGCCTGCAATAAGAAAGAGGAGAAAATGTGGTGAACATTTCACTGTCCCTTTTTCCTTTCTTGTCTCTCATGGTCTGCCTAGACTTCCCTGTTGCCAATGACCTGGTGAGCCCCTCACTGCAGACGAGTTGACAATGAACAGCCAAGGCTAGGTGATCATGCATCCTATTTGAAGTGTTGCTAAAGCATGCAAGCCATTGGTGAGGATGAACACCACATTTAATCTTGAAGACAAGATCTCAAAAGCCTGATACCCCTCCAATCTCTTAGAAAGCCTGCACGATACAGCTTGAATAGCCGCCAGTGTGCGACATATTCTTCATTCTTGTTCAGGATGTAAACTCTTCACAAATAATGTGCTAATCTGCAAATAGGCAAGGCATAAATGCTGAGAGCATGCAGATAGGTGTTAAGTGAGAGAGTTCCAACAGAATAAGCAAGCAGCTCTGAGATTCAGCTTTGTTCAGTCCATGAGCTGGGTTCCTATCCCTGCAGCATCCTTTCAATGCTTGTTGCTGGTCCAACTTTCATTGCATGCCTGTGCTTCCTAAGCACCTTGCAAGTGGACTGGAGAGGTTCCATGAGGGGTTGACAATTATTGGATTTCAATGTCCGTGAACAAGGGGAGCATGAGGCTGGAGCCCATGGCTCATGCCTGGAGATGGTGTTTGATGCTGAACAATGTGAAGATAGACAATGAGCTAAAGTCTCCAAGTATCTGCTCTGACTTCCACACAGAGAATTCTCGACATCTTGTTTGATTGTATCATTTGGGAAGATGGGAAGCTGAATATTAATGAGAAAAGCAGTGCTGTTAATGGGGTTTTTAACAAACAATAATCTTACCTAATTGGCAACTTGCTACTGCCTAGCGAGAAACTTGCTGCACCATTTGGCGGATGTAGAAAAGATGCAGCGAGTTGTTCCTGACCTCGAGAGGGACTTCGCCAGATTTCTCACACAATTCTGCCCCAAATCTCACCAACGTCTACATCGCTCAGGCCTCTACGAGATTCCATCTATTTTGACTTTCTTTCTGGCTTTTAGCAAACTCTTTGTAAATTCCCCACATGCGCACCACTGAATAACATCAGAACAGAACTTTATTTTTGTGGTTGAAAATGAGCCTCCAATGTTCTGTAGTAAATATAAACCATTTCTTAAAAAAAAGGCAGTTTTTTTTTCTGTTGCATCATACTTCCCCAGAGTGCATGTAAAGTATGTTGCCTGGACAAATAAATACAATATTGTGGAATACCAGCTGAAAATTACGCAAAAGTATGGTTTCTCTAACCAGCCTTGTCTGCAGTTTGTAAATAATGGTCAGCCAACCTCCCCCTCCTGGCGCCGGCGCAGCCTCATTGCGCCACTTTTTGTGGCTTTGCTGGTTCAGAAAAAACAGTTCCCTGAAATATAGCATGCAAGGGATCACTAATCCTTAAAGACAAACTACCTTATTTTAATAAATGGGCAACAGGATAATTAATAACAACGCGTCATTTCTGTTAATTTCTGTTGATTCTAAAATGTTTCTCAAGTGAATCATCAGGACAGCACTGAGATAGCTCACTTGAAGAGGGTGACAAGGACCTCAAATTCTGAAAATGTCCTGTTTTTAGACTGTTGGAAGAACATTTTAGCAATCGCCTCCCGTCAAATGCAGCTGCCTCCCTCCCCGCTTTCAAAATCCTCCTGAAAACATTTCACCCGCAGAAATCCTTTTCTTTGATTCTGAGAAGGAAGAGCAAATTAAACTCCATGGAGGAAAAAAAGACATGATGGAACAATTGAGGTTTGGGAAATAAGTTTACAAGTAGATGAACAACAGAGGAGTGCATGATAAGAGAGAACAAGTTCCTTGATAACTAAATTCCATAATTCCTTTTGTCTTCCTAATTGCCTTTATGTAAAACAGGCAAATAATTGCCAAATGAAGTTCAGCACATAAATGTGAGGTGGTACTTATTGGTAGAAAGAATAAGGCAGACACATGTTACTTAGAAGGTGGAATTCTAGATTGGTTAATGAATCTGAATGTACAAATACAACATTCACAGGTTAGCAAGGCCTTGGCAAAGCAAACCAACATTATATTATAAACCTGTATCAAACTTTGGTTAGACCAATGAGTCCATATCTTTTTGATAATATGGAGTGGAAATGGTTCAGAAAATTACAAAGAATTATATCAGAAATGAACGGTATTCATATCAGGATAGCACAGTAGACTTGAGACACTTCTCTCCTGGAAAAAGAGAGTGACCTAATAGAGGTCTTTATAAATTATAAAAGGATTTGCTAAAGTGGATACAGAGAGAACGTTTCCTCACGTGGGAAGAACTAAGAGCCATCAGTATGAGATTATCATCAAGAAATCCAACAGGGGGCTTCTGATGAAACTTCATCACCCAAAGTGTAGCAAGAATGTGTGGCTCACCACCACAGGGAATAGTTAAAATGAATAACATAGATACATTTAAGGAGAAACTAAACAAACACATGAGGGAGAAGAGATAGGAACTCATGTTGGGACACTTAAATAAGAAAAGGGGAGGGAAGGCTCAAGTGGAGAATAAACATCAGCACCTGGTTGGGCTGAAAGATTTGTTTCTTTGTTATACACCTGACATATACCCTACTCCTAACTCCATCTTCAATATTGCCTGTGGAATTACGAAATCAAGCAGAACACAGTGGAACTATTCAGTCCATAAAGTCTCTTCTGGATCTTCAATGGTCCATCTAATTAATCCCACTCGCCTGTCCTTTCTCCATAGACTTGCAGATATCTTGTCTTCAAATTCCAGTTGCCTTTTGAAAGTTATCATGAAATCAGGTTCCACTGTGGTTGTTGGAAGAAACCCTTTTGTTGAATCACAGTTGACTCAGCGTGTTTTAGTAAAACCTGACTCTTTGTTTACTGAAAGGCTATAAATGATAAAGAGCAAATATCTCACTATTCAATTTATACACAAAAATTGTTCACATCAACACCAAGTATTGAAACTATCTCACAGGTCATGCATTCCAACTCACTGCTTAAAAACGTCATCATTTCCATGAACTTTTCTTTAAAGCAATAACTTTAAATCTGATCCTCTACTTACTGATCCAGCTGCCGGTGCAAATGACTTCTCCTTGTCTATTTAATTAATTCTGAGCAGCTACATTTCCCTTTAATTTCCTGTGGTCTAAGGAGAACCATAGCACCTTCCCTAATTATTCCAAATGGCTCATGTCCTTCACCCCTCGCAAATGTCTTGTCACCTTCACCAAAGCTTTGACAACCTTCACAAAATGTGGTGCCCAGAAATGGACACGCTATTCCAGCTGCAGCTGAAACATTGAATTACAGCGATTTGTTACAGGTTCTTTAGATCTTCAGAGGTGTGTCACTTCATGTGAGGAGTACCACAAGAATTACAAGAAGTTGTTCTCACTGCAGCCAGTAAGAGCACTCTAGGCTCAATTGCAGTCTATTTAATTCCACAGGGAATCAAACATTTTAAGGATGACTGCTTTTGGATTATACCTGACCAGCAATGAAGAATATATATCCATTGAATATGTAAAATAAACCATTTACTCTCAAGCTCAAATTTATTGAAGTGGTCTTAGTTTGATCATGGATCTATGCTGGTACTGCTAGAGGATCTTTCTAACATCATTTACCCCTACTCTAAACCTGAAAATAGATAAATATTTATTGGAGGATCTTGCTCTGCTCTGACTGGTATTTATGTTTCCAGGTTACAATGGTGACTGCACAGAAGCTATGTAATTGGCTGCAAAATTCATTGAGATGTCTTAAGATTGAAATGGATGCTTTATAAACACACCAGTGGGCTGAATTTCCCCACATTTTGATTAAGTGTCAATTTTGGGGAATTTCATGGAAGGATTCCCTCCGTGAGCCCTGGCCATTTTTCTCATTCAATCCTCTAATGCTCAGCTCACTAATTATGCATCCTGCCTCCATCACTGTTGCGCAACCCTGACCTCAAAGTGATCACTGATGCCACTCAAACCACAGGCATCATAGTGAACCCCAGCTGTATATCACTTCAAATGCTGCATGCCAGGAACTGGCCTCATGTGTTGCTGTACAATTCCAAACCACATGGCTGAGACAACAAGTTGGTACCCCACTTCACCGCCACTTACCCAGAAGCCCTGGTGGCGAAGAGAGGGGTACACTTTCTCCAGGGTTTCTAGAGGAGACCACAACTCCAGACATCTCCAGCCTGGTCTGAAGTAGCCAATAGGGTCAGCGAGGTGTCCACAGTATGGAAGAAGGTGCAGCAATACTTCAAGAAAAATGACAGTCTGTGCACCACAAGACTAAGTGCTACCGTTTCCTCTCTGCTACTTCACACTTACTCTAATGGGCTGTAATTCTCAATGCTGCATGCAGTGCCCTCCCTCAATGGCTCTCCCTCATCCAAAATTATTAAACTTTCCCATCCTCTGTGCTTATTGCCCACTAACTCAGGACACCTCACCAACTATCTTGCACCTATACCAAAGCAGACAGTTTCATCTCAGTCAAGCCCTCCCTGTGTCTCATTGCAGGACAGCATGGTCCACAATAACAGTGTAAGAGTGCTGGGGGTGATTAATACTCATCTCCTCACTGGTACAAGAAGCTCCTCAAGAAGAGGATAGAGACTGTTGCTGAGACTTCCATGTCCAGGCAACCAAGTAAGATTCATTGCGATGTGCTGCTGTCCCATTATCCACTTCCGTGGTACACTGCACTGATACTCTTAAGTTTCTTTAAAACAAAAACTGAATTTTTCAGAGAAATTCAGCAAGTTGGGTTGCACCTGTTTGGATTGCTGCCAGATGTGCCGAGTTTCTCCAGCAAGTTCTGCTTTTATTTTAGGGCTCCAGCATCCACAGTTCTTTGTTTTGATAGATTGATTGATTGATTGATTTATTGTCATGTGTAGTGAAGTTCAGTGAAAAGCTTTGTTATGAGCAATACAGGCAGATCATAGTAAGCAAGGTTGTACAGATCAAATAGACTTAGACAGAGGCATACATGTTACATTGCACAGGGTGTGTGCTAAGCGAAATCAACATTAACAAGATGAGCATTATTTGAGACCAGAGAGTCAATTCATCAGTCTGATAATGGCCAGGAAGAAGCTGTTCCTGAACCCGCTTGTGTCATGCGTTCAGGCTTCTGTACCTTCTGCCTAATGGAAGAGGTTGTAGGAGATCATTACCAGGCTGCGATGGGTGTTTGATGATGTTGGCAGCTTTTCCATGGCAGTGAGCCATGTAAATGGAGTCCATGCATGGAAGGTTGGCTTCCATGATGGTCTGGGCTGTGTACACTACTTTCTGTAGTTTCTTACGGTCCTGGGCAGAGCAGTTGCCATACCAGGCCGTTATCACCCAGACAGTATGCTTTCAATGGTGCATATGTGGAAGTTGGTGAGGGTCCTTATGGACATGCCAAGTTTCCTGAGCCACCTGAGGAAGAAGAGGCGTTGTGGTGCCTTCTTGACTGTCACATCAATGTTGAAAGTTCAGGACAGATTGTCAGTTATTGTCACTCTGAGGAACTTAACACTCTCTCATTCGATTGATATGGATGGGGCCGTGTTCTGCTCTTTTCTTTCTGAAGTCAATGATCAGTTCTATCAGTTTTAATCTGAAGCGTCTACCCTGTTGCACAACTATTTTTCTCTGTCTGTCTTCTGTAGGCACCAGCGACACTCACACATGTTCCTCCCACAACAAACCAGCCCCACAAGCCATCAGACACAGATCCCTCAGTGGATTCACTTGAGAAGACTGCCTCCTGCAGCCGCTATCAGCTTAGATACCGATACCTCGCTTTGTACTTTATCCAGGTTAGACTCAGGAGCACATTTTGATCAGTACCTCTCCGGAACGTATCTGTAACTGGCCAAGGAAGGAATGCCCCAAGCCACTAGCACTCAGAGGACTGTCAGAGACCAGGCACCTACTCAGCCCCAGGCAGGAGAGGACCCCATCGTGTCAGCCATAAGTAACTTTGTGCAAATGCTCAGGCAGACAGAAGGGCAGCAGACGGGTTTATCAGCGACACTTGTTACATTGAATCGAAGGTTGGAGGAGTCCACCAGTGTTATCAGTACAGTCCAGACTCTGGCACGAGTGTGTCTGATTATCTCCATGGACAGACTGATGGCAACCACAGAATGTCAGGCCCAGCAGAACACGCAATGGCTGGAAGAAATACACACAGACCTGCACTCAATCATGCAGGCAACCCTCAGAAGTCTCCTTCCAGAACACTTCAGAGGTGCCCAATGCCCCTGCTTGCACCCAGACTGCAAGTCCCAGCTCTGTGTGGAACTTGAAGCCAGAGAGGATGATCCTACATCTGAGCAGGACACTCTCAGCATGTCTGGGCATTTTAGCCACAAACGCCCCAAGGCTGCCCACCCAAACCTTTAAGTCCAATAGGTTCCAGTATGGGGCAGGCTCCCTCCACCCAGGCTGCACATAGGATGGTGAGGCCAAGGAAAAGGACAACTCTCTGAAAACGTGTAGGTGGTATTGTGACACTCCATTGTAAATGGAGCATCACTAATGTAAATATATTGATTCTTTAAGCCATTACCTTTCTGATTGACTATCATTTCAGATGTAGGAACAAGAGTCAAGCTACAGGAGCTAATGTACCTTAGCTCCATACATTGTTAGAACCCTGTCTGGTGCAGTGATACTCTGCCCCTAACTCTCGTCAGTATATAACATGCTGTCATTCTTAAATATGGACTTTCAGAAAAATCTTCAAACAGTTGTTCACAATAACTTCAATTAAAGGACAGGAAAAGTAAGATCAAACAAAAATCTGCATCTGTTTTTGGGACTAGTAAAGGGCCATTTCTATCTGGAGCAATGACAAATTTAGTTAAATTTAGAATGATATCTTCACTCAACTCAAATCTGTTGGAAGTAGGGTCAATTAGGTCCTGTAGGGCTTGCTGTACCCAATGTTACACTGCTTTATCAGGCTGCAGGTAATGTCCCTCCCCCTTAGTGCTCTTACATCCTCATTGGAAGATTGCATCTGCACTCCCAGCTCCTCAGTGTCCACTGCATCGCCCCTTTGCCGGTTCCAGTGGTGCAAAAAGCAATATGCATGGATTACATGGCACACTCTGCCTGCCCTGTACTGCAAGGATCCTAGATCGGACCAAGCAAAGTAACATTCATCTTGAGGAGGCCTATCAGCTGCAACATGATGGGGAAAGAATGTGCTACACTGCCACATTTGGGCTACACGCAGCCTCAGTAACCATCCTTGTAAAGCATTCCACCCTGGAAATGAAGCTGGAACATAACAGTTATCAAGCTGATAGGCATTACAGCAGTTTGCAAGGTGCTTTCCACAGACTTCTAATATATGATCACAGATGAGTTGGATTTTGGCTGAATGGTATATTTTCCTATTAATGAGTGCAGCTGTTTTATGATAGTGTACTCTCCAAGCAGCGTATGTACAGTCTGTGGTGCACTGGACCTGAGCAAGGACAGCTTCGTTAGCAAAACCCACTGCCTGGGCTGCAGCACTGACCAAGTCACAGGGAAACATGATGATGTGGTGTGATCTGGCACAAATAGTATCAGTCATGGTTTTGATACGTTTGCTGGTTAGGAATAGAGAGATTTCGCTCAGGACCCCAGTAAATCCTTGGGAAGTAACCAGTTGTTCAAAACTTGCAAACTGCTGTCACAGCTTGATGCTTGCTGGGATGGAAAACCACCAACGTTTCAGGTCACAAGCCCCCAAAGAGCAGCTGACAGAATCTCCAGAGATCCCAGTCTGTGGCGGCAACACATCTCATTCATCTGGAGGAAATGACAAAAAGGTCAGTATTCTCTTGGCCTCTAGAATCTGATCCACATCCTCTGGAAACATTTTGGTGCAGTGTCTCCATGCGTAAGCTGTCCAGTAACCTTTGGAGGCTGCTGTTGGTCCTGGGCTCGCTGACATCTTTGTGGCACTTCGATTTCTCTGCACTGCCAGCCAGGGGCACGATAACCCCTGATGTGGGTGGGCCCATCGAGCACAGTTCCAATGAGCCCATGTGGAGATATCAGAAACAAAACAGATCCTTAGTAATGTGAGTATTCAGCAGTCACAAAATGAGACTTTACCACAGACCTCGATGCAATAAGACATAGACACTACTGACAAGGAAAGTCATGGGACATTAATCAGATGCAAACAGCACAAGCCATGTCACACAAATACACAAGGTGATTATAAGTGCAGAAGGATTACTGAAACCCTTTCCCCCAATCACTACCTCCCACATCAAACAAGAACTGCAGTATTGAATATAAGAGAATGACTAAAGACTTATGGTCCAGAACACTTCTATTAGATGCAGCAGATGTGGAAAATTAGATGGTTATCTTCTATCCACAACAATTGGGAGAGATTGAATGCAGTTTATTAACACCTCCCCCTCCCCTTCCACCCCCACCACTCCACTCCCAAATATCAGTAAAGTGATGGAAAAATGACAGTGTTGTCAAGTTCCACTTACTTAGCAATAACATACTCACTGATGCTTGGTTTCAGGTCTACCTGAGCTAGTGTGAGATTTCATTACAGTCTTTGGCCAAAATTGGACAAAAGAAGAACAAGAACAAAGAACAATACAGCACAGGGACAGGCCCTTCGGCCCTCCAAGCCTGTGCCGACACATTTTGCCCTTCCATACTAAAACTGTCTTTGGTTACAGGATCCTCACTCCTCTATTCCTTTCTTTTCATGTTTTTATCCAGGTGCTTCTTTCATGCTACTATTATGTCTGTTTCCACCACCTCCTCTGGCAACACGTTCCAGGAACTCACCACCCTTTGTTTGAAAAACCTGCCTCGTGCATCTCTTTTAAAGTTCCCTTCTTGCACCTTGAACCTGCGCCCCCCAGTAATTGACCCCTCCATGCTGGGAAAACACCTCATTTTCCACTCTATCCTTGCCATTCACAACCTTGTAAACTTCTATTAGGTCATCTCAACCTCCTGCTTTCAAGTGAAAACAAACCCAGTCTAGCCAACCTTTCTTCATAGCTAAAATCCCCCATTCCAAGCAACATCCTGGTAAACCTTTTCTGTACCCTTTCCAAAGCATCCACATCTTTCTGTTAGTGTGGTGACCAGAACTATACACAATATTCCAAGTGTGGCCTAACTAAAGTTTGATAAATCTGCAGTATAACTTGTCTATCCTTATATTCAATGTCCCTACCAATGAAGGCAAACATGCCATAAGCCTTTTCTACTTACCTTATTTACCTGTGCTGCCAACTTCAGTGATGCGTGGACCTGCACACCCAGATCCCTCTGCATATCAATACTCCTGAGGGTTCTGCCATTCAAAATATAATTTCCACCTGCACTTGACCTTCCAAAATGTATCACCTCACATTTGTCCGGATTAAACTCCATCTGCCATTATTTGTCCATGCCTCCAACAGATCTATATCTTGCTATATCCACTGACAATCCTCCTCACTATCCACAACTCCACCAACCTTTGTATCATCCACGAACTTACTGATTAAACCAACTATGTTTTCCTCAAAATCATTTATGTAGCAGTGAACAGCACTGATCCCTGTGGAATACCATTAGTCCCAACGCTCCATTCTGAAAAGGATTCTTTCACTGCTACCCTCTGTCTCCTACAACTAAGCCAGTTCTGTATCCATCTTGCTAACTCACCCGTGATACCATGTGACTTCACCTTTTGAACCAGTCTGCCATGAGGCAGACCCAGAGCTGAGGTGAGGCAAGAGTGACTGCACTTGACATGAAGGTAGTAGAGCCAGTATAATTTGAAGAAACTATAATAGAATCAAAGTCAATAGGTTTCAAGGGCAAACTGGTTGGAGCCATACCTAACCTAAAGGATCACAATCTGACTACTGAAGGCCAAAAACCCTAGGATTTTACTTTGAAGGACTCCTGTAGCAGTGTCCTAGGCCTAACTATCTTCATCTGCTTCAACAATGACCTTTTCATTATATAATTCGAACTCATGATGTTCACTGTTGTCTATACCATGTCTCATTCAATTTACAATTCATCAGATCTTGAGCAGTCCATATACACAGACTTGAAGTCCTGGAGATCATTGGTTTTGGGCTGATAAGTGGAAAGCAATATTAACATCACAGAAGTCTCAGGCAATGACTATTGCCTTGACGATCAATAGCATTACTGCTTCTACATCCTCACTATCACTATCAACCCGAGGAGATTACTATTGACCAGAATTTAAATTGGCAATGTCATATTAATACTGTGGCTACATGAACAGGTCAGATACTGGGCATTTTAATGAGTAAACCACCGTCCAGACCCTGTTCACAATCAATGAGGCACACATCAGGAGTGTAATGGAATACCCTTATTTGCTTGGATGAATGCAATTACAGCACTTAAGAAACTCAACTCTAAACAACAAAATAGTCCACTTGATTGTCACCCCATTCTATCTTTTAAATTATCACCCTCTTCATCACTGTCGCACAGTAGCAATAGCATGTACCATCTACAAGATGAACTGAAACAGCTCACCAAGGCTCCTTCAACAACACTTTCAAACCTGCAACCTCTACCACCCAGAAGAACAATAGCAACAGACACGTAACCACCATTAGAAGTTTCCCTCCACTATCACTCACATCACTCACCATCCTGACTTGGAAACATATTGCTGGTTCCTCAATGTCATTGGGTTAAAATTTAAGAACTTCCTCCCTAATAGCACAGCAGGTGTCCCTACACCACATGGATTCCAGCAGGTCAAAGGCAATTAAGGATGAGCAACAAATGATGACCTTAACCATAATGCTGACATGAAATGACTGAATAAAGGGATAAATGGTAAGTGGAGTATTTGAAATCAACAAAGACATTCATTGCACATGCAATATCTCAATCAGCTACATATTGGCTTTTGATCTCAGAATATCTCACTTTTGCACTTGACATCCAAACTAATAGCAGCCTTTGTGATTTACATAATTCCTCCTTGCAAAAGGACATTGCCACAGAGCAGGTGGAAGACTACAAAAGCAGAAAATGATCCTGATCAAAATACTTCACAAGAAACCATCCCACAAGAGACCTGCATGTCAGGCTGTAGAAATTGACATTTTCGTCAAGATTCAAAGAACAAAAACCACGTGCAAGTCTGTGAAATAGCCACTGGCCTTTGCCAAATGAAAGAGAAGCTGCCATTGATAGTAAATTCAGTCTAAAATCCATTAATATAGCGCCATTTTTCTTGGTTATGTAACAAGCCTCATACAAATGCAACCCTCAGAACACAGTACAGAATAACCAAGCCCAACATTAATCAGCCTTTAATCCCTGCAATGGCATTGAAATGCAGACAATGTGTCAATTTGTAAGTTCCCATATCTGTATTTGTACAACATTTTGTGTGGGCGCCCAGTTCGGAAGAAGCTGTGATACAGGTGTGACTTTATCATGAAATATCTTCAAAACAGATACCTGTGTGGGAGTGCACTATTGGGTTGCTGGCATCATCTTGTTCCACAGTATGATAAACACAAAGGAGACAGTTTGCTCCAAAGTGTATCCAAGATGCTTCAGGTCCCCAGATAAGGAATTGCAGGTTTGATGGCTGAGCTTAGGGGGCTTCCCTACAGTTGGTTGTGGAATGACTACAATGATCTTCAGCTCAAAAAGCCACAGAAACCTGCACAGACTCCACCAGGGACAGTTTCAAATTGGACAACCTGCTAAACATACTCAAAAATGACACCATCTGATCTGGAATAACCAAGCTATGAAACTGTTTCATAGGAGGCAGACTCTGAAGCAAAACTCCTGAGCTCAATATCTTGCCCATGTTGTTGAGCTCACCACCAGTCAGCATGAACTATCTCCTTTAAGTCCATGTATACTTTGCTACACTCTTTGTTTCAGCCAGTCTTCCCTTGTACATTAACCAAACTCCACAAAGACAGAAACCAAGAGGATTAGGTTTTAAAATGTTGGCAGTACAATGTTCATGAAAAAATAAATCATGGTAAGTTGTCTCACTGACAGAGAAAACTACAGCACTGTTGCACCACAGGTTCATAAGGCCATAACAGAATAAACAAACTGAGCACTGATGTTATTTCTAGAAGGATAGAATTGAAAAGTTGGGATGTTATGTTTACCCTGTATCAAACCTTGGTTAGACTACACTTTGGGTGCAATCTCCTTGATGCATCAGTGGTCTCAGATTGGAGAGTTGGTGAGAGATCTACGTTGCCTTTTGCAGGGAGGGACCATCGATCCACAAGAGCATCAGGCAGAGGCGAGGCCACCAGGCAATCTGCTCCTGAAATCAAGTTCCTGGGAAAAGAGGGGTAGAGTAATGAAGGAAGACCTGCCTGGTGAGAGCTACTGACCAATCAGAGGACACAGCTCTTGCACTCGCTAGTGCCATGGAAGAGAATTGGCTGATGTGGGACGTATATCAGGATTGCAGAGGACCCTGGACTAAATTACGCTTTGTGTAGCAGATGTTGGGGTTTGCAGTGGGGTGGTTACCAGTGTCCAATCCCTCAATCAGCTACTGATTGCCTTTGATCAACAGATTCCCCACATCTTTGTATTCTCTGTCCCTTTTTCTCATACTCAGATTGTCAATTTATTTATTGCTACCTTGCTGTATGTTTTGTTGTCACTTTTCAATTTATCCATTTTCCCTAAATTGATCCATTGCCGCAATTATTTCAATGCAGGCCCCAAAACAGGTCAGGTGAAGATAGCCTCAATGTACAGCTTCTAATTTCTTCAGAACTGATGTGAGTGTCCCACAAGTTCAAACTCGTTTATCCTGTAGCAATGTTTGAACATGCATTTAACTCTCCATTCGTGTTTACCCTACCCCAGTTTGCTCATGCCTCCGATTGTAAACCAGAATTTATTACCTTTGAAGTTCAGTTTTTCAACTTTGCCTCTAGCTGCTCATATTTCCTCAGCAGAGTCTCTTTCCTGGTCCTTCCTAAGTCATTGGTCAGGAGTACAACAGTCAGACCATATCCTTCAAGTTCCTCTCCAGCCCAAAGCAAATCTCCCAATCCCTGGCACTGCACAGACAACATAGCCCCTGGACCCTTATTCTCAGCTGCACAGAACTGTGACTCTACTGCCGCTTACTACTGTTACATTCCTATGAACTCCCACTTCTTGAATGGCTGCCTGATTCATGATGCCATGGTCAGTTTTCTTACCCACCTTGTCACTCCTGTTTTCGTACAAGGTGCAAGAATCTCAAAGTTCTTTGACAATTGCAAAGGTTGAGGCTTGTCCACCTCTGGCTCCTCTTATCTGCCTCACTCTCAGACCCACTCTCCTGTCCCCTGACTATGGATCAAGTCAGACAAGCCCTATCCATTGCAGCCCCATTTCCCGGAATGAAGTGTCCAGACTCCCAAGTGCCCCCTCTGTCTGATGTCCCACAAGGTTAGCAGCTCAGGCTGCAGCTCAGTGTGTCCAAGCTGAGGTTCCTCCAGCAGTATACACTTGCAGCAGGCATGTCTGCCTTGGATGAAACAGACCCCCACATTCTGTCACCATCATATATCACCTACCCTACCATCCTTATAGTGTTTAATTCATTAACAACTTACTGATTACATTTTAACTAATGCCTCTATGCCCGCATGCACGTACATTTTTATGATTTAAATAAATAGTCCAGATTTTCTAATGTCTAGATACTTGGAGATAGATGTACCCTGAGAGACATGGACCCCTTGGAAGTCTTGCTGTTTTAGTTCTGAGGAAATTGTTCGGAAAGTTAAAAGCTCTGATGGACAATTACCCGCCATCTGAAAGCCTCCAAACTCTGAGTTTGACTTACTTACCTCAATAGTTACCCAGCGTATGGGGTTCTGGTCTGTGTGCTCGGTAACCCTGTCAGAACTCTCAGGAAGCCTGGGCCATTCACCCATTCTGATACCAGATTTAGGTTAGTGAAGGTGGAGTAATAAATCAGGAGGCAGATGTTTCAGGCCAAAGAACCTCTGTGTTTATTAAATATAAAGGCATATATATCACAAGAAATAAAAAGGCAAAAGTAATAAACAGAGAAATAGTACAAAGGTGTATAAATTACAAGAGATAAAAAAAAATGCAAAACAGCGAAAATGCCACTATCAATTATTAACTATTAAGACTGGCTAATTCCTATTATAAACTGAACAGTTGTTTAAGCACAGACACTTTAATCAGATTTCCTGACCTTGAGGCACCCTGCACTGTCACTAACCCACCTTCCCCTCCCTGCTAGCTCGGTTGGATACCTTTGGGTCTTGAGGAAAATAAGCTCACCACTGGGGATAAACACAACTTGAATTACAGCTGGCCGTTCCTGTCTGCTGTGGCTGGGATTTGCTGAAGACTTTGGATGGTGTAGGCCTTCGCTCTGGGTTGAGTCCGCTGATGCGGTAAGACGTGTTGTGGATGTGTCAGGTGAGTACTTCGGTTTTCTTACTTTTTGGTGGGATTTGTGAGTGAGATGGTGATGGTAGGGTTGGTGGTTCTCGGAGGTCATTGGTTGTTCGGTCTGCAGGTCATGGTCGGTCGCTGGTGGTTGGACTTGGCTGTAGGAGTCTTTCTCAGTGCAGCAGCTCTCTGGAGTCCTTCTCCTGTTGGTAGCTGTGGGGAATAGCTCTTGAGGTGGATTTTTCTCTTTTATTCCTCTCTCCTTCTCTCTCCTTTTCTCTCCCTCCAGCTGAGATTGGAACCTGCTTTAGACTATAATATATACTACAAATTATACTAAATTGCAGGTCTTTTATCTTGGTGCCAAATCTGGCTTTAGCAATAATATTATTGTTGCCCTTCTGGAGATGAATTGGCTTCCTGATCCTTACAGTAGGCGTAAATGTCTTTCAATTGGAGGTGAATATGTTTCCTGATTGTTCAGAGTAAGTGTAAATGTATTTTGATTGCATGGAGTATCTGGTGTTTTCCGTGAATAAATATTAATTGAACTTGAATGCCTTGGCATTCTGAAGAGTCCAAGATGTCTGAAGATGTTGTCATAGGTCTGGTTCATTGTTCCTTTAGGGCTAAAGCATGAATAGGACTTCTAAATGAATCATGGTTCCAGATAGTTATCCCCGTGATTGTGTATTCCAGAGTATAGCCTAGCTGTATTTTTTTGTTTTAAAAGTTCTGTTAAAAATCCAGGGTTTTGGTCCAGTATTCTAAACGACATGGATGTTTGCTCACTCCTACATCAGCAAGGTTATAGGTAGCTGAGGACTATTCTAACTCCTGGCCATCTATAAAACTGAACACACCCCCAACCGATTCCCACTGATAGATAGTAGGAATTGCCGATGCTGGAGTCTGAGATAACAAGTTGTGGAGCTGGAGGAACACAGCAGGCCAGGCAGCATCAGAGGAGCAGGGT
>NC_063336.1:88352783-88492857 GCF_021869965.1 Rhincodon typus | reverse complement strand
CCAATACTTGACCTCACCCAACCTCTCACTTGCACAGTGCCACCCAAACCCTGCACCCGCTTGTCTTCTCTAAACAGCTTGTCAAAGAGCTTTGGATCATTTAAATTGCTTTTACTTGCTGTATCCAGCAGTTATTGGCATAAAAGGGTATGACTTCTATGAATATTCCCTCTGATACTCCCTAGGTGATTTGCTATATTGAGTGTTTTGGATGGATCCCATATTGGAATTTGGGCCCAAAAAATCATAAAGGTGAGCAGATATCTCATTATAATAAAAAGAAAATCCTCACCAGCCAATCTAATCAGCTTTACCACTATTAGTAAACATTTAACTACTGATGAAATCTTACCTAAATACTAAAGTTATCTGAGTTTTGTGAGATTAAAAGAGAAAAATGCTCATTCACCTGTTTTTCTGTGATGTCACACAGATTGTTCTCAGAATACAGTCAGTCCACTTTGGAGGCTGGCCTGGTCTGGATTGGAGAATTAGACTGGATTGAGCTAGACTGATCTGGAGCACTACAATGGATTAGACTGGATTAGCTTGGAGGACTGGAATGTATTAGACTGGATTAGTTTGAAGGACTGGAATGGATTAGACTGGATTACCTTGGAAGACTGGAATGGATTAGACTGGATTACCTTGGAGGACTGGAATGGATTAGACTGGATTTGACTGAAGTGGGTGGATTGGTGGATTGAAATGGATTAGACCAGACTGAACTGGACCATAGTACTGGAGTAGATTGGAAGACTAGAATGGATTAGACTGGACTGGATTGGAATGGAGAACTGAACTGGATTTAATTGGTGGACTAGAATGGATTAGATTGAACTGGACTGGACACGACAAGATAGGACCGGCGGATTAAACTGGATTGGACTGGATTAGGACAAGACAGGTTCTGCTGCCTGTTGCCAGGTCCTTCTCTCTCTGACTCTTGATATCTTGGAAGATATGCCTGACCTCATCCTTTCCCCCTTTCACCATTATTCCGTAGTCAGAGTATCCGTGACCCTCATTTTGAGAAGTAAAGGTGAATATGGCAGAAGCTCCTCCAGCCCTCATCAGCACTACCATCTGTAATGTTCTCTCTTCCTTTACAAGCAAGTAAAAACAAGATATGTGACAGTAACATTAGCAGTCATCTGACATGAATACATGAAGAGGCAGTATGTTTGTCCTAACATTAGCTACTAACTATAATGTGTCCCAGAGTCTTAATGCCTTAGCTGTTAATTACTGGGAGGTTTTAAAGATGTCAAATTTACTTTCTTTAAATTTACTTTTTCTATCTTAATGTAATCAAGCTTTCATTCTCTGTTTCTCTTTCAGTGCCTGATCTGATGTTTAATTTTCCCCCTCTATTTCACCCTGTTTCTCAGTCCTTTCTCTCTTTATATCTCTCTCCTTCGCTATTTTTCTCAGTTGTTTACCCTATTCACTCAGGTCCAGGGTAGCTTGTTTATTTTCTTGTTGCACTGTTATCGGCTTCTATTTTTTGGTAGGAAAATACTCTGAAGCCAAAAACGTACAGTCAAATCTAACAAAACACATAGTATCAGAAGCCTAGTTACAACAAAATATTTGGTGTAGTATTGCAAATACAATTTTATCTTTCCTAAGATATCTGTGAATTTATCCGCAAAGTTAATTATACAGATATAACACTGGAAGAGCACTAAACCTATGAGTATAAAAGAAAGAAGTGAATCAGCATCATGTGAAAGTTGGGCTGTCATATTCTTTAGTTTCAATGAAGGTAATTTTACGTGGCGCTTCACTGGGATCAGGTGGGGGGTACAGGGGCAAGCCTGATACTTCAATGTAAACCTCAACACCAAAGCCATTATAACTGCAGGACTGTCTCATGTCCAAAATGTGATGTCTGTGCCAGTAGGCAGCAGCCCAAAGATACAGGTATCTAATCAAATGATCCATAGAACAAACATAGCAGAGCTTTAGAGATTGTGGCCATTGACACCAACATGGGGAAGGAAGGGAGCAACCAGGCTTTGAGGCCAAAGGATTCCTTTCAGGTCCATGGGGTCCACAGGGTACAAAGATGTATAGAAAGGTTTTCTTAAAAGCTACACTGGGCTCTTCTAGCTACTCCACGACTTCCAGCATTGTTCAGGTGTCAGGGTTGTCTCACACATCAGGACAATTAAGTGCTATTGTAACACTAAATATGGGGTAGGCTGTAACTTTGCAAGTAGGTGCCCACCTGCTAGTGGTGGTGGTTCTATCTTGTCTGAATTAGATTCGATAAAAACAATGTGGGACATGAACAGATGACGGGAAATCCTGCCCTCAACTCCTTATCTTAAACCCCTTTCGTACAAGGGTTAACATCTACACCAGTACCTCTGTTCACTTCTTCCTTTAGTTTACCTCTTGAACAACGTCAAGCAAAAAACTGGGTGTGACCTAACTGTGATATAAGGTGTGTGATTTCTGTACGTTTTAATATAGTTTATTTTGAATTTTTGAATTTTAAATTAGTGGCATTTGTGTTTTCTGTATGTCTGAAGGGGTTCAAATGCTTGTAAGTATATTTGTATCTATGGGAGTATCTTCAAAAAAACAGCAGTCTGAGAGATATAGTTTTGGAAGCTAATGGGAATTTACTTTGGGAGGGTTTATGAATGAACAAGGTAATGAATGCAGTGCTTCAGGCTTTCAGTTAAAAATTTATGGAATTGTTTTTGAGCTTAAGGGAGACACCCATAGCTTGGAAAATAAAATAAAAAGCTTTTTTGATTAATTTGGGCAGTTTGCAGAAGTTTAGCGGAAGATGGATTTGTAAAATAGTTGTTCTTGAGAAAGAGATGCAATTTAGAATTGTTAAGAATGAAGTTCCCTCAGTGTAGCAATTTAAGTTTAGAAGTTCCTTTTCAGAGATTTTTGGTTAAAATGCTGAAGAGGTTATTTGAAGCTGAGAAAATCTAAACTCAGTTATACAAAGGCTCCAGGAAGAGGAGATCAGATTCTAAGGATGGGGAATGAAAGGTACAGTTAAATTATACCTTATAATATAAAAAGCAATGGATTCTCTCTGTTGTGAAAAATTATCTCTGATTGGAAAATAGCAAATGTGATGTCACTGTTTAAAAAGGAGGTAGACGAAGGGTGGGTAACTATAGGCCCATTAGCTTAACCTCTGTAGTGGGGAAAACGCTTGAATCTATCATGAAGGAAGAAATAGTGAGATATATGGATAGAAATTGTCCCATCGGGCAGATGCAGCATGGATTCATGAAAGGCAGGTCATGTTTAATTAATTTACTAGAATTATTTGAGGCTATTATGAGCACAATGGACAACGGGGAACCGATGGATATAGTATATTTGGATTTCCAGAAGGCATTCGGCAAGGTGCCGCCCAAAGGGTTGCTGCATAAGATAAAGGTGCATGGTACTACGGGTAATACATAATATCTATATATTATAGTATATAGAGGATTGGTTAACTAACAGACTGCAAAAAGTGGGGATAAATGGGTATTTTTCTGATTGAAGAACAGTGGCTAGTGGTATGCCTCATGGATCAATGTTGGGACCACAATTGTTTACAATTTACATAGATAATTTGGAGTTGGGGACCAAGTGCAGTGTGTCAAAGTTTGCAGATGACAATAAGATGAGTGATAGAACAAAGCGTGCAGAGAACACTGAAAGTCTACTGGGGAAATAGATAGGTTAAGTGAGTAGGCAAGGGTTGGCAAATAGAATACAATGTTGGTAAACATGAGGTCACCCATTTTGGTAAGAATAGCAGGATATTAGACTATTATTTAAAAGGTGAAAAATTGCAGGATGCTGCTGTGCAGGGGGAATCTGGAAGTCCTTGTGCATGAATCACAAAAAAAGTTGGTTTTCAGGTGCAGTAGGTATTTAAGAAGGCAAATTGAATATTGTCCTTCATTGCTGGAGAGATGGGGCTTAAAAACAGGAAGATTATGCTGCAGCTGTGTAGGGTGCTGGTTAGGCCACACCTGGAGAACTGTGCACAGTCTTGGTCTCCTTACTTGAGAAAGCATGTACTGGCACTGGAGGTGCAGAAGAGGTTCACTACGTTGATTCCAGTGTTGAGAGGCTTGGCTTATGAGGAGAGATTGAGTAGAATGGGACTGTACTCATTGGAATTTAGAAGAATGAGGGGGGATCTTATAGAAACATATAAAAGCTATGAAGGGAATAGATAAGATGGAAGCAGGGAGGTTGTTTCCACTGGTGGGTGAAAGTAGAACTAGGAGGAATAGCCTGAAAATAAAGGTGACCAGAATTAGCAATGAGTTGAGGAGGAACCCCTTCACGTAAAGAGTTGTGAATCAGTAGAATTCCCTGCCCAGTCAAAAAGTTGAGGCTACGTTGTTGAATGTTTTAAAGTCAAAGATCTTTGAACAATAAATGAATTAAGGGTTATGGTGAGCAGGCGGGTAAGTGGAGCTGACTCCATGAAAAGATCAGCCATAATCTTACTGAATGGCAAAGCTGGCTCAAGGGGGCAAATGGCCTGCTCCTCCTCTTATTTCTTATGTTCTTATATGTTGTGAGTACTGTAAAGAAGTGTTTTTGGAATGGGTGGGATTGTCTGTTACCGTATATTGAAATCTTTATGTATGTAAATAATTTGGTTTATTCTATTTGACCATCATTTCTTTTATTCAATAGACTTATCATAGAACACCTACAGTGTGGAAACAGACCCTTTGGCCCAACAAGTCCACACCAACCCTTGGAACATCCCACCCAGACCCATCCCCCTAAGCTACACATCCCTGAACACTACAGGCAATTTTGCATAGCCAATCCACCTAACTCACACATCTTTGGACTGTGGGAGGAAACCCACACAGACACAGGGAGAATGTGCTCACACAGATAGTCGCCCAAGGGTGTAATTGAACCTGGGTCCCTGGTGCTGTGAGGCAGCAGTGCTAACCATTGAGCCACCGTGCCACCCTTACTTCTGTGTTATTGTTCAACTTGAATCTACAGCATTGCACATTTCTGTTTCAATGAAAGATCACCTCATTAAATGCCTCCTCCCCCCAAGAAAACAAAACAAAATATATCTATCAAGCCAGATTTCAGCCAGGTATCTGACTTTTCCAGTAATAACATCAGCTGTGATCTTAACATAGGGACTATTGGCAGGATTCTTGAAGTCACAGGATTTAAGAGGATTCTGTTACTTTCTTTTTAAAATATCAGTTACATTGTGGTTCCAGTGAAAACAACTGCGTTCGGGTAATATTATCGCATGGGAATTGAAAGATGACTTTGGATGTTGCTAAGAGTTTCCTCGAGTTTGGAAGATATAACAGCGGATTATTTAAATTTTTTAGTTTAAAGAAAACTGGGAAAGTTACTAAGTAAATTGAAAGTAGACATAAAAGCAGGATGTCATAAGGATGAGCTATTTCAAGTTAAATAGGAAGAAAATAACAAAGCTCCCAGATTACTTCAATGACATTTACAATTCTTTGTTTCACAGGCATAGATGTGGATTGCTTGATTGCATTTCTGGTACCATCAGAATTAGGTTCACCTTCTCAGCTTACTCAGGTATAGGTAGTAATACTTCTAGCTGAGCTTTCAATTCTTTGGGCTATTTGAAGCTGGAATAGCAGCTTAGGCAGGGAGGTTTCAATTCTTCATGCTGTCTTGTCAGCAGTCAATCTCATCTCCTCAAAAAAAAGTTCAAAAAAACAACTTCAATTCTGGCTCTGCCCTGATAGAAAGATAGTTTCTTCTCGAGGCCTCAAGAACCATTCAGAAACTGCCATCTGCTTGAAAGTAGGGCAACTTCCAAACTTGCCAGAACCAATTCGTAAATACTGAGCTCATTAATAGCCAACTTCTGCTTTCTGTTTAAACAAAGTGTTCTTTAGGGGGCTGCTGGAAACCTTTTAATTAAGGTTCAGCCTGAAATTAGCCTCCAGGACTGGCCTCACAAACAAATAGAGCTTGCTTAATTTATTCTTTCCCTTTTTACAAAAAGCTGTCCCAAAATCTACAAGACATTTCCAGCTCACAATTTCAATTCAAAACTCTAAATGAAAGTTGATAAAATAATAAATAATAAACATGATGAAAACTCAGTAAGGATTCTAACAATATATTTAGCCCATCTTCTCTAGTAGGAATTTTACAACAAATTCAGAGTTAGAAAAGTTCTAACAAACGGCTTACTCAGAAATTGAATCAGGGCCAATACTTGATTTTTTTTTAAACTTAAAGCATTAATGAGAAAATGGAAGCCACCTCATATACCAGTAGGTGAGGAATGGGCAATTATCCACCAGGTAGTAGTTCCATCTGAGCTTAATGATGAAATTTTCCAAGTTGCTCAAAAAATTCCAATGGTAGGTCACTTAGGTTTTAGGAAATCACTGGCTAAAATAGTAAAATATTTTTATTGGCCAGGATTTCATAAAGATATAGTTATGTTTTGCCAGACATTCCATTCATGTGAGGTAGTGGGAAAACCCCAACTCTCAATGAAACCTGTGCCTTTCATTCCAATCCCAGCTATTGAAGAGCAATTTAGCACGATCGCGATAGATTTTGTAGGACTCCTACCTAAAACCAGAGATAGGGAATCAATGTCTTTTCATGGTAATCGGTGTTTCCACCAGATTTCCTGAAGCAGTGCCTTTAGGGAAAATTACTACAGCAGTAATAGTGAAAAAGTTAGTTCAAATTTTTCAAGATATGTATTATCCAAGGAATTGCAAACAGATCAAGGAAGAAATTTTTATGTCACAAATATTCAAAGAAATTTGTTTGGAAAGAAAATAATTTACATCTTGGCTTATCACCCATAATCTCAAGGTGCATTGGAAAGATGGTATCAAACTTTGAAGACCATGTTTAGAGTTAATTGCCAATGATTGTAATAAGGGCATTCTTTAATACTATTTGCCATGACGAATGCTGCTAATGAGTCCACAGGATTTATCCTTTTAACTAATGTATAGCCACAAACTGAGAAGACTGTGTATATTAAATAAAGAGAAATTTAGAAGCCAAGGTCTAGCAACTATTCTTCTAACCTATGTTTTGAGTTTCAGAGAGAAACTGACCAAAACATGTGAGTTGACTAAAAAGCAACTGAAAGGTGCTCAATACCAATGAAAACCAGAGCCGATAAAAAAAGGCTAAATTTCAAAATTTTGCTGTTAAGATGTCAATGCTGTTAGTGGTATCTGGGGAGTCAGCAAAAGAAAGGCTCTCTGGGCCATATCAAATGAAAAATAAACTCACTGATGTGAATTATGTGGTGAGTACTCCAGACAGGAAAAAGAATTAACAAATGTGTCATGTTAACACATGAGAACAATATTACAACAGGGATAATAGGCAGGAGAAAAGAATACTTACAATAGTGATAGAAGTAGGGAGTGAAAAACAAATATCAGAACAATTACAGTAAAAATCAGAAATTGAAAATTCAAAAGTTGACCCTTCAACAATCAGATTGTAAAACACAGAGATGCATAAAAGTTCAGACAGGTTCATACTTTATCTTCCAGTAAAACATCAAAGTAATTTACATAGACTACAGCAGAATTTGTCAGAAAAGGCCATGAAGAATGCTTTTGATTGTTTATGATGTTAATATGGGGGTACATTACCTATAAAAAAACACCCTTACAGATTCAGTTGAGTACAATTAGCTAAAGTAAGGGAAGACATTAAGTTCATGATGGACAATGGTATTATGAAACTAACAGAGTTATTAGAGTTCACTTATCATCATGGTGCCAAACCCAAATGGGTCACAAAGATTGAGTATTGATTAGTGCAAAGTCAATGTTTTTAAAAATGTGGACCGATATCCTATTCCAGGATTAGAAGAGTGCATTGAATACATTGGAGACATGCGCTTTGAAACAGAAATTGACTTGTGAAAGGAACATTGTTAATTTTTTTTTGATGGATAGAGCCAAAAAAAAATCAGTTTTGTAGCACCAGATGGACAGTGCAAAGTCATGCTTTTGGAATGAAAAGCTCAAAACAGTATGAATGACTAACCTGAGAATAACATTTGCACCAATTTACTGAATTGTTTGACTGGCTACAAAAAGCCAATTTGTTATAAATCTGGCTAAGACTGAATTTTCCAAAGCAATGTGAACTATTTGGATCACACTGTGGGACAAGGCCAAGTAATACCTAGGGAGTGAAAATATGCACTATTTTGGATCTTTCTATGCCTGGGATGAAATGTGAAATTTTGCATTATGTTGGCATGACCAGATTCTATTGCAAGTTTGTTCTAAACTTCAATATTGTCATTGTAATTTTAATACATTTCTTGAAGAAAGGCAGAAAATTTATCAACGTACCTTTGAAAACTTGAAAGTTATGCTGACAACTCAATAGATTTTAGCTGTGCTGAATTATGAAAAACCATTCAAACTGGTGTTGATGCCAGCAACATCAGTGTGGGGACAGGTTTACTGTAAGATGATGAGATGAGAACTGAAAGAACTGTCAGTTATTTTTCAACAAAACTGCCCACGTATCAGCAAAAATATTCTGCAATCGAGAAGGAGACATTGAGTCTTGTTCTGGCTCTACATCATTTCAAAATAAACATCAGCAACAATGTGATAGAAACTATTGTTTGTACAGATCACTGTCCTTTGATTTTCTCACAAAAAATTTCAGGATGAGAAGTTTGACTGCTTCCACGGAGTTCAATTCTTAAAATCGTAAATCTGCAGGAGTGTATGTTTCTATTTCAGTGAATGAACACCTCTTTAAAATAAAAAAAAATTAGCTCGGATAATAACATGAATCATAATTAATCCATAATTACCCATAAAGGATTGCAGTTGTAGCCTTGGTGTTGTCAGCTAGTTATTACTCCACTTGAAATGAACACTTAGCAAAGAGTTAAGCTCAAATCTTATTGATGGAATGAAGACAGAGACAAGGCAGTTCCATTCCATTTTAATTGAAATGAATAAGTAAATGAATGAAGTCTCAAACTTAGTAATATGTCGCATTACTGGAAACTAAGCCACTAATTCATTTGATTAAATGAGCGGATTGATATTTTGTTCACATTGAAGGATGGAATAACATACCACACTCTATTATTGTAACACTGTCATTTCTGAATTGTCCAAGCCTGAATCATATCATTAATGTATTAGTTTCAAAGGACTTTTGCTTTTCTTGGATTTTAATTTAAATTACATTATGGGAGGTCACATTTTATTACAGACGCAACCAAGCTTGTTTGTAGTACAGCCAAATAATACCAGAAAGAAATGTGCAATCTGGTAACTCATTGAAGAATTATCATGCCACAGAGTCATGTCTCGTTCCTTACATGCACCTGTATTCCCACCTCTATATGAAACACAAGGCCATTTTTTTTTATGTTTGAGTGGAAGGAGAGAATAATATAATAGCTACTGTGCTCTAATTTTCTTTTGGGCAAATTTTCCACTGTGCTAATTTTGATAAAGTCTTAGACATGTGTAAACCAGGAAGCAAGACTGGTGGAAATCAGTAACAGATTTTTCATGCCACAAGCTACTCCAACTCTTGCTTACATTCTAAAATGTGTTCAATAATTTGCCAAGAAAAGATTCTTGCTTTCAAAACTTGTTAAGGCCTTGTTCAAGACCAATCAAGAGCAAGGAATATTCAGGAGATAAAGCTAAACCAAATACATGCCTTTTCAAAACCTTACACATGCTTAGGTAGCTTAAAATTGAAAAAATATCAACAGACTCCTGCCAAAAACATTTGCGACCAGTGGACGCAAGATACTAACAATGATGATAGTAATAATATTTCAACTCATCACACGCTTATAGTTTATTGGAATTTGGTAACCACATGCATGGATATAGCTTTTAACAAAATAAAACTTCCCAGCAGGCTTCACAGGAGTGTCAAACAAAATTTGACACTGGGCCACTTAGCTGAATTAGAGCAGAAGCTGGAGACTTGGTGCGTGAGTTAGATTTTGAGAACAATCTTAAGAAGGAGAGAGAGGCTTAGAAGAAATTTCAGCCATTAGAGCATCAGCAGCTGAAGGCCATCAATGGAAAAATTTAAGTCAAAAACGTGGAATTAAAGAAATGTAGACCAGTTGAAGAGTTATGAGGCTCGACTAAGTTTGAAATAGACAGGACTTAGGCCAAGTAGAAAATTGAAAAATAAAGATTAATTAATTTAGTGATCCTCGCCTGAAGAGGGCATTTGTTTGGTATTGGTTGCATCTTTGTGAATTTGTTTCAAAAGTTCATGTATTTTCTGTGTTCTTTTGCTCACTTACCTTTAAATCTGTGTCCTCTGTTTATTGACCTTTTGTACCTGGGAACGGTTTTGCTTCATTTGCTCTTTCAAACTCTTCATGGGTTGGGCAGATTAAGCATAATGTGGATAAATATGAGGTTGTCCACCTTGGCAACAAAAATAAGAAGGCAAATTATAATGTGAATGGCGGTAGATTTGGAAAGGGGGAAGTACAATGAGACCTGGGTGTTCTCATACAGAAGTCACTGAAAGTAAGCACGCTGGTGTAGCAGGCAATGAAGAAGGCAAATCGTATGTTGACCTTCATAGAGAGAGGATTTGAGAATAGGAGCAAGGAAGTCTTGCTGCAATTGTACAGGGTCTTGGTGAGACTCCCCCCTGGAGTATTTTGTATGGTTTTGGTTTCCTTATCTGAGGAAAAATGTTCTGGTTGTGGAGGGAGTGCAATAAAGGCTGATCAAACTGATTCCTGGGATGGCAGGACTGATATTGGAGAAGGGACTGAACTGGTTTGGATTATAATCACTGCAGTTTAGAGGAATGGCCATGCGGTGGAAGTCTCATAAAAACCTATAAAATTCTAACAGAACTAGCAGGGTAAATGCAGGGAGGATGTTCCTGATAACCGTGGAGTCCAAACCCAGGAACACAGCCTAAGGATACGAGGAGGCCCTTTAGGACTGAGATGAGAAGAAATTTCTTTACTCATAGCGTGATGAGCCTGTGAAATTCTCTGTCAGCAAAGCTTTACAGACCACAGCACCTCCACATAACTAAAGTCTCTCATCGCTGTTACAATTCAAGTAAATCTCTTCTGCTGTCTCTCCAAGGTCTTGATACCTTCCCAAAGGTGGTTCCCAGATTTAGACAATATCTCAGGCTGAGTGTTCAACATAATTTCTGTGTTTCTGTTATCTATTCCTCTATTAATAAAGTTAAGAATCCCACATACTTTTAAGTAGAATTCTAGTCCTCTCCTGCCATCTGCAAAGATATGTGTATGTACACTCCCTTTCTCTCTGTTTTAGGAAAGCTATATCTTTCAGTTTAATATTGCCTCTCCTCATACAACCAAAATGCATTATGTGCACTCTATTAAATTTCATTGCCATGTTTTTTTGGTCAGCCTGCATCCAACTTCCTCACTTTTTACTGTATCATGTTTTCTATCACCTGCAAGCTTTAAAATGGTGCTCTGGCTAACCAAGTTTATACCATTAATATGTCAAAGAGTGCAGTGATGTTGATGTTGAGGAACACCAGTCAGGAAATTGGAAATTATTATCCATTCAGAGACTGTTGTGGTGAAAAATGGGCACTCTCTAAAGCTGGACCGCTGATCAAAAGCCAAGGAGAATGGGGTGGGTGTTGGAGGATGGACACCTCATAATAAGTGAGGCAGCACGGTGGCTCAGTGGTTAGCACAGCTGCCTCAAAGTGCCAGGGACCCAGGTTCAATTCCACCCTTGGGCGACTGTCTGCGTGGAGCTTGCACATTCTCCCCGTGTCTGCATGGGTTTCCTGCGGGTGCTCCGGTTTCTTCCCACAATTGAAAGATGTGCAGGCTAGGTAAATTGGCCATGCTAAATTGCCCATAGTGTTCAGGGATGTGTAGATTAGGTGGGTTATAGTGGGATGGATCTGGGTGGGATGCTGTGAGGGTCAGTGTGGACTTGTTGGTTCAAAGGGCCTGTCTCCACACTGTAGGGATTCTATGATTCTATGATCTAAGTAGGGAACCTTCCTGCCCTGTGTATGCAGCAAATGTCAGCAATTCCAGAGTCACTACATCACTGAAGGCATACTTGTAGAGGTCTCACCCTGACCTAACCAAGATCAGGGCAATTAGTGGTGGGGTTCTTTGGCATGTAACCAATTCTCAGTGGAATTTCTCAGCAATTGAAATCACTAACTCTAACTGCTAGGCTAATTGTTGTAGTTAATATATAAATATGTGTATGTATATGCATATAAAATAGATGTGTCTTGCCTTTAAGGGCTCCTTATTGTTTGCATACAATCTTGTAATTCCGCCCAGTAGTTAGTCTGCTTTGTGTTTGCCAGCTACATGCAGAAAAATCAGTTGATTGTTGTAATTTCTGCTTCATTACTTATAATGTGTTTTACTGGTTCAGATAAATTAATTCACAGAGTAAACTAATTCTGGATGAGTGATCAATAATGAGAACATTATCACTAACATGAAAGCATTAATTTCATTTTACAGTATTTACATCTATATGCTGCTCTGTCATCTGTCCATCACTTTTCATTTTCCTAATTACATGCTGCACTGCATGTTAATCTTCTGTAATTCGTGCACGGTACACTCAGATCCCTATGTACCCAGAGCTCTGTAGTCTGTCTCCGTTTACATAATTTTTTTTTGTCATTCTTCCTATCAAAATGGACAATTTCATTTTATCCCATATTGTGCACCATATTTCACATCTTTATCCACTCACAGAACGTATATATCTTTTTGTAACCTCCTCATATCCACTTCACTATACCTTTGATGTGGCACTTCCGTTAATTCTTTGTAAAAGTCTAAGTACGGTGCAACACTGAATCTTTTTTATCTATATGTTACCTTCACAAAGATCTCCAATACATTGGTTCAACATCATTTCGTCTCGCAAAATCATACTGACTTAGCCTGATTACCATGAACTTATCTCAGTGCCCTGCTACGATGCCTTTAATAATAACTTCTAACATTTTGCCAAGCTAACTGGCCTGTAATTTCCTGCATTTTATCTGCCTCCCATTTTGAATGAATGAGTTAAGTTCACTATCTTCTAAACTAATAGCACCATCCCCAAATTAAGGAGTTTTGGAAAATTAAAATCAATCCATCAACTATCTTACTAGTCACATTTTTTAAGACACTACAATGAAATCACCAGGTATAAGGCACTTGTCACGTTGCCATTCCAACAATTTACTCAGTACTACTTCTCTCTAATGATTGGAATTTTCCTGTGTTCCTCCCTCCCTCCCATTTCCAGATTTGTAGTTGCTTCTGGGATGTTACTAATATCCTCTGCATTGAAGACAGATGCAAAATACTACTCAGTTCATTTGCAACCTCTTTATTTTCCATTATCAATTCTCCAGATTCACTTTCTACAGAATCAAAACTCTTATTCTCTGTTGTTTTATTTCCAGCTAGCTTCTTTCGTGCTCTAATTTTTCTCTTCTAGTCATTCTGATCTACCACCTATCTTTGCACTGTTATATGCTTTACTTTAAGTTTGATACTATTTTGAATATTTCTAGTTGACCATGGATATTGGCTCAGTTCCTTGGAATTTTCTCACTATTTAAAATGTATTAATTTGTCTATTCTGAATTATTCCTCTTAAACATCTGTCACTGTATCTGTTTTCCCCAGGGGTAGGTTCAGTATAAGGTCACTGTTAATTTTATCTTGTCGCACAACACCAGGTCTAGTATAGTGTGGTCTCTGGTTGGTTCTAGAACATGCTGTTCTAAGGAACTATCTCAGAAAATATCTATGAATTCCACATTTAAGTTACATCTGACTTTTCGAGTCTATATGAGGATTAAAGTCGCCCATGATTATTGTCAAGTCTTTCAGACAATTTCCCATTATTTTTTCCATTATGCTCCATTCTTTCATGCTCTTCCCGTTAGGAGGTTTGCACACCATCCCACAAGTGACGTCTTGCCCTTGTCATTTTTCATCACTACCCATGTACTACATCCTGGTTTTCTGAACTTAGATCATTCCTCTCTAATGTGCTAATGTACCATAAGCTAACAGAGCTGTCTTTCCACCTTTTCCTATCTGCCTGGACTTCCTAAATGTCCTGTACCCTTCTAGATTCTATTCCCAATTCATATTATGTTTCTGTAATGACTACCAAACCATATTTAATTATTTCTAAGATAACAAGATGTAGAGCTGGATGAACACAGCAGGCCAAGCAGCATCAAAGGAGCAGGAAGGCTGACGTTTCGGGCCTAAACCCTTCTATTTGTGTTTCACTTCATCCATTTTGTTTCCAACACTGCATGCATTTAGATACAGAATCTTTAGTTTTATACTTTTACCCTTCTTGTAAATTCTAGTCTTATCTCTTGGTTTACTTTTAGATTTTTATTTCAGTCTACCCCTTACTGAAGTAGTCTGTTTATCATTTCCCATATTAATAGTTCTCTTTTGGCTTTAGCTGTACTTTTTGATTTACCACATGTTCCCAAATCTGAGCCCTTGCTCCCACAGTTTCATTTTAATTCCTCTCTATTTCTCTAGTTATTGGGTTAGCAAGAACAACGGCCCCAACACAGTTCAGGTGGAGATCTTTCCATTGAAACAAATCCCATGTTTCTGAGTGCCAGTGCCCCACGAGCTGAAACCTACTTCCTGCACACCAGTCTGTGAGGCTTTTTCGCTTTTCTTCATGTTAAAGCGTTGACTATTAGATGAATGAATTATATGGTGTTATGCATTTACCTGTTTTAAGAGGTACTGATCTGGTTAAAATAAATGGATTAATGCCTCTGTTAAAATAGTGAAAAAGGAGCTGTGTGCAAAAAGGGGTTAATATTTGCTGCAGGATAAAAGGACACATAGCAATTCTAGCAGAATGGAGCCATTAGACAGGAGAGAATTACACACCAACTGGAAGAAATCATTTAAGCAATTCGACTGGTGTACACTCATGTATTTTATCTCATACATCTAGAATGCAGAAAAACTCAAAGGAATGGAAAATGTTGCATACATGAGGAATTGCATGCATTTAGTCTCAAATACTTTCCCATTGTGACTCCAGTTTGAGGCTTGGAAACTGTCACAGGCCCTCAGTAGGGGAGGAGTTAAAGCCCAGTTAGAGCAGAACAAAGGAGGAGGTCAGCCAACACCATCTTGGAACTCACAGCCCTAAACTTTCAGCTTGCGATCCCACTTGGGAGCATGACCATCACTTTGACAAGCCCTGATTTGGTCAGATAAGACAGTTTGGTTTTGGGATCTTCTCAAGTCATTTCTGTTGTAATAGTGAAATAATTGTTAGGTTTAACCGGATTCAATATTAAGGTCACAGACTGAAGCATTGTCCACTTTGCGTCTTTTTCCACAGATGCTGCCACACTCAGATGATAAGTACTTCTGGCCTTTACTGTTTATATTTCAGATTTCCAGTATCCACAGTTATTTGCATTTGTACCCATAAAATATTTAACAATTTATAAAAATGAATGTCACATCTTTAAAATAATGACTTGTGCCTTTGGAGGGTGGACGAAGTGTACTTCTTGTGCTTTGAAATAGGAGACAAAAGAAAGTCAAACGTATTTTTGGGAAGCAAAAATGTTAGTTTTAGTTACATCTTTATTTATCTTGTTGGGAACACATTAACTTCCATAAGTCAGACGGAAAGTTTCTTTTCTTTTCTGCGGTTAAGACCTGCCTTGAAGGAATCATAGGGAGGCAGAAAGCCTCATGCAAGTGATTGTTAATGATATAATGGGGAATCTAGTTCAGCACAATAGGAATGTGTTCATAATATCAAACAGAACACAGGACTGTGAAGTGTTAGAAATGATCATGCAGCGCAGTAGGCCACAGGAATGTAAACCATCCACCGAGCTAATAGCAAACTAGCAGGTGGCCTACCCCAGTCATCTGATGTCAATACCCTTCTCAGTTACGGCCATCAGCACATCTGGCAAGACTGATTGCTACTCTCAATTAAATGAAACAGTCAGTCAATGCATTTCTGTGCAATGAAACCACACAGTTTTAAAAAAAAGGAATACTATGTGCAAATATCCTACATTCTGTTGCAGTAAAGCTGCAGGCGGTTTCCTAACTTTAGCGGAAAGGGTTTACGTTTCTGTTCTGCAAGCACGCTTCCTGCATAAATTATGGTTCTTTCTTGGAGTTGTGCACCACATGTGCTTCCCATTGAACTAATGATAATATTAAAAGATGGCAGAGGGAAAACTGTTTAGCTTTAGAATCCATTAAAATGGCACAAATAGACACACGGGCACTGTGCAGGGAGTCACAAAGGCATGACTCGATTGATTGGTTGTTAATGAAAATCAGTGAAATCTTGGTTAACTCTTATGACAGCATCTGTTTATGTCATGCAACTACACGGCTCTGACCTTGAAAGTTTCAAACAAAGGAAAGGATTTGTGAATGTGCATCATTTGTGGATGTATGGCTGACATGGTGGAGTTACATGAGGGATATGTGAACAACAGCTGGAAGGCAAAGCATTCACAAATTGTTGCAACATTGGAATAGTAATGTCACTTCATTCCTAGATTTTGTTTAGAAGCCAATGACTAATGAAGTCGTTATGCAGTTAATATATTTTATAGATTTGATTTGAAATCCAGATACATGTCCTAAAAATTCAGTCAGAAACTGGTTACAGAGGCCTCTCCTCCATGGGATTTCAGGCAGCACATTAATTTCATCCAGGGGCCTCTTCCTCTTTGCCTTATTAGTCACACCCTACTCTGTCTGGATTCCTTACACTCTCCTGCAATCATAGGTCCATCCATAATGGTACCTCTATCTGCTCATACACACACACACACACACACCCCACACACACACACACACACACACACACACACACACACAAACAATATAAGAAACAAGGCAGTCTGTGGAGCAGGTTGAACCCACACAAACCCTCTCACATGGAAGAAAATATGCTGGCCACCTAACAGTGGCAGTCAAGTCATAATAAAAGTGTGCACAGTTCCTTCCTTCATTATTCTTTTGTAGCTCAGTATAAACTGCTCAATAATGTTCATGGATAGTAGGAACTGCAGATGCTGGAGAATCCGAGACAACAAGGTGCAGGGCTGGATGAACACAGCAGGCCAAGCAGCATCATAGGAGCAGAGAGGCTGACGTTTCGGGCCTAGATGGTGAAAAACATGGGAGGTGATGGCCTAGTGGTATTATTACTAGACTGTTAGTCCAGAGACTCAGTTAATGTCCTGGGAACCTGAGTTCAAATCCTGCTGCAGCAGATGGTGGATGAAGGGTCTAGGCCCGAAACATCAGCCTCTCTGCTCCTATGATGCTGCTTGGCCTGCTGTGTTCATCCAGCCCTGCACCTTGTTGTCTCAATAATGTTCATGTTGGGAATCTGTAATATAAACAGAGAGTGTTGAAAATACTCAGCAGGGTCAAACATCATTTAATGGAAGAAATAAATTTAATGGGAGAACAGGAACATTCAAAAGGGTGGGCTTGGATCAGGTTGCAGGTAAGTGGGGGGAGGGTTAAAAATATAAGGATGATTGGAGCATCCATGATCCTATTGAATGGCAGAGCGGGCTTGTGGGGACAAATTCCTACTTCAGTTGCTATTTCTTAGGGTTTTATGATCTTTTGCACAAAATTACTTGCTGATCCTCTCAGAGAGAAACCCTCCAGGAAACTCAGTGAAAGGGATACTTAGCCAATTTCTGGTAAGATGTGTTCAAGTGCCACTGCACTTCAGGAAGGTGATCATGGATTCTGAGAGCACACAGAAGAGTTTTATGAAATGATGCCAGAGATGAGAGATCACAATGACATGGATGGACTGAATAAGCTGGAGTTACTCTCCTTAAGACAGGTAAGCTAGGAAGAGATCTAAAAATAGCAGACAGTACAGGTAAAGAATAGAATAGAATATCCTTTATTGCTAAAGAGTTAATACTTAGAGGGCACAGATTTAAGATGATCAACAAAAGAACCAGATGCAACATGCTTTTTTAAGAAATGAGTGGTTAGAATTTTGAATGTGCTGCCGAATAGAGTTTTTTTTCCTTTATTTGTTCACAGGATGTGGGTATCACTGGTTAGGGCAGCATTTATTGCCTGTCCTTAATTGTCCGGAACCTAGTTAAATGTTAACTACATTGCTGTGGGTCTGGAGTCACATGTAGGCCAGACCAGGCATGATGGCAGTTTCCTTACCTAAAGGACATTAGTGAACCAGATGTATTTTCCCGACAATCAGCAATGGATTCATGGTCTTCCTTAGATTCTTAATTCCAGATATTCATTGAATTCAAATTCCACCATCTGCTGTGGTGAGATTCAAACCCAGATCCCCAGAACATTACCTGGGTCTCTGGATTAACAGACCAGCGATAATACAGTTCAGCTGTCACTTCCCCATAGGTTCAAATAGCAGCATTACAGGGAAATTTAGATAAATGCTTGAGGGAGAAAAACTGCAGTGATATGGGGGAACAAGCAGGAGAGTAGATGTCTCTTAAAAGAGTAGCAATTTGAGAAATTGAGACCCAAATTGTTTCAAAAAAAAACGTTGGAAGTGATCACAGATTATGTTAACAACCAATCCACCCCTCCAACCTAAATATTATATTTCCAAAATTAATAACAGAATGTGCAAAATATGCAAAGCCTTATAAATTAACTTCATGGAAAGACGTAAGTACATGAAGACCTAAGTTGATATAATCAGAAATCAGTCGACCTTGCTAGCAAAATTTGTGAGTACACACAAACACACAACAGAGCCGAACATATAGACTTACGTGTTTAATTTGCGCTTTAAAAAACTCAAGTGCCTAAAACAAGCAGCTGAAGTCATCCGTGCTGACTCACTAGCAATCAAATAAAATGTCAGATAGGATCTTTCCACATTGGACAAAGGGAATCAATTTACTTCATATTTGCATGGTGGGAACATTGTAAGTTCAGATCCAATGTTGTTTCCAAACAGACTTGGACATATTTAAAATTAAATAGAAAAGTCACAATCAATGATAAATCCATTTGTGGGAATTAACATTCTATTAAATATATTGCTGTCCCTCTTTTACTAACGGTGAGCTGTAGGGATTAGTCCTCCTCTCATTCTGGGATTCAAGAGATTTGGGAGAAACTGCTGGTGATTGTCTTGGACAGAATTGATTCCAGACCAATTCCAACTCCAACATTCTTGCAAACCTCCAAAATCCATAAAGCCTGCAGGATAGTGGAGCAGAGCAAATAATAGCATTTCTTCACCAGCAAAGTGATGACTTTTTGCCCAATGGCTGAGTGAGTAAAGGTACTAACTTTATAGAGACGAGAAAACCCCTTTGCTAAATTAATTGCCTCATTTGGGGTACTCCAGGTTGTTTTGAGACTATCCACAGTGAAGAGTCTTTGAATAGTACCACAACTTAATGACTGCAACTTTGTTGAAAAGTTGTGGAGGGGAGAGGGAAGAAAACTAAAGAAAAAAGATGATTGTCAGACTTTCCCTGATACTAATGTGCTGAAATCAGAATTAGGAAAGTAAATTAAATACAGAGTCTAACTCCTGCGTAATAACTGAGCTGATCCCATATTTACTTCACACACTAGCAACTACACTTCCCCAGACCCCCAAGACTCTGAACTGACACCCCTCCAGAATACAAAAACATCCAGAACCCATCACAACCGCACCCCCCCAACCTCAGTGAGGACCAGACACAGCCTCCCCCCGACCCCACCTAAGCATGACCCGTCTGCCAAACCCAACCCCTGCCTCCCAATATATACCTTCTCACCCACTACACAAACTCCATCAGATCTGATTTCCCATTTCCACTCCCACCCTGCTCACCAATCACACAACCACCAAGCCATCAGAAATGAACTCTAAACAATGACAACACTCTACCCCTGCCACCATCTTCTCTTCACTGGCCTGATCTCAGCCTGCACACTGTTCCCCCTCCCCCCACCATTGTTGGACTGTGCCAACAACCACAACTACCACTCTCAAACTTCCCCAGACCCAAACCCAACGTCCCCTCAATTTGATTTTTGTTTTTTTTTCATTTTGTCACATGTATGGAGGTACAGTGAAAAGTGTTGTTTTGCATGCTCCTGCAGGCAGATCATACCATACGCAGTGCATCAGGGTAGCCGAACAGAGTGCAGAATACAGTGTTACAGCTGCAGAGAAGGTACAGAGACCCTTCCAGACCCAATATCTCCAGCCCTCCTCAATTTATCCTAAACATTTACCTGGCAATAACACACCCAGCCCAACTGGCACCTTACACATTCCCAGCTGGGAACCTACTTCCTTGTTACCACACCCAGTTGTCACCCTACATTTCTGTCACCCTACTCATTTGGCATCCTACCATCTGACATTTACGCCTCCCCAGGTAGTCCCTCGCTGGGACTCTGGTAGCCATCTGGCACCCTACCTTCTTGGAACTCTACTCTTCTACCCATCTGGCACCCTACTCTCCGAGCACTGAAACCTTACATACTTAGTCTTGAGCAGCAGCTGTCAAAGTGGCAGTAGGGATCGTTTATATTTCAGAACATGACAGCTGATGCTATGATAGTGTTTTGCTGTTCTCTGACAATTCAATGCTATGAAGGAACCGCCAGACGGAACTGCTATTCCAAAATTCCGAGGAACTGCTGCAAGGAATCTCCTGTCAGAAATGTAGAACTCCTTTCTTTTGTAAACAAAGAAGGGCATGAGATTGACACTTGTGGAAAATCTAGCTCCATGTTCGTAACCAACCAGTGTACAGAGATTGTTACCACAATATGTAGCTATTTAACTGTTGAAAATTGTTTTTATTTTAAAAAATGTCGTAACATATAAAAATATCACAGCTCAACTGTCTGATATGGTTCATTTCTAATCCACTTGGTAACTATTTGTATCCTAGCAAAGATTACTTTTAACATTCACTCCTTGTAGTTAATGTTCCATTAAAATTAAAGTAAAAGTATCTGAAAACCAATCAAGAAACTTTTAAAACAACCTAATGTAATTAATGAGTGATTTGGAATACAGTATGCTGAAGCTGTATTCTGGCAAGGAAACTTACGTTAGTCGTTTGATTTTAGGAGATTAGCATTGCTGAAACTCTAAACATGTAAATTAAATTCTATTAGTTCTGGTGTGAAGTTGCAAAAGGACAGTAAACATTTGAAATATCTGGAGAGTGTGATGGAAAGGAATGGTACAGATTGCCTTAGGTGTATTTGTTCATGTGGAGTTTACACATTTGTACCAGCATTTACTACAGCCGTAGCCGCAGCTATGCTAGTTTGCCAACTGATGGAAGTTAAGTGTTTAATGCAATTTTTAATTAAATGATTACACTAAAGTAGAGCGAGCAACAGTATTGTTCCCAAAGGACAAACATAGTCCATTAAAAGTGCAGTAATGAAATGCTTAGCATTCTTATTAAACGCAAACTCTAGTACTTCTGGTATATGTTTTTATCTGTCTGCTCATTTGAGTGTCAGATACAAATTATAATATCTTCAAAGCCAATTAATTCCATTCCAATTGCAAACTTCAAATATGCTTAAAGTTCATACTCCTATTTAGTTCTTTCACAGGATGTAGGCTTTGCAGGCTAGGTCAGCATTTAAAGGCCACTCCATATTGCCCTGGAGAAGATGGGAGGTGATGACCTAATGGTATTCTCGTTAGACTATTAGTCTGACAAACCAGGCAATGTTCTCGGAACCTGGGTTTGAATCCCACCCTAGCAGATGGTGGAATTTGAATTCAATAAACATCTGGAATTAAGAGTCTAATGAAGACCATGTTGATTGTCAGGACATGCACATCTGGTTCACTAATGTCCTTTAGGGAATAAAACTGCCATCCTCACCTGGTCTGAACTACATGCGACTCCAGCAATGTACTTGACTCTCACTTCTTCTGGGCAATTAGGGATGGGCAATAAATGGTGGCCTAGCCAGCAACGCCTTCATCCAGTGTACGGATTAAAAAAGAGAGTAATGGGCTTCTTTCTGAAATTGCTACAGTCCTTGGGGTGTAGGAACATCCACAACGTAGGAAATCTAGGATTTTAACCAAGCAAGAGTGAACAAACAGTGATATAATTCCATGTCAGGATGGTATGTGGCTTGGAGGAGAAGCTGTAGGTGATGGTATGCCCATGTACCTTCTGCCCTTGTCCTTCTAGGTAGAAGATGTTGTGGGTTTAGAAAGTTCCTTGGTGAGGGGTTTTAGTACTTCTTGTAGATGGTATGAACTGCTGCCACTATGCATCGATAGTGAAGGGAATGAATGTTGAAGGTTGTGTTTGAGATGCTAATCCAGCAGGCTGCTTCGGCCTGATGATGTCAAGCTTCTGGGGTGTTGATGGAACTGCATTCAGCCACACAAGTGGAGAGTATTTCATCACACTCTTGACTTGTGCCTTATAGATGGTAAACAAATTTTGAAGAGTGAGGAGATGGTTTACTCACCACAGAATTCCCAGCCTCTGATGTGCTCTCATAGCCACAGTATTTATATAGCTGATTAATGATAACACCCAAGATGTTGATAATATGGGATTTAGTGATGGAATGCAATTGAAATTCAAGGGATGATGGCTAGATTCTCTCTTGTTGGAAATGGTCACTGCCTGGTACTTGTGTGGTACAAACATAACTTGTCACTTATCAGCTGAACCCTGAGTGTTATGCAGTTCTCTCTGCATTTGGAAATGGACAGCTTCAGGGTCTGAAGATCTGCAAATGGTGTTACACATTGAGTAATCACAAATCAACATCCCAATGTATGACCTTCTGCTGGAAGAAAGATCATTGATGAATCAATTGAGAATGATTGTGTCTAGGACATTACTCCAAGGAACTCCAGCAGTGATGTCTTGGGGCTGAGATGATTGACATCAAACAACCATCATCCTCAGTGATAGGTATGACTCCAACCAGTGAGTAGTTTTCCTCTGATTCCCATTTATTCCAATCTTGCCAGAGCTCCTTGATGCCACACTCAGTCAAATGTTGCTTTCATGTCAAGGGCAGTCACCTGTACTTCCCCTCTAGAATTCAGCTCTTTTATCTACCACAGACCCACCAACTCCCGCAGTTACCTTGACTCTACATCCTGAAAGCCTGCTTCCCATGAAGACTCCATCCATTCTTCCAGTTCCTCCACCTCTGTTGCACCTATTCCAATGATACCATCTTCGACAAGAGCGCCTCCAAAATGTCCACCTCAATCTTCAGCCAAGGATTCCTCAAGTACCACGGTCAACAGGGCCCTCAGTCAGGTCTGACCCATCTCCTGCACTTCAGCCCTCGCCCCCCTCTTCCCGCCCACAGCAGTGATAGTGTCCCCGTTGTCCTCACCTGCCATCCCACTAGCACCCACATCCAAAGGATCATTAGCCACCATCTCTGACACCTCCAGCAGGATGCCACCACCAGACTCGTATTTATCTTCCCTCCCTTGTCAGCCTTCCACAGGGACCATTCCCACCGGAACACTTCAGTCCACTCCTCCTCCATTCTCAACACCTCCCTGCACCCCCATGGCACCTTCCCATGCAATCGGAGAAGATGTAACACTTGCCCATTTACATCTTCCCTCCTCGCTACTCAAGGTCCACAGACATACGTTCCAGGTGAAGGAACGATTGATCTGCACTTCACTCAATCTAGTCTACTGCATTCGCTGCTCATAATCTGGCCTCCTCTACATTGAGGAGATGAAGTGCAGACTGGGCGACTACTTTGCAGAACACCTACATTCTTTCTATAAAAGTGACCTAAGCTTTCAGTTGCCTGTTGCTTCAAAACGCTACCATGTTCCCTGGCTGACAGTGCTCCAGCAAAGCTCAGCGTAAGCTGGAAGAAAAGCCCCCATTAGCAGCTATTGATTCTCCCAGGCTGACCATAATGCATTCTTTTGCCTGCCCAACTGGTTTTCCCTCTCTCTCTATCCTCTCCCTATCATTTACTCCCCTTCCCATTACCCCACCCCACATCAGCATATATACCAACCTTTTCCTAGCTACAATCAGCTCTGAGGAAGGGTCACTGGAACCAAAATGTTAACTCTGCTTTCTCTCCACAGATGCTGTCAGACCTGATGAGTTTTTCCAGCAATTTCTGTTTTTGTTTCTGAATTCCAACATCTGCAGTGCTCTGTTAATTTTTGTTCATGCTTGGACCAATGCTGCATTGAGGTCAGGAGCTGAGTGGGCCTGTTGGAACCTAACTGAGTGTCAGAGAGCAGATTATTGTTAAGCAAGTACTGCATGATAGCATTGTCGATGACCCCTTCCATCAGTTTAGGTGGTGGGCTGGTAACTGGCTATGTGGCCCCACATCCATCAGTGCTAATTAAACAGTCTCTTGATTAGTTACTGGTGGATTTCTGATGGAAATTATTTCAAATCAAACAAATATTTCGTGCACTCTAAAGTGGTTTAAATTTGTGAAGGTCTGTGGTTGTGTAGCAGATGGTCTATTTGCTAATTTCAAATCAGCTGCTCCTAGGGATAAATCCTTTGTAATACAGTAAAACTTGGGGAAAAAAAAACAGGTCTCAAAGAGCAGGCACCCTCTTCCCAGATGACCAGCAGAGGAAGCCTTGCTGCAATATCCAACATCGCCACCTGAGTCAGAGCAGTCTCCATGGTGCAGAGGACTGGCCAGCATGATCACCAGCATGTCAATGACTTTCTCCCCTCTGTCAGGGCAAATGCCATGTTTTCCCTCTGCTACCTCACACTCTGTGCTCTTACACCCACTTCCCATCAAGGCTCATGTTCTGCCCCTCTCTCTATTGCCTGCAAAATCTTCCCTCACTCACTCTCATTCCACCCCAACAAGCTCCCAGACCACTAGCCTACTCGTTCACTTAGCAAGCCTCGCCAACTTTTTCCCACCTGCAAAAGCAATGATGGCTGTGCCATCCACTTCTGTCCCTCTCAATCCCACCTTTTCTCTCATTCCAGGAGAAAACAGTCCATAACAAGTTGGAAGGAGCTTGGGCATATGGAGTGGTGCCTGACATCAGCCTCCTTACCCACTAGGAGGAGAGAATCCAGTTCCTCGCAAGAGAAGACAAGGAAACTCCAGCAAGAATACCAAGATATCCACCATGCCCTGCCATGTTCTTCATTCTGCTGCAGCTCTCTCATTAACCCCACTCCCAGTGTCATTCATCACACACCACTTCTAACCACTGGCTGTGACACCTTCACTCCTTGTGTCTTGCAGGTACCAGTGGGATGATTACGGTCCTGGTGGAGAAACGGCCTGGACCAGGAGAAGCCACCTCCTCAACCTGTGAGGACGACAGTATCAGGGGTTCAATGGAAGCACTGGCATGGCTACCTACTGCACCCCCTGCCAGCTCAGATACTGAGCACAATGGCTCAGTTGTTAGCACTGCTGCTTCACAGTGCTAGGTACCCAGGTTTGATTCCAGCCTCCAGCAATTGTCTGTGTGGAGTTTGCACATTCTCCCCGCGTCTGCGTGGGTTTCCATCGGGTGCTCCGGTTTCCACCCACAGTCCAATGATGTGCAGGTTAGGTGAATTGGCCATGCTAAATTACCCATAATGTCTAGGGGGGAGAAATGCAGGGGTAGGGTAGGGAGTGGGTCTGGGTGGGATGCTCTTCGGCGGGTCAGTGTGGACTTGATGGGCTGAATGACCTGTTTCCACATTGTAGGGGTTCTACCTCAGGGAGAATATCTTGTTTAGAAAGTTTGGGAGCACAAGCTGGTGAGCACCTCACTTCAACAACTCCGCTGCTGGTCAGGTACCTGCTCAGTGCCATGCAGGAGAGGACCCTGTAATGTAGGTAATCGGAGAATTTGTTCACATGCACAGGGAGGAGCAACAAATGGGTATGTGGGACGCTGCAGGAGTTCAGCTACACTGTGGGGACTCAGCTGCCTCAAGCAAGCAATCATATGGCTGCCTCCGTAGACAGGTTAGAGAGCTGGGTCCGGTACCCTCAGGGTCTGCTGGAAAGGTGTATACACCTGCACTCCCACTGCCCCAGCCACTGGTCCTCAGGAGTGAAGGCATGGCAATAGACAGGAACTCCAGGTGACCCTTTATCACAAGGAGGCACCTAAGCATAATCCTATTGCAGAAACCATCCATCCAGAGGAAGAACCACACATACTTCCTCCCAGAAGTCTCCTCTCAGGACACTCCAGAGATGATCAGGCCTTCCACTTGTTCACTCTCTACCCCATGCTTGTTGGTTGAAGGTGAGGAGGGGCCACTGCGTCTGGGAAAAAGACCCTCTCTATGACAGGGCTGTCCAGACACAAATGCCCCCCAGGGTCACCTGACCAAGGTCAAGGGCCCCAGTGCTCAGCAGGGTCCCTCCACCCCAGTTGAAGAACTTGAGATTACATTGTGGCATAATGGGGAGAGAGAAAGAGAAAGAAACCTTTTTAAAGGCACTTTAGTAGCATGGGTGACATTGCATATTTGCATAAATGTAATACATCTGTTTGTTTGAGTCTCTGTATAGCTCCAAATGTAACTGTGCCTGCATGATGTCTAACCTCATGTCCATTCAGGACGCACTATCAATCAATGTCTATGTTGAGAGCCTGCTGCAGCATGTGGAAGCAAGATGAACAAGTTTTGTATAGAGCAATGGGTTCTGCTGGCACTATTACCATCTCGGTCAAACATCCCTGTCCTCTGTGTGCTCACTGATAAGGTATTGGTGCTGAATGAAACAATTAGTAATGTCTGGATCAGGGAAGTGTACAGCACACAGGGAGCCAATGCATTAGGATTGCCAGGACTGACGTAGTTCTGGGTCCTGTGTGATGCATGGGTCTGCATGTAATATCGATGCCCTCTAAAGGGCTTCACAACAGTGGGCCTTGTAGCCCACTCCCTCACAGATAGAGATACCCCACCCACTCCGGGTGTGGTCACAGCTGTTCTCTTTCACATTGTGTAGTTTTAATTTCCAACCCAATGGAAGGTCTATTCGGGCAGTGGTTTCCAGCCTCAAACCCTCTATGTGTTGATGAGGTCCCCAACATCCAACACTCCTTGCTGCGAACCATACAGTCTTCACACCTCCCCAAAGCCCTACCCAATACGTGTACATGATGCCTGCACTTTCCCACCTTTCCCAAGCCCTTGGCATATAAAGTGACTATGCCAGGTCTGATTGTTCACTGTAACACCCCATCGTCATCCCTTGATGCCAGGGTGCCTCTGATCTTTTGATGAATTCCCCGCCCTCAGTATTCTGTTCCCATGTATGCTTTTCCATATTTGTCCCCCCCCCACACCACCACCACCATAGGAATATAGATGCCCCCTCCACACTTATGGTGATAGTATTTTCCCTGTTTGCCCCTGCTGGCAACTCATGGGATCTACCACCTGTGCTAATCTCTCTCCATCAGTAATTGCATTTAAGCTGTATAATTAAGCATTGTTTATGACTGTCTGTACCTTCTTCAAGCAACAATGCTTTTAAAGTTATAAATTAATATTTCTTCAAAAGACTCTTCCTTCTGGTTCTTGTGAACATTTCTCCTTGTAATGGAGTTTCAGTTTGGAGATTGAGTCTATATCACTGCTACCATGTAGTATCTTCCCTGGTTGCCCCTCTTGTGCCTTGTGATATCTCTGTCACCTCTGGCAGTATGTGGTTCAGAATAAGGGTTGCTTGAAGTAGTCTGCTGTCCCTGTCTTGCTATGTCGATACAGTGTCTTGGGCCTGTCAAATGATCAGTAATGGAGGACAGACCGCAGCTGAGTCTAAACAGAAGAGGCACTTATTTTAGTTAACAAGATAGTTTATTGCACAATAACAATCAGTCCAGTTTGTAATACTATTTATGCATGATTTGTAGAACTCCCGGGAGCTGTACAGAATACTTCTATTCTTTGCAAAGGCTAGTGTAGGCTCCCAAAATGTGCGATTGGGTGGAGCTAATGTAACTTTAACATTAACTCTTTCAAAACTTTGTACAACAACCATCTCCATGTGGTGGCACATGTCAGCTCACCCGCAAAATACCAAACATGATAGAAATTTCACTCGCTCAGCTTCCAGCTGGCCCATGACCATACTCAGTGAATCATCCTGGCATGATGTCTTCATTCTGCGCCAGTCTATTGTGCCAACTGCGCACCGACTTCACTTATTGGGTATCTGAAAGGGAAAAAATCACACGAGCAAAGCTGTGTTTGTGCTTTAGTTGGGTGGGGGTTGGTGTTTGGGGGAGAGGGATAAAGTATTTAAAGATTGATTGAGTTTTACTTCTCTGCTGTATTGAAGTCCTCAGGTTTGATGCCTAGAAATGACCTCTCAACTGTGTGTCTGGACCTGGAAGCACAGCACATCGCTCCTACTTTCTACCTCCTCCCCCATTCACAGGCTCAAAGCAGTCTCTGAACAGTGCCTGGCCTCCTCCAATTTGTTCCATTCATCAATGGCTGCCAGGCCAGATTTCTTTCCTGAACCACTGCCAGCACCTGCTCCTGCACCTCAGCACAAATCCTCTCTCAAAGGTGTAGACTAGCTTTCAGCACTGTTGTTGAGTTTAAGCAGATGCTAACCATTCACGATAATGGCCCCTTGCTCCAGCCAATCAGCAGCACGGTTTGTGTTGGCTCGAAACTGAAATCATTTAAAACAGTGGGCAGTGTAATGTTGGCATGTTGCCTACTTTGCAGTCAACGGGCAACAATGATCCTTGCACCTGCTTTTGAATTTAGTGCCCCACCTCTCAATATTTTTAAATGGGAAATTAAGTTCAAAAAAACATGTGTTTTCATTTTAAATACTGGCTGAACAGCACTGACTAGATTCTTACACAATTCACTTCTTTCTTTTAACTCTGTGAATACTCCCAGGAAAAGAATAACAGTGAAATTTCTTACTAATGGTATTAAGACTCATGGTATTAAATATTTATAAATCAACTTTCTAACTGACTGATTTCAATCTCATGATTCTTTGCAAATATTCTCTCATCAACGTGTACTGTACTGAGATATTATGGCACACCTCTGGAGCAGGTGAGATAAGAACATAGGTCTTCTGGCTCAGAGATAGGAAGCACCATGATGCACCACAAGAGCTCTCATGGCGTTTTGCGTTATTAGCTATATTTATCTGTTGAGACTGATGACAAAATCATGCCATCTGAAAAAACATGATTCTGTATAATAATTCATACATATTTAACCCCTTATCATTCCCAATATGAGTCACGTTCAAGACAATGGCAACCTATACTTCTTCACTTACGCATAGAAACATTTACACACCATATTATCTCTTACAGAATGGTAGCTTATTCAAAAAGGGGCTGCCCTGTGAGGTTTGAATTGCTTGCTACCATCAAAGGAGACTCATTACGAAAGCATTTTATAGACAGACCCTCTTGTTCTATTATCATAACTCTTTTGTAGTACTGCATCAAAATCTACCATGTTCAGTCTTTTTCTGACATTAACTCAGTTGTACACCCCAGAACTCATGGCATTCCAAAGTGAACAAAGGGTTAAAGTGAGCCTCCCCGCACCTATTCTATCAAGCACCACACCTGCAGCTGAAGCAGAGAATGTATGCAAAGGGACCAATATCTTGCCGAAATTGAAGGTTTTTGTCTTCACATATTAGTACATTCAGAAGAATGCCAGTGTTAAGGGAACAACATTGTATGAGAAGAGGGTTACTCTGATAAGTTAGATGATACCTGGTGGTTAACTGCCAAGCTTTGTTTAGTTTTAAATCACATGGTTTGACAATGTTTCTGTCTTTTTTTCAATAATGCTCAAGTTCTGTACAACCTAGGTCTGCTAGTTACCAGTAAAGAATATCTCTATTTTGCCCTTATCCAATGTGCCAAGTGGCATTCTTCCAATCGAAGGAGGGTGTATTCTTTCTGCCTGTCATATTGGGCCTTCAGAAGCTAATGTAGTACCCAAATAATGGCTGCTTTGTGGAAAAGACAATCAAATGCATTTGGCCTCGTGATTCCACCCCACAATTAAAGTATGTGATCTCAAGTGAGTGACAGAAAAATAGCTGCGCAAAACAGGAAAATTTGAGGAAACCTCTTGCGGAGATTCCCCTCCAATATCCTTATGCTAAGGAAAACTAGTAGAGGAGATCACTCAGGCCCTGAATGTCAAATATTTTGGATGAGATGGTTGTTCATTCAGAGAAACAAGTCAAGTCTTTGCTTAAGGAATTCAACAAGTCAGCACCTACCACATGAGCAATTGCCTTTTCCAGATATTCACCATTTTATGGAAAAAGAACGACCAGTCCTGATGTCGCACTTCAATCTGACCATACACAACGTCAAATAGTACCCTCATGGAAAAGCAGAATACTTGGGACTCTGGAAATCAGAAATTAAAATAGAGCGCAAATCAAAATCTCAGCAGGTCTGGCAGCATCTGTGTAGAAAGAGAAAAAGAGTTAACATTTTAGGTCTACAGTCTTTCATCAGAACATTTCCACTATTCTACACCAATAAGAATTGTTTCCACTCCAGGGGAGCGTGAATGAAGTCTCTAAATGATCCATCAGCTTATTGTTAAATAATTAAGAATTACAATTTTAAAAGTTTCCTGTCCAGTCAGCGTGTAACCAATATAAACTCGTAAAAGTTTTTTAACTTCAATGTCAACCATTGTTTCCCCATTGCACACTTTCATTTCCTTGGCAAATTGACATTGCTCCTGGCTGCAACAGACGTATGAGTTACGTTCCTTCGTGAGGTTAATCTTACGCCTACATATTCTCTAGAGAGTTGCTTTTCCAAAGGCACAAACTCAGCACAGATTCCCTGATCAGGAGTGCATACTGAAAGGTAGTTGGCACATTTTAACAGATGGAAAATCTTAGGTCTGTGATTTTAAAACTCGTATTTCCGGTGGACAAGGCTCTATCCAGGAGCAGGAATTCTGAGAATCAATCTTTAAGTAATTTCACATTTGACTTACACTAAAAGGTTTGCACTGACATGAAGGCAGCAGTGTAGCTTACTAACATGAACTGTAGAACCAACATGCAAAGTCCATGGCTTGAACCTAACTATGTAACAATATTAAGTGAGTTATATGGCAGGTGAGGAGTGCAGTATTTCACTCTTATTTCTCTGGCTTTAGACTGCTGCCTGCTGAGTTAACAGGCGTATTAAAACTATTTTTAACATGGGAATATCCTGGTTGTGTTAAGATTGTAATGGTGTGCTAATTTGCTTTATTATACCCATAGGCTTAATTCTCAAATTCAATTGGCTAAAATTGAAAACACACACATTTTGCCTGTCAACTTAAGAGGAGTATATTTGTATTATGTAAATGTGAGATTAAATATGAATATCCTAAAACAAAACTGGTACTCTGTAATAGAATATAAGATTTACTATTAGCCTCAAAGTGAGTGACACATTTCTTAGTTCACAGCCTGTACGTTAAAATGAGTCAAAATATTGTTTTGTATCCAATCTCTTGGTCTATGGTTCACATTAGGAAGAATTTCATTAAGTTCTGGACTGTATGATAGCAATCTTTGTCTTGCCTGTTCTATGAAATGCAGTCTCATGCATCTTTTGTGCCTTCAGAATTTTGCTCCCAGTTCCTTTCTCAGTGCTTAATTGTGGGAGGCCTGGGTATTAGGGATAAGACCAACTGTAAATAGCCCTAAGTATTGACATCCATCAAATAATTTAGGAAAAGGAGATCAGCCTGAAGGCCCCCAAGATTAACAGCTTGTGCCAAGTTGCAATATTCTCAGGCTTCCAATTAAGCATGTGTTGCTAACCCCTTTCCCAGGCACAAGGAATATCAATCAAGGATAGGCAACATCTTTCTAACACCTGAGCAAAGTGGCTAGGCTTCCATTCTGCTTGATCTAGTCCAAACTGGTTATCAGAATCAAAGAATTATAGAAACGTAGGGTACAGATGGAGATCCAAATGCCTCACTGACCCATTGCTGGCCCGGAGAAAGAGCAGTTGTATTTAATCTCACATCTCTTGCTTTTTTCATCCACAACCTTTTAAGTTCCTCATCTTCAAACTTCCTCAGAAAATTATTAATGGAATCAACTTCCCTCATCTTCTCCAGTTGAACGTTCCAGATCCCAACAACTCTCTGAATAAAAGATGTCCTTATTCAGTAGATGTCCTTATTCAAACAATATCCAGTTTTGATAAATGTAGTACTGTACATGTTGCTAGAGCCAACATAGGATATACTCATACTAGATGGAACAATATTAAAAAAGTTTAAGAGGGAGCAATACTTAGCTGCTATTGTGCACAGTCCACTGAAAGTTCACTGACAATGTAGAAGATCAGGAACTTAACTACTAAGAGTTGTATCAATAGAAACATTAAGTATTACTCAAAGCACACCATGTTAGCATGATATAAGTCATGGGTCAGACGGGTCCCGACCCAAAACGTCAACTTTCCTGTTCTTCTGATGCTACCTGGCCTGCTGTGTTCCTCCAGCTCCACACTGTCTTATCTCTGACTCCAACACCGGCAGATCTTACTATCTCTGAATGGGTCAGACTATAGCCTAATTTTGGTGCTCCCATGTGGTAGGTGATGTAGTGATGTTGGAAGTGATTGAGCTAAGAGTTATAAACCTAATTCCTAGCTTGGACCCCTGCTATGTAGATTGGCTCCAGAGCCTTGTTTCATTTATTTTAGATTGGAGTTGCCTTAGAGACAGTTTGACAGATGTTTACAAAAAAGTGTTCTTTGGTGGCTTTTTTGATAGATTATTCCCGTTTAACAGGTTTGAGAGGAGTCAAAAAGGGTTGAAACCAAATAAGAGTTGGGACAAACTGATGGTTAAGCAGTTCTTCTTTCTCCAGTGAGTAGAGTCTCTGCGTTACAGTGTCAATTGGTGTAGATTTATAGAAATGCACAGCACAGAATGAAGCGATCTGACCCAACATGCCAGTGCTGGCCCCTGGGAGCAGTGATCTTAGTCTACATCCCTGCTTTTTGTCCATAAACTTGTAAGTTCCAAACACATACTTAACTGACTTATAAAAATCAGTTGTGGAATCAACTTTCACTACCTTTCGAGAAAGTAAACCAGTCAGGGTGATAAAATACACCAACGCATTTCAGAGGCTACTCAGCTACCAAAAAGATAAACCAGCAGCTAACATGTAAGTTCTATGGTGTGCCTTTATAAAGCCTGTGAGAATTTTGTCAATGTATGCCCTGAAACTGACCTGGAGCAGAGAGCAGGAAGAGGTTAAAAACAGTTACGGCCATGCCTAGACATTTGCCAGGGAGAGGAATGGTGTTGATACGACAACTTATTTGCTGTGTCTCTCATGAGTGTGATATAAATTTTGAAATGGATAAAATAGTAAAATTGAAAATTCTGAATTAGGAGAGTGACTGCTTGATAACTATATCAAAATCACTAAGAATTCAGTTCATTCTCTCCCCCAATTAATGCGCGATACATTGTATTCTTCATATTGAATTTAGTTTGGTTTTGATCATCTCCCAGTTATTTTGATTAATTTGTTCACATTTCTAGTTGTTTCTTATGATTGTGCATTTCTTCCCAATTCAGTGTCATAAGTAATTGCTCCACAGAGATAACATTTCTAAAAAGGTCAAAAGAAAACAATACCCCTGTTGGCCAAGTGTCCCAGGGCAAAGGATAAGGAAGGAAGCCTTGAGAGCTGCCAGTCTGTCTCTCCTTTTCTCAGTAAAGGTTCTTGGGAACCTGGTGAAGTTTCCAAATATCATCATTTCTGATTCTATTATAAACCCTGAAAAGCTGAACTGTGGTGACTTTTCAAAGATTCGGGTCCAGCTTGCTTTCAATCCAAACTGAAGATCTTCTATCAGTCTATGATTGTTAACAATTCGATTTCATCAGCAAGAAACCCAGTGGACCATAGGAAGTCATCAAATTCTACCCTTTGTTTCAGACTGTTAGCTAACGGGGGTGTTTCTTTTCCTTTAGTCCTTTTCTAAACTTAAACATAATCTCCATAGAGAGTGCCTTTTTTTTGTTGTGTGAATGTGCCTATGTTTGAAATTATTGGAATGTAGTTCTATTTCCAGATTATAACTTAAATGTTAGCCAGTGCTGGCTTTTTTTTTAAGAATTATTTTGGTGTTCTAATAAACTGATTATCTTGAGTTCATTAAAAGAAGTCCAACGAAAATCTCTTTTATGTTGGATAGCAGTGCAAACAGGCGGTTGAGTGGGCATTTTGGTGATTTTTATGCTAATGGGATGAATGATGGAGTAAAGAAGCATTTGATCACCAGCATGTATTTCCATTGCATGTAATTCATGTAAGATAAGGAGCAAGTGTCCTAGAGAATACAGCTAACTTGTATGAACATGCAATGTATAGGTTGGCCCCCTCAATGCAATACAAATGGAATGTCATGATGCTCTCTACTGGTACAGAGGAGGTTAATGGCCAGGGTCCAGCATTGGACCCATATATCCTTAAAAATCTCTATTTAACCAGAACTTCCATTTCTCAGTTAAGGTCTATGAATGTTTATCCTGATTGATAAACTTGCTCAAATGAATGCTTCTTTCTTCACCTCCTTTGATGCTAAGGCACAGTCAGATGAACTTTCTGACTATTCACTGTCATCTGGCACATATACAGACACAATTACCTTAATGCTCATGATATCAAAAAGAAGTATTTTCAACAAAGCAAAGTTTATCTGTCGCTGTATTCTTGTTGGTTCCAGAACAGCTTCTTCCCCACTGTTATTAGCGTTCTGAATGGACCTCCCAAATTTCAAATCTAATGTTGATCTTGCTTTTTGTGCACCTTCTTTGCAGCCTTAACTTTGTGTTCCTTGCCCTGTTCAATCACCCTATAATCTTTGTGTGTTATGATCTGCCTGTACTGCACACCAAACAAAACTTTTCACTGTACCTAGGTACATGAGACAATAAATCGAAACAGTGCTCCAAACATACCGACCTAAATTTTCCTTTCTACTTGGACACTTTATTGAGGAGTTCTCCCTGAAGTTGCAGCAGGGGGGGTGAGGACATCCCAGAAAGCGGCTAGCACAGTTGCAAAAATGAAACATCGGTTCACTGATCTTCGTGATGTCATAAACGCTTTATTCTATTTTCCAGAAAATGTTTCAGACACAGAAATGCAGTTGAAAGGCAGGAGGTCGAGGGGCAGGATCAGGGGCATGGGCATTAAGACAAGTCGATATTTTTTGTGTAACTCCTACTAAAGGACCTTGGAATGCTACATCCAGGAAACTTTCTATTGATGCAACTTTCCCCTAAAGCCAATAGTTAGTAGCTCCAGTGCATGTGATGATGTAATTCAAAAATATAATCCGACACATTGAATCAGATATTTAGGAAAATTAAAAGCGTATTAACTATTAATGTGCAAATTAGTTAGGACCATTAAGAGGTTCTTCAAATCTTCAGAAGTGACCAGTCTACATACATTGCTCAACCATTTGCTTTGCATGTCACCCTTAATCCTAGGATTTACTGGATTTGCACATTAATGGCCCACTAAATATACCAAGGGAGTTAGAACTGGAATTTAACAGCATTGGAACATTTTTATCAATGTGATAATTGGTATTCAGTGCCATTCAACTCTCAAACACTCAAAACTGAACAGTTTAAACTGCAAAGTCCCATGCCTTCAGGTGCTGCATTTCCTTCAAGATTTAAGTCGAATTCTTAAAAACGCTTTCCTTATGTTTCCTACAGATCCTTTTTATAATCTCCTTTTCATCAAGCAATCAATATTTCCCTCTCTTTCCTTTCTTGTTTCATCTTTATGTAACTGATTGTATCCACACAAAATCATACTCTTTCTCATTTGCTTCCCTGGTACTTTTTCAGTCTTTAAATTCTACAAATCTCTTTGGACGGCATCTTCCAAACTCACGATCACTAGCATCTGGAAGGACAAGGGCAAAAGATACATGGGAACACCAGCACCTCCAAATTCCCTCCTAAGCCGTTTACCACCCTGACTTGGAAATATATCACCAGTTCGTCAGTGTCATTGGATCAAAATCGGGTAATTTCATCCCCCACAGTAGTTTTGGTCTACCTTCAGCACATGGGCTGCAGCTGTTCAAAAAGGCAACTCACCACCACTTCCTCAAGGACAACTATGGACGGGCAATAAATGGTGGGCCTGTCAGTGACGTTCACATCTCATGAATAAAAAATACACCCTACTTTAGGTGATACACTGTTAACCCCACTGACGACCTGTATTTTACTTTGGCCCTTATTAATTCAGCTAGTTCCATGAGAAAACTGTCTAACCAACAGAGCATTGTAATCAAAAAGTTCTCTAGAAAGGTACAACCCATTAAATTCAGCAGTTTCATGTGAATGGGGCAGACTCTCAGACTTTGAAAGGGCAATAGGAGCTATCGAGGGCTCCTGCTCCTCATCCCAAGGTAGTAATTGTCTCCTTCTCACTTCCCTCCCTGCCTTTGTCATCATCAAGTCCGCCCATTTCCCGACTCACTGGGGTCTCCTAGCTGGGCCATCCCGGAATTTATCTTAAGCGCGGGACACATCTTCCCTTCATCATGGAGACTGGCCGTAATTCCAGCAATGTCCACAATCAAATTGCCCAGGACTTCCAATAGAAGTTCCTGAGAGGGTGGATGGGTTATGGAGGTGGTGGGTGGTATTGGTGTGCATATCTCTACACAACCCATGGTGTATGCAAACCCATTCCAATGTTCTGAATATTCCACACTTTGGAACAATACAGAGGCTTGATTCTATTGACCTGTCATGATTAGGGAAGTAGGTGCCAATTCCCAAAAGGGGAACAGATGGTGAAATCATTATGGTTGAAAACAGCATCAGAATCTATACCAAAATAATATTGCAGAATAAATTCTCTCATTAATTCATTTCCACTCAAATAAAGAGATGCAAGGTTCTGCCATTTGTATTTTACAGTATTACTGGGCAAGGATTTATTTGTATGGGTATTTTTACATGTTGACAACTGACTCCAATTAGAGACAGCACTGAATAGATAAGAAAAATTTGTTTTTTGAATGTAGGGTCAAAAAGAGTATGCATGATTCACTTGACTCCCAGTGAGCCTCAGTTCACCAACAGTAAACTTACCCATCACAGATATTGAAATAACTCCACAAAGGCCAGTATCCCATCACCAATTCATCATTTATTTACACGTGCATAGTACATGACACTGACCCAGCTGGGTCAGAGTCAGCTCCAAGCGTTTGCAGAATCCCTCACACTGTTCTTTATATCTGTTAGCCAGGGCTCCCTGATTGGACCAGGTTAACCAGGTTTTAAAAGTGCCCTTCTATGTGGTCCACTTGGCTGACCTCGTTCCAACCACCACAGATATGTGTTCTAAATCTTCTACATTACCACCTTCCATGTCCATTAAACAATACAGCAGGGTGTCATCTAGGCATTTCCACCAGGCAATTTCTGAATTCCTTGTGTGCAGCACATTGCCCCTTGAGCTGTAGTTAGTACCCTCCACCCAGGACGAAGCCAGGGGATGCATTTTATGTGACCCTCTTTGCTCAGCAGCTAACACATGGTGGGCTGCATCCTCTAGCACTACTTCCATATCTCAGCAAGATTAAAACATTGTGGTCAGAGACTTTGTTGCATCCTCCATCTCCTCCCTCAGCAACTGAGGACGGATCCCACCCAGACAAGGAGGCTTTTCCACTTTGAGTGACGATCTTTGAAGCCAGCAGTTGCCAGACTAAGTTAAATTTTGGCTAGAAGAAGTCAACCATCTGTTGCTTGCTTGATGTATGTGATGTTTGATTTCAGAAAGGAACTGTTTACCTGTGTCCCAATTCAATGAGGTTCAGTGCAATGATAATTTTTACTGCTGTGGAGAGACCCCTTTAAGCCATGCAATGAGTCAGTGTCCTCTTGCCGTCCCTCTGGCAAAACACAGATTTTGAAGCTCCCTCAGCTGGATATAAAAATACTCCGTGAGTTTCAAACGTCTCAGTGGATGGGCCGGTAACAATTAGAGACCTTCGGGAAATATGAAAGTGCTTTGCTTTCATTCAGGCTGCATTTTACAAGGCCTGCAGGTTTATGTGAAAAGGGGGAACGCACTTTTAAAACTAGACCCACTCGTGCTGGCTTGTTTACTTGCTTCCTGTCTTCTTGGTCACCCACAACTTGTCTCCCTTATTGCACTGGGAGGGTAAGGCATCTGATAACCCACCAGCCCTTTCAGCTCACTGGAGGCATTCTGGGAGCAGTCAATGACCACTTATGGGCCTCATTCTACCTCTTCTGAAATCTGGGATTAAAAAAATACTAATCCAGTGGTGACCACTGCCACTTGTTGTTACCTGGTCTGAACTACATGTGATTCCAGATCCACAGCAATGCAATCAACTCTTATTTGCCCTCTGGACAATTAGAGATGGGCAATAAATGCTGGTTTAAACTGTGACAGCCACATCACACTGAGGACTTTTAATAAAATTCTACTGGGACAGCAGACAATCAGATTGGCCACCAGCTCCCTGGGGTGGGATCTCTTCCCGTACAGGGGTTGAAGTCCCACTCAGTCATGGTTAAGGATGCCCTCGAGGTGTTTCTCTGCAGGTTCCCTGGTTTTCGGTAGACATTTTGTGGAAAACTTGTACAGCAACTCTGTAAAATCCAGTCCTTCACATTTGCTGGCACAAGGGTTGTTTCAAGGATAAAAGGTTAAAATATGAGGGCAGGTTGCATCGCTTAAGCCTCTAATGTAGAAGATTAAGGGTTGATCTAATTATCTCTTAAGATAATTGAAGAGTTTGATGGCAAAGACAGAGAGAAACTACTAAATGAGCTGGCTGGGAAGTTCAAATAAGGGGTCATAACCATAAGCGTTAGAGCCATGCATGTCCGGGGTAATATAAATAAAAAACCTTTCTTCACACACCGGAATCCAGAAACTCTTTTGTCCCCCCCATTCAAAACTATGAGACTAGTTGTTCACAGAACATTTCAGAACTGAAATTGATAGATTTTTGTTAGGCAATGGTATTAAGCTTAAGGAAGTAACAGAGTTGAATGGAGTTTTAAGATACAAATTTGTCATGACCAAAATGAATAGTAGAGCTGGGGCTGTGCGGGTAATGGCCTAACTGCCAATCCTCTGTCAATTTGCCCCATGGAATCTTCTAGAATGGGGGGGTAAATCTTTCTAAAGAGTTTTTCCTGAGCCTTTTAGATGCCCTCACAAGTGATCAGAAATAAAGGCAAGGTGAGCGCAGAAACAAGTAGCATCTAAAAAAGGTCTCCAACTTCCATCTTGTTTGTATCCTTGGGCCAGTTTCAGAAAATGCCAGATGATACAGAGGCAGGCTGAAAAATCAACTACAACGGATCAAGGTGGGGGAAAACTTCCAACACTATCAGTCTCTGCCTCAAGTTCCCTCTTACAAGCATGATTTCCACTCTCCCTGACTTCCTAAAGTACACTTCACCCTAACAATCCAATTGTTCTGGGGGCAGGGGGAGGGAGGGGCCAGGAGAGGTGGAGATTGGAACTTCGATCTGCTTCTCAGGCACAAAATAGAGTCAAAAATGTCAGACTGTGAACTCATGTAGTCTGATGCCGTATTCACCTGACTGATATTGTTCCAACCTAGTGCAGACTAAACCCTACAATCAGGTTTAGGATCTCAATTGGATATGTGACAGCATTTAGCCCGTTGCATTCAGCTTTATCTTTGGGTTCCGACTACTTATCGAATCACCATACCATGGATGATTTTTGAAACTGGCTATTCTGGGAAGCGAATTGGGGGAACAGGGAAAGAGGAGGGGAGCAAAGTAAAAGTTCTTCTTACATAACAACACAACTATGAGTGGTCGCTGACGCTCACTGCTGTTGTATTCTCTTCTCCATATTGTATTCTCCTCTCGACACTCCGAGAACCTACCTGAGAGCCATCGCTGTGCTACACTGTGCCAGACCAACTTGAAGCTCCAGAGATCAGAGAGAGACCACTGAAAATGTTCAGATGACCACCGATTTAGATGAAATCTGGGCCTTCATTTGCTGCTGCTCTCTCTACACCTGGACAGAGATGTAAGCCAGTTCCTAGGCTAATATGTCCAGGTGGGCAAAAGGAAATTTGCTGAATTATCTTCTTGTTCTCCTTCAGACGCTGCCCGACCTTCTTCAGAATTTCTAGTTTTATTTGGGTGTTCCAGCACCCAGTGTTTTTGTCCAACCAGCAAGAAATCAAGTCTTGTAGTGAAAAGGAGAAGAGGAACGTTTACCAGAAATGGGAGCAGTTGATGTTTGTGCGTTTGTACAAATAATGAAGGGAGATATGGCATTTTTCTTTAGAAAAAAAGTCACAAGTCATAAAAGTGAACCTTGAGGAAAGTCAATACAAAGAGCACACTGTGAAATGTGGCAATGAGAAACACATTTTATGTTCTTTCTGGTAAATATACTGAAACTCAATTTACTGCTTCATTTCTCAAACCAGAAACATTACGCTAATTCAACAGGATACTGTGGTCAAGAATATCAAAGGCTTTACTTTGATCAAGGAAAAGGGCCTCAGTTAGAAGATAGGCATTCATAGCTTCAGAAAGGTTCTCTAGAAATGAGTGAGGTGTGGTATAGAATGGATCTCAAAACCCAGTGCCATGGATTAGGAAAACATCTGAACTTGACGCCATGAAAATAAAACTTGAGCTGTATGGTTGTAGTTTTAGATGACTTTTTGAGATTAGTAGACCAATGATTGAGCACTTGAACTTTGCAATTTAGTTCACAGCAGTGATAAGCTTTTTGATTCCAGGTCAAATTCCAGAAACACAACTAAACCTTTTCCCTCCTATTCTTGCCAAGAAATAACTCTTTAAATTACTTCAAAGCTGAATTACTTCCTGAAAAAATACTTAGAGCTGCATTATAGCAGAAAACAGCACTTCGTGGTTTTAATAACTTGGGTAATACACAAAAAAAAATCTGCCCTGCACACTGGGTTTAATCCAGACAGATATGAATGAATGGAATTCATTTAATCTTTCTGAATCAAGTTCTAAATGACCATGAAACCCAGATCACAAAATATAGCCACGTTTACATTTTTATAAAAAAAATTTGGTCATGAAATATGGATACTTCTGGCTTGGCCAGCATTTATCGCCCATTTCTAGTTACCCTTGAGAAAGTAGTGGCAAGCTGCCTTCCTGAACAGTTACAGTACAATGGATGGCATCCACTGTGCTGTTAGGAAGGAAGTTCCACGATTTTGATCCCATTTCACTGAAGGAACAGTGATATATTCCTAAGTCTGGATGGTGTGTGGCTTGGAGGGAATTTGCAGATGCTGGTGCTCCCATATATCCACTGCTCTTGTCCTTCCAGATGGTAATAGTTGTGGATTTTGAAGATGCTGTTTAAGGAGGCTTAGTGAATTTCTGCAGTGCATTTTGTAAATGGTACACACTGCTGCTATTAAGCGTCAGTGGTGAAAAAATTAAGTGTTGGTGAATGCGGTGCTAATCAAACAGGTTGTTTTGTCCTGGATGGTGCCAAGCTCCTTGAGTGTTGTTGCAGTGCACTAATTCAGCCAAGTGGGAAATATTCCAACATACTCCTGACCGGTAGATGGTAGACAGGGTCTGGGGAGACAGAAGATAAGTTACTGGTCAATGGAAATCCCTAGATGTTGATTCAGTACGTTAATGCCATTGATATTCAAGAGGAGATAGTTTGAATCTCTACGTGGCATATAGTTTTTGCCTGTTACATGTGTTCTGTGACTGTTCTTTGCCATTTATAAGCTCAACCTGTTCTTGCTACATATGGATACAGGCTGGTTCAATATCAGGAATGCATGAGAGATCCTTGTTCAGAAGAAACTGACTTGGAGGAAACTCCTTTATGAAGGGGCGCAGTTCTTTGAGAACACCTATTGGCAAGAGGAAGTATGGAAAAGGAACCGGAGAAAGGAATGGCAGTGATCTCAAGACCATGGACCACTTCTACCTCCCGAAAACACCTGAAAATGTGTGGTCAGACAGCGGCTGTAAGATCAGGCTTATCAGTAACACAAGAACCCACATAACCTGTCACATGGCCAGTGACACAGAATTTCTTAGGTGAACAATCATTCTTGTTAGCGAGTGATTGCCAATGGTGACAAGGTCATGACTCCAACCAGCAGACAGATTTCCACTGATTCCCATTGGTTCTAGTTTTGCTAGGACTCGATCACACTCAGTCAAATGCAACCTTGATATCAAGAGATAACAAGGTGTAGAGCTGGATGAACACAGCAGGCCAAGCAGCATCAGAGGAGCAGGAAAGCTGACGTTTCGGGTCGAGACCTTTCTTCAGAAAATCCTTGATATCAAGGACTGTCAATCTCACCTCACCTCTGGAATTCTGCCTTTTGGTCCATGTTTGAACCAAGGCTGTAACAAGGTCAAGAGCTGAGTGGCCCTGGTGGAACCCAAATTGACCATCAATGAGCAGGTTGTAGATAAACAAGTGCTGCTTGATGGTACTGTTGATGACACCTTCCATCACCTTGCTAATAATCAGGAGTAGATATAGCCAAGTGGTAATTGGCCAGGTTGGATATGTTCTGCCCCATTTGTGCATAGATCCTAGCTGGGCAATTTTCCACCTGCTCAGAGCAGATTAGCACACAGACAAACTGGGAAGGAAGCTGAACCAGTGCAGGTGACTAAAATCCTTTTTTTTTCACCTGTCTCCTCCAGATACATGCTGTGTGAGGCTAGTTAAAATGAGAACTAAGTAATCCCTTGTAAAGTGTCATTAGCATGGTTGTGCAGATGAATGTGACTGCTGCTTTGTGCATTGTAAGGCACCACAAGCAAAATGAGATAAATAAACAATTCATTTAATTATGATGGTGCTGATTGAAAGATACATTGGCTGAGGGTTACTAACTCTCTATCCTTGCTCAATAGCATGGTGCAATAAACACCCAACAAAATAGGTAGATTAAACACCACTTTAAAACCTCTTCAAAAAGATGGCACCTCAGGCAAGTCTGCATTGCCCCAGTACAAAAGCCTGGATTGTATTCTTAAATCCTAAAGAGAGGTTTGAAACTTTCAGCCTGTGGTCAAAGACCTAACAGTGATTGCAAAACGTGATTACTCCGAATTCAATTTTAAAAAGGGACAAAGAGTTAATTTTCCAACATTGGGCTTCCAGATAGGAAGCTTCCACTTATCCAACTGTTTTAAATGACTGGAAAACCAAGGAATTTCTGCTGTGCCCATCAATGGGCATGATTACCAATGAGAAGCATGGCATTCTAGAATCTTCAAGAATCTGAATGCACTAAAATGTGTCGATAAGAGATGGTGGAGTCAAACAGAAACATACAGAAGGGGACAAAGACTATCACAGAATCCCTACAGTGTGGAAGCAGGCCACTTGGCCCATCGAGTCCACACTGACCCTCCAAAGGTCATCCCATACCTGTAATCCTGCATTTCCTATGGCGAACATACCTAGCCTGCAAATCCTTGAACACTACAGACAATTTAGCATAGCCAAACCACCTAACCAGCATACCTTTGGGCTATGGGAGGAAACTGGAGCAAACCCATGCAAGATGTAGGGAGAATATGAAAACTCCACACAGGCAGTCACCCAACGGTGGGATTGAACCCACGTCCCTGGCACTGTGAGGCAGCAGTACTAACCGCCAAGCTACCATGTTGCCCTGGTCATAAATTCGTTCTCCTGGAACAAGAAATGTATGTCAGGATTCCAAGTGCAGGATCCACAGAGGTTTCTACCTGGAGTGCAAAGTGTTATTGGCCTCACTGAAATGAATAATAAATACCTTCTCCTGGCCTATGAAACTATGTGCTGGTGGTATCAACCCGTAAGCTTTCTCCAGATGAGCATTATCCAGCACGTAGCACACTGTGCAGTTCAGTTTACATCAGGAACCACTTCTGCCTTTCACTTCTGACACAACCACTCTGCCCTACTAAGATGCACCTACAGACCTGTCAAGGTCAAGCAGCTCTGTTGGGCTTCCTACTAAGCCTACGATCAGTAAACTCCCCAGCAAAGTGTTGCCTGCTTGCTGATCCAGGATTGACGGGGGTAATGCTAGAAAATTGCCTGGCCCTGCCATCAACTACAATGTCTGGCCTGGCCAATGCCTGCCCAGTGCAGCCCTAAATCAGAGTTCAACAAAAGAAAAGATGAAGGAGGTGTATTGATAGAAAATGAGGCCCCGAATGAAGTAATCCTGTAAAAGAGAATGAAGGCGGTATATCATTACCCATTTTTCTGTGAACATCTTGAACAATTTTAAAACCAATCTGAGATATATTGGTATCCAAAGAGCAGGCTTTTCTGATAATTGGTAAGAAAAGTCACCCCCAAGTGTACATATTATGAAACAATCTGTTCAGATGTGTTATTACACACCTCCGGGGCAGGTGCAACTTGACCTCAGATCTCCTGGCTCAGAGGGACACTGCAACTGCACCACTCCCATGTCAATAATAAGGCCAATAATAATATTCAGCTGTATACTTCTATTATAACATGTCCATTGCACTATTACTACCATTCTGTTCAATGCAGTGTTCACAGACTAATATTATGAAAAGTACAGTGGTAGTGATACAGCAAATCAAATGAAACACACATTACAAAATAAATTCAATTCACTTAAATTTATGTCTACTGATACTTTTGTAATGTAAGATTCAAAAATTGGGTGGAAATTTGAAATGAATGTGGAGCCTTATTCACAATCCTAAGAGCACAATAAACGAAAATGCAAAAAAGAAGCAGGGGTAAGCCATTTATTTTTCTTGTTCACTCTTGTAATTTAGGCATCACTGGCAATGATCAATATTTATTGTCCATCCCTAATTGCCCTTGAAAAGGTGATAGTGAGCTGCCTTCTTGAACTGCTGTAGTCCATGTGCTGTAAGTAGGGAATTCCACAATCTTGACCCAGTGACAGTGCAATGGGGAGAAAAAGATCATCAATACTGGGATACAACAAACATGGATACAAGAATTCACACCAGGAAAATCTTACAGGTTTTCCTCAGGAGAGATGGGAATATAGAATTCGGGAATGTAGAATTTGGAACACAAACAGATCTTATTTAATGGCAAAGCAGGGCAGAATAGCTTACTTCTCCTCCTAATTTATGTATGATTATATGCATATCTAGAAGTTATCTATGAAGACACAATCTATGTAGAACTCCCACTCAGCTAGAAGTATTTTAAGCTGGGTATATTAGTTAGTATGCAATTCATGGCTGGGGTTTCACAGACATTGAATGTTAAAGTTTTCTGACAACATTATTCCAACATCCACAGAACCACACAAAACGTAATTCAAGTAGTCAAGGATCATTTGTTCAACTTGTCTCGCTGTAATAGGAAGGATATTATTATTATTGGAGATGATTCAGAAAAGATTTACCTGGATGTTGCTGGGAATAGGGTTGTGAGTTACAGGCAGAGGCTGGATAGGCTGGGACTTCTCTCACTGGAGCGTAGGAGGTTTATGGTTTATAGAATCATGAGGGGTACAGATAAGGAGAATGGTGGCTGTTTTTTTCACTAGGATGGGGGATTTCAAGACTGGAGGTATTTTTTAAGGTGAGAGGAGAAAGATTTAAAAAAGACATGAGAGACAAATTTTTATACTGACTGTGGTTCTTGTGTGGAATGAACTTCCAGAGGAAGTGGTAGATGCAGGTACAATTACAACGTTTAAAAGACATTTGAATAAGTACACGAATAAGAAACGTTCGGAGGGATATGGGCCAAGCGCAGGCAGGTGGGACTAGTTTAGTTTGGGATTATGTTCAGCATGGACTGGTTGGACTGAAGGGTCTGTCTCCGCGCTGTATGACTCTACGACTCTATAACTATATTTGACATGACAATAAGTTGTTTCTCAAAACTTTGAAAATTTTCTGTTGAGTAACTTAGTCTTTTTTAATGTATGTATCTTTCCCAGTCAATTTTGATTTCTTTCATTAAGCAAACTACTTCCAATAATATAGATATTCAAGGTGTAATGTTATGGCTTACATTCTTGATTGAGCTCCTCACCCACCAACAGTGCCTTTAAAAATGTAGCTCATAACTTTCCAACACAGTAGAAATGATTCCTTTGGGCGCAATTTTGCCACCTCTGGAGCTGGTGAGAGAGATGGTGAGAAGGGGAAATAATTGGGCAAATTTGCTTTTAGGTGAAACTTGCCTGCTTCTCGCTCCCTTTGCAGTTAGGTTCTGGGTGAGAAGGTCCAGAGGCAGCTATCTGAACCCACCAGCATTGAGGTCCTGGTAATTATTAGTCACTTAAAGAAATGTACCCACTATACCTTGCTAGCACATCTCCACAGCTAGAAAACAAAATGGAAAGTCGTCCGCAACATGTCAATTCAGGTTTCCTGTAGAAAGTGTAAAATATTTACATGTTTCTGTTTCTATTAATATCCTCCACTGTCCTCCTGGTGTGATTGATTTTATTTTGTTGCTCCCCTTATTTTCCTGTTTCGTTGGGTGTAAAGGAATACCCTGACATTGGCTTTGAAGATAATCAGGGAATTTCTCCTGCTGTCCTGCTAAGAGAAATTAATTGGCCGCCCATCTCAGGGCACTCAGCACCCATAAATAAATAAAGATTACACTTCCAAAAATTAATTCACTGGTTTTGAATTGTATGAAGTCCTCCTGAAGATTTGAAAGGCTCTGTATTCACTATTGCTATCTCCAGATAAGCATCATACTTATGATGCTAAGCTTCCTACTCTTTCAAATACTGATTACCCTGAAATGTCATAGTTTTCCGATTATATATAATATTCTCACTTAAATAGTGAATAGTCGGAAGGTAAGATGTGTAGGTTAGCCTTTTTTTGTCAAACTGTGAACAACTTAGCATTTTTTCCCTGTTTAGGAATCATGGAACCATACAGCAGGGAAAGTGGCATTTCAGCCAATCTTGCTGGTGCTGGCTCCTTCATGGAGGCATCCACTTATCCCACTCCCCTCGTCTATACCCTTAGTGTTACAATCACTTTCCTCCTCAGGTACTTGCCTGATCCCTTCAGAAAGTTACTATTGAATCCATTTTTATCATACTTTACTGTGTAAAAATAAATGATCCACAAGCATGTTCTCTTAGGATTTGTTTGTAAATTATCTTAAATGCGTACTGTCTGATTACCAATTTTGCTTTGACTCCGAACAGTTTCCCCTTATTGATTGCATCAAACTCCAACATTTGTACCTTGAACACCTCTATTAAATCTTGTCTCAGCTCTTTCTGCTGTCGTGAAAACTTCAATGTCTCCAGTCACCCACATAAGTGAATCCTTCACCCTGCACCCATTCGAATACAGGTAGTTCTAATTAACACAGTTTCACCATAACACGTTCTTTACTTTACCACTCATGATTCCAATAACGTGCTCCTGCTCTATGATAACCCAGTCCTTACCTGACTCCCAGTAGAGGGGAAGAATTAAAGTGCCAAAACTCAACTTAATTGGGCAAGTTCCCATTCATTCAGCTCATTTTGGCCATTATATGTATTTTGGTGTTTTATATTCATTTTCTGCTTGTATTCTGTACTTATTTGATGTTTTAAGGATATAACCTGAACAGTTACATAGGTTTCGATGGGATAATGTGTTTTGAGTATGGTTTCCTGTAACATGGTGATTTGCAAGAATGTATTCACCACATTAATCAACTAACTCACTTTCCCCCTCATTAACATTCTTCCTAAACTGTGATGCCAGAGCTGAACACAAGATATTCCACCTTAGAATGGACTAGTGATGTCTAAAGGCTCAATATAACTTCCTCGCTTCGAACTCTATGGGCAGAATTTTAAACTGCTAAATGGAGGTGGGGTCAGATGCATCTTGGGGGTTTAATATGTTAGAGAGCAGCATCAGGTGGGGAAGCTGACATAATCCTGCTTTCTTCCAAATTTAAAATTGGCAGGCAAATAGTGGTGTTGGGACAGTGATTCTATTTCAATCCTCCAATAACTCAAGATTGAACTCAGCATTCTGGCTCTAATGGCCACCACACCAGATGTCATGACATGACCATCTCCAACAAGTAACTCCAACCAATTTTCAAGCCGAAGCAAAAGCTTGCTTGAGTACCTCATCATTCACCTTAAAAGATTCATTCTCTCCACCAGCAGTGTGCTGTGGCTGCAGTTTGGAGCACCTACATCCAGATGCAATGCAACACTCATTTGCCAGCACCTTCCAAGCCCACAGTCTCTATCGCGCTCAGACATTGAGCATGAATTTAATTGGCAGCTGTGTCTCAGAGCCTTGATAATCAACCTGATCCTTTGATTGCAGTAGACGCACCTAAGTAGCATTCTTCCCTCTAAGTCATTCCATCTTGATTTGGAACATTATATCACTGCTCCTTCACTGTGAAAATCCTGGAACTCCCTTCCCAACAGCATTGTGGATGTTCCTACACCCCAGGGACCACAGCAGTTCAAAAGATGGTTCAAAATCACTACCTTGTCAAGTGTAATTAAGATCAGGAAACAAATGCTGGGCTTGCCAGGAATGAATAAATTAAAGAAAAACTGACAACTCCCTGAAGAGCATCTTGAAAATCATGGAAGAAATTAGCTGATGTCCAAGCAGTTGGAGTCATTGGAAAAGGTGTCAGCAGCTTGAGTGTGTGAGCCCAATGTAATATGCTGAAGGAGGAGGTGTGTGGCCATTAGTGATCAAGGACATACTGTGCTCAGACCCTAATACAATAGTTGCCCAATGATAATAGCCTTAAATGGGATTGGAACATATTCTTAAGGTAAGCATATCCATAATGATATTTTGAAGCAAGTTGATACGGATCATGGAACCTGAGATCACACGTTTAATTATCAGATATGTAGGAGACCTTTGAGAATGGGACTACTCCTCTTTGACAGACAGCTAGTTGGCTGGGGGATCTTCAGTTGTGGATTTATATCAGATTTGTGTGTAGTGCATGTGTCAGTTTAAAGTTTGTTTTTCAGTCATGAGACCACCAGCTGTGCTTTTTTTGTATTTTATAGCAACTTGGCAGGAATGTTTGGTCAAATTGAAATTAAAATAAAAAAGTCTTTGTTGTTTAAAACCTTCAATCACCCATATCTAAATACTGATTAAGGTTTAGTCCAAATCGGGTACTGAAAGATTAAAAAGCTGAGAAACAGTTCAAACAATTCCCAAACACAATTTGCTGAGGACTGTTTCTTTTCTCTTATTCTCTGTCATGCAGCAGATGAGGGGACCCATTTCCTCTGCTGTTATTTCCAGCAGTTTGTGCTGTGGCTATCTCTGTCACAGAGATTGTTTTATATAGACAGGTTATCAGCCATTCACAACCAGGATAACTAGTTAGATATGTTAGCGGTCAACTACACCGCTCCAGTTCAAGAAACAGATAGATAATTCTTTGGATATTGAAGGCATCAAGAGATATGGAGAGAAAGCGAGAGCACGGCATTGAGATAATGGATCAGCTATGCTCGTATAAAATGATGGATCAAGGGCAAAGGGCTAAATGGCCTACTGCTGTTCAAAGTTTCTATGTTTCGTGACAAGAATTCTTGTTTCTGTTCTTAAGGACGATATATGCTGTGTCTCGTGTGAAACTAGTAAATTGCAAGTTCACATCGCTGGCTTAGATTCATTCCAACCACCTTCACACAGGAGCTGCAGTGCTCATTCTGTGTTGATGAAAAGCCAAAACCACTTTTCACTGATGCAGAATGTCTGTTACAACTTGATTATTAACTACTTTTTATACCCAAGTGTATACTTAGATGTGGTTAATATGAAGGCTTTCCCGTTGAGAGTGTCTTTTTTTGTGTGGCTGGTAACAGTTCTTAAAGTGGTACTGAGACCAATGAGGATTCAGAGAAGCTGCAGGCCGTCTGCTTTTCTTTCATCGAAACAACGCGGGCGATGGATAAATAAAACTATTCAACGTACATTCTTTTCCTGAAAATAAAAGAAAATGCACCCCCCTCCCCAGCTCCGCTCCCCCCCACCCCCCAACTTAATTATCTGCTTTTTGTACAATGCTGACCTTTGAATGTGGCGGTCGTAGCTTTCAACAGGGAGGCAAAGGGGCCAGGGATGATACACTTTGTAAATGTAAGGGTTGCCATCTGTGAAAGGCACCCCCACTGTCTATGACAAGAGAGTCAACAGTAATCAGAAATCTCAATGTGATCTGATAAAAAGTCTTTTTTCTTATTATTTTGAAAGATCTAAGGGCGTAAATGACATAAAGCAAAGGAATGTAACTTGACCTGTTATCAGGAGATCACAGGTGATGAGGGAAAAGAAAGTGGAGGGTTGCTGAACAAAAACAGCTTTAAACTGACCGCATTCACGCAAGTAAATTTAGCTGGCTGAGAACCTTCCCTGCTCTGCAATATGCATTCGCATTTTTTTATAAAGATCCAAACTACTTTATTTTCAGAATTGTTCCTTCTAGTTGCTTAAAAATTTAAAGTGAGACCCATGCATGACCCTAACTCGATGAAGTGAAATCATGCATCAAGTTGCGGCTCAAAATAGTAGCACGTTTGTAAAAAACCTTTGCCTCCACTTTGACAATAGATTGCTTGTGTTTAAAAGTCAATGGCACTCTTGCTTTATTCGTGAATCTACCTGATTTAGGTAAACTGCAGGATAAGAGTAACGTCATGATTCCAGGTTGTAAGTTTAATTTGCAGCCTTTGTAGATTTAGTGGATATACAGGTTTATTTTTGCGTGTCAGTAATGAAAAGGACATTCTTGCAAAAAGGGTGTGTTTTTAAAAAGATACTACAGGCAATTCTTGGCAGAAAAAAAGGAAAAATAGACAAAAGGATAATTGTTGCCTAATTTCTCATACAAGAGCTAAATGATGCATGCAACTGTTGTGAGAGACCCATTAACCCTATCATGTAATACCAAAGAGCAAATTATAACATGAGACAGTTGTTTAAAAATTAGAATTATGCACTGAGTGCTTTTCTTCAAGACGCATTCATGTCCCAGGTAACCTCGCTAGAAAGCATTGTGAAGACATCTCCTTGGTTTAAGAGTAATCTGTGCAGGATTGCAACATTGGAAGGGAAATTAGTGTTTGCCCCTAGCCGCTTTAGATGGGTCTCTGTTGCCTTTTCTATCTGGCAGTCAATTCGCTGCAAAACAAAATGTTCACTACATAACCACAGTAGAAGCAGAAAAATCCATTTTTCTTCATAGCATGCAAGCTGCAGCTCTGTATCCTGGATGTCCAGATCAGTACCACTCATTTGACACCCACAGATCGGGTAAACACGAGTGGGTGCTCAATGTTTTTATGTATCCAAATATGTTAGCTGGTTTATTTACAGCAAAATCCTACAAACAATAAAAGATTGAATATTCTTTCAGATAACGGACATGCTGAGCATGGTATTGGGAGTACACCAAGCTCTTCTTAGAAGAAGCCATTGGGTCCCTTACTCCCATCATTGGCAGGTGAAGAATGAGGCAGAATCTCCAAAGGTGCTCAGCTCTACATTAAAGTGGTTCCCTCAGTTTTGTGCTCAGCTTATTGGTTTTAATTCGACATCAGGCTGCTCAGCATTGCGGGTCCTACCAACTGAGACAGACTGATTCCATATTGATGTATTTGCATCTCTATTTTCACCGAAAAACAACCTTTTCCATTATGACACAAGTAGTGGTCAAGTCTTCCTATGGAGACTGGTTCCTTCACCTACTTTACTATTGTGTATATGAAGCTGCTTTCCCTGAGAAAAGTGACAAACTGTTTTCTTTAGGTTTTGGAAACAAGGTTGGATAAATTAATAGGCTCCAACTGAAACTGCTTGCTGAAATATCTGTTAACATGAACCAAAGATATTATATTGCAGTCAGACACCATAGGATCAAAGCCAGTGCCTTGCTTTTCACTAGGCTGAGATGAATTTCATTTTCCATTCCAGGGCCTCTACTAAGTTAACCCGAAATCTCAGATGGCACCTAGCTCCATTTCACATTAATCCAAGTGTCATGGAGATTAACTAAATGCTACTGTGTTCAAGGTAGGCCCAGAACTGGCTAATCAAAAATAAACACAAAGTAACTGCATGCAGTGAGGGTGGGATTTTAACTTCCAGGCTGTCAATGAATGGATGGGCAGAACACAAATAACTTACCAGAAATGATAGGGAACACAACGTTTAGTGAGAGTGTGGAACTGAAGCAAATCTGTGTCCATAGAGAAATGGTATAGGAGAAATTGATGGGATTGAAAGCTGATGAATTCCCCAGGGCCTGATGATGTATGTGTCAGAGAACTTAAGGAAGTGGCCCAAGAAATAGCGGATGTGTTGGTGGTCATCTTCCAAGGTTCGTTAGACTTTGGAACTTTTCCTATGATTTGGAGGACAGTTTACATAACTCCACTATTTAAAAACAGAGATAAAGAGAAAACAGTGAATTATAAACCAGCGAGTCTAACATCTCACAGCAGTGGGGAAGATGCTTGAGTCCATTATCAAGGATTTTATAGCAGAGAACTTATAAAACCATGGTAGAATCATACACAGTCAGCATGGATTTACAAAAGGAAAATCATGCTTGCAAATCTACTGGAATTCTTTGAGAATGTAACTAGTAGGGTTGATTGGGGGGAGCCAGTGGATGTGGCTTATTTGGACTTCCAGAAGGCTGTTGACAAAGTCCCACCTAAGAATTTAATGTGTAAAATTAAAGTGTATGGAGGTGAATAGAAAATTGGTTACCAGACAGGAAACAAAGAATAGGAATAAGTGGGTCTTTTTCTGAATAGCAAGCAGTAACTAGTGGGGTACTGCAAGTATCCTTACTAGGACTCCAGCTATTTACAATATATATTAATGCTGTGGATGAGGGAATGTAATATCTCAAGATTTGCAGATGAAACAAAGCTAGGTGGAAGGGTGAGCTGTGAAATGATGCAGAAATATTTCAGAGTGATCTGGATAGGTAGATGAATGGGCAAATGTGTGGCAGTTCCAGTTTAATATGCATATATGTGAGGTTATCTACTTTGGTAGCAAACATAGGAAGGCAGATTATTATTTGAATGCTGTAAATTGAGAGGGGGAATGTTCCATGAGGACTGGGTGTCATCATGCACCACTCACTAAAGGTAAGCATGTAGATGCAGCAGGCAGTAAAGAAGGAAAACTGTATGTTGGCATTCATAGCAAGAGGACAGGAGTAAAGGAATAAGGATGTCCTGCTACATTTATACATGGCGTTGGTGAAACTACTGGAATATTGTGCGCAGTTTTGGGCTCCTTATCTGAGGAAGGTTGTTCTTGATATGGAGGGAGAGCAGTGAAGGTTCCTGGGATGGTAGACTAACTGGAATGGTTAGGATTGCATTCACTGGAATTTAGAAGAATGAGGGAGACCTTGTAGTAACCTATAAAATTCTAACAGCACTTAAACAATATACAGGAAGATATATACAGGAAGGATATTCCTGATGGTGTAGAAGTCCAGAACCAGGGGTCATTGTTTAAGGATAAGAGATAAACCTTATAGGACTGAGATGAGGAGAAATTTGTGCACCCAGAGAGTGGTGAGCCTCTGGAATTCTCTGCCACAGAAAATTGTTGAGGCCAAAACATTACTTGTTTTCAAGAAGGAGGTAGAGCCGATATCGTGTAGAGTTGGAGGAAAATATGGCTCTTGTGGCTAAAGGGATCAAGGGATATTGGGTGAGGGCAGGATTTAGGAATCGAATTCAATGAATAGCCATGATCAAGTTGAATGGTAGAGAAGGTTAGAGAAGTTGAAAGGCTTACTCCTGCTCCTATCTTTTACATTTCCATGAGAGACAGAGCTGACAAGATAACAGCTATGGAAAGATAAAGCTGCAGAAAGCCTTTAAGCATGTTGATCAATGCAAAATGGCGGGAAATGTTCTTGATAAAAGGCAGGATTTCCATAACATTTTTCAAAATATAAGAAAAGAAACAACAGTGAGTTGCTTGGCCTCCTCAAGCCTGCCCAGCCATTTAGTAAGACTATGATCAGATTGTGGCTTCAACTCCATTTTCCTGCCTACTCATCACAACCCTTGACATCTTCACTGATCAGTTTAATTCAGCCGTGAATATATTCAACAACTCACCCTCCACTGCTCTTTGAGGTACAGAACTCAAAAGATTATTAAAACCCCAGAGATGAATTTCCTCCTCACCTCTATCTTACATGGAAGACCCCTTTTATTTATCTTCACCCTGGTTCTATATTTCCCTACAAGTATCAGATTTGCCCAGTCCCTTCAAAATCATTTATGTTTCAATTAGATTCTCTCTCATTCTTCTAAAATGCAATGAGTATAGACCCGACTTGCTCAACCTTTCCTCATAGAACAACCACTTCATCCCAATAATATAGTCCACCCCTTCATCCAGACAACAAATATAAGTGAAACAGTAATTGAAGCTGCAAAACTGACAAATTTTGTAACATTTCAGTAGTTACAGTTTTCCAACCTGAAAATGACTCATTTATCCTGACTATCCTGTATTATGATTCCCAGGGGGAACCTTAAATCAAAATAACGAAATTAAATGAAAAATTACTAACAAGATTCCATTTTTTGTAGCTTTTACTTTAATATGAATCACAGCCCATATAAATTAAACATGAATCAACAAGCAAATTGTGGTGGGTGCATACTATAGACTATGCATGGAATAGTAGATACAACAAAGGCTATATCAAGATTACTCATTCATATCATTTTCCACACAAAAGTGATACCATGTACAATCTTGCTGTCTTTCCAAATCGATCTCTGGATTGTAGAATCCATCACTCAATGGATTTAGACCTCGAGGCACCTGCAATGGCATTTCTACTCTATCTGAATCCCCCAGAAACAGTCATTATCCAAATTACACACTTCTGCAGAAACTTCTTAACTGACCCATGGCAGTCTAAATCGCACAAATTCCCCAGAGATTCTTTTATCTGAATTTCTTTTTACTAAACTTCATTAAATAGTCAAGTTGGCTCTGGTAAAATAGAAGCAATGTCACAGAATTGTTCAATTCACAACATCTGCTCTAAGCCTATCTTCAGCTTTCTGTCCATTTCAACTCTATTACACACACAGCACCCTGTAAATCTGCCTTTTCACTGTACTCTGCTGTGGCCTATCTTTGTCTATGCTCACATGACTTCTGTTTTTCCAACTTTCTTCTTTTTAGTACTGCTTCGGTACTAGTGAAATGAACTAGAACATTTTATTATTCACGAACATGACAGCTGATCACTTTATAATTGATGCAAACTTTTAAAAAACAGGCCCTAAAGTAGCTAAAATGTTCCTAAGGGAATCTGTAATCAAATTACATTTTTTTTTCTTCTGATTTATTTGTTTTGAATTGAACTATTGTTGCTAGATCTAGAATACAGCCTTCCCTAATGATTGAGGAGGTAGAGTCAAAATTGGACATTTTCTAAATATAATATTTTGATTTTTGAGCCTTTCACTCATTGCACAATTATAAATGGATGGTAAAAGCAGGAATATCTGTTACCTAAACTGCGATGGATGAGCAAGTGGATTAATGTGAACATTTTCTCCTCCTTCATTTTTTTCCCGTTTATTTCACTTCATTTTATGTCTTCACTTTGTTTGTCTGTATTTGCTAACATTTGTCTCATTTACAAACGGAGCAAAATACAAGTTATTACCCAGAAAATGTTACTCATCGGAGATTGAGATCCTCAAGGACATGATGGAAATTATGGCCTCCTTCATAAATATCCTGCCACAACTGGATGCATTTGTAGATCTGTTATTTAAGAGAAGGATCCTGGTCTATCCACCAGCTTGTATGGAGCATTCCGTGCATTTAAATACAGGAAGTAAGAAGAAGAAAGAATGGAACCCAAAAGCAGGGAAGATTTTGTACTGCGACGGATTAATAGTCAACACCACTCAGTTCTTTTAGAAAATATTCATTAGGGGATACAGTATTGTAGCTAAAAAATATGACATTAACCATATCGGATAGCAGCAAACATACTTGGTTCAAATGAAATGAAATTTCCTCTGTGTTATTTTGACAGAAAAGTGCAGCTTCACCCTAGTAATCCTTTTTACATGAACGTTACATTTTGCCCTGTCTCATTTTACATTCTGTCAATATTGTTGAAATAATGTTTGTTAGTGGGGAAATTCTGGCAATTCTCTAGCTGGATATTGCAAGACAATAAATCAGTCTCAAATCTAGTAACAGTCTCAAAGAAGTAAGGCCCTCGATGCTTCTATTTGCGCCGGATATAGAAGGACAATATAGATAAACGGAATTTTGACTGGACAATTTGACAATGTAATTTTTGAATTGCCTTAATTGTTAATCTATTGATTTAAGGAAATTATTATTTTCTGGTGTTTTCATTTTACTCAGTGAAAAATGACACAAGTACAACTTGCAATATAGTTTAAAGTTAATTCAGTCTCTGCATATAGTGAACAAACAAATACAAGTTTAATTTATTTTGATTCATCAGGAGGCAGGATAGCAGCAGTAAAAGTGGTAGTCCAACAATAAATAACACCACGATAAATCACAATTGCAACCCTTATACTGTCAGGGCTGAGATCCTTTCAACAGCATGCCATTCCCAATATCATAACCAGACGTGTGCATGATTGCATGCTCTCTATTTTTGCTGTTTTCCATGTGATTGTAATTAAAGTGATATGCATACAAAGCATGGGCAAATCTGTGAAGTCAATGATTAGTTGACAATGCTCCATGTATTGGTGACTGCTGGGTGAGTCCCTGGTCAAAAAGGAAGGCTCTGCATCATGGTCAGAACATTCCGACACAACTCAATTTCTGTTATAGTAAGACATAATGGGGATGCTGAGAATTTTTAAAATTAAAGTTCACATTACATTCATTTCATTTTACTCGTGTGTGCATCAATGTTATTTGTTGACACTAGCTTTGTTAGAGAGTAGCCTCTTGGCATAGTGGACTCCCTGTCTATTGTAGTGACCTCCCTGGATGGCCTCCTGGCATGGCATCCAAGGCCCGGCATGGCAGTCTGAAATGATCTCCCAGCCTCATGATCCTAAAGGTGAAGCCTAGCGCGGTCAGGATCCAGGACCCAACATGCCATTGTGGTCTGGTTTGGAAGAGCGTTGTTCTGAACTTTTATTTCTGCAACACTGAACACTTTGCTTCTGTAAGATCTTGTAACTAAAAAAGCTGTACCTGGGTACCTTTGTACCTAAGTTAAGGCTGTAAGCGGCGACGTATAAACTTTTCACTGTACTCATTGAATATATTTGACAATAAAGCTAATTCATTCATTAATTCCCATATGGGCAAAGCTGAAGGTTTGCATGCATAGATGGTTACAGAAGAAACAGGGCCATTTCCTTTATTGTGGAAGAAACAATGCTGAGTTTTTTGTGTCCTCATGTGTTCATGTTATCATCTAGTCTTGTACTCACTGCAATGTGGGTCATAGCTGAAGCTGCAGACTCAGCTCTCATTGCCTGTTTATGCATTGTTAACAACATCATTTAATCTCAGTTGGGGAAACTGAAATTGATTACTTTTGGGAAACTCAATCCCCAAGGTGACTTGCAGCCAACACCATGACATGGTCTTGTATTGGGACAGCACTGACATTACCCTTTAAGCTCCTCCATTTCTTAGCTTGACCTACTGTCCCCAACACACCCAACGTACTGGGTACTTCACACTCCTTCTCTTTGATGCCCCCAGTGCCACCCTCTCTCTTCCCCTATCAATATCAAGAACTCGTATCAACTGCAGTAACTGAAAATTCTCCAGGAAAAGGTTAAACAGTCCTGAAGGTCATGTAGCAAAAAGAGAGGCACTGACAACATCCCCAGTAGTTTGGAAGGCATGGAGCACTCTCCATCCCAATCCTATATGAGTAGATCATATTGAACATGGTTCAAGTCTTTTATCTAGATGGGAGTTCTCCCTAAACAATATCTCATTTTATTTACAAAATCATACGCAAACTCATCTCAAATCTTCCTCCAGCGCTGACTCAAAAGTCTCAAAGCCAAAGAGAATCAAGAGATGAAGATAAATAACAATTTGTAGAATTAAAATCTTATCTGAGCTAGTGTGGGGTATTGTAACCTTGACCATTCATTCTGTTTTCACTAAATCCTGTAAGTCTTTTTGTATAAGGCTTATTTAGATATCCACTGTCATCTATACGCATTAGTGTGCAGTTAACGTGTGAAACGTTTGCTGGTCGTCACGCAGCTGGCCAGAAATTCTCCTCCTAACTGAACAGGAAAATTCACTGTAATGTTCCAACTTCCTGCTGATGACCTTTGACTGTTGCTTGGAAAGCCAAAGCAATTAGAAAAGCAATTCCAAACGAGATGAGTTATTTCAGTTTTAATTGTGGAACAGCTGGAGCCAGATGTTCATGCCTTCCAATCTGAAGGGGTTCCAGCTGAATTGATATTGTGCTGGCATCAGTTTGTCAATGGCTAAACGGATTGCATTTTACAGTCTCCAGGCTGGGTTTCCAGGTCAGGATTGGGGATTAGGGAGGAGGCAGTTGAGGAACATAAAACAGCTCATCATGCTTTGAATGCCATTCTTACAGTTGTACCAGCAGGAGGGGGAAGGTGACATGAAGTCCATCTGCTCACGGGACAATTGATGCCCTTGAATGGTCAAATTAATGGCCACAAGGGCATCTTGCCACTGGTAATGTGATTCCACCCAAGGTGATAGAGCCCTATGCCAAGCAGGTTTCATTCTTCCATCGTTTGACCGAAAAATTTGGGGTCACAGTGGGGCGGGGTGGGGGGGTGGTTTGTCCATGTTGACTTTTTTGTGAGCTTATCAGAAATTCCACAGCCCCAGCTCTTACCACCAGGTCTCCCCCTTCCTCCCCTGTCCTCTCCACAAAGCCCCTGCCAGTCTACCCTTGGCAAGACTTGGCCTTGCCCTTGCACCCACTTCACAGCAATAGAGGCAGAATGACTCCCTTAGGTGGCTATGAACAGGCCCAAGGGAGATGGGTGGACTGCCTGACAATGCACCCACTACCTCTCAAATGGGAGACAGCTCAGGATGATGAGGTGGTGGCAGACAGACCCTCCCATTTTATCTTACAGCCACCTCCCTGCCAATTTGAAATGCTGGCAGGGAGCTGTACAATTCACCCCAGTAACTCAAGATGCATAACGGACTAAACCACATTAAAATAAGCTCCTTTCAAAAGCTCCAAATGGACTAAACCACATTAAAATAAGCTCCTTTCGAAATCTCCAAGCTAGCTAGTCACCAGAATATAACAGAACCACACATTCACTGATTAAAACGGCCTCAGAAGAAGATAACCAACCTCCCAGGAGGCCACCCACTTGTTCTGTATAAGACAAATCCATCTGCATTCAATTTTAAATCCTGATATTGACTTTTCCCCTCTCATTGCATCAAGCTTGAAAAGGGTACAACAGCATTTTTAATTTAAATCAAAATTAAGCCAGTGGATTTGATTTAATTATGGGTCTGACACATACTTTAAAATTTGAAAGGTGAATAAAATCAAAAGGAAATATTTAAAAGGATCTCAAAAGAACTTTCATGAGAAACCTACAGAAGTAAGCTGTTTATGCCATTGTCATTTCCAGTGCTAGGGGGACGCTATATGATCTGTCTGGTTTCATTTCTTTGTTGAGACTGTAGCGATTGATACAAATGAATGGCTTGCTAGACTATTTCAGAGGACAACTGAGAGTCAACCACATTGCTGTGGGTCTGGAGTCTTGGGCTAATGAACCAGATGACTTTTTCTGACAATTAAAAATGGTTTTGTGGTCATCAGTAGATTCTTAATCCCAGATATGTTTTATTGAATTCAAATTCCACCATCTGCTGTGGCAGGATTTGAACCTGAGTCCCCAGATCATTTGCTGAGTGTCTGGATTAATATAAAACAAAGAACTGCAGATGCTAGAAATCTGAAACAGAAACTGCTGGGGAAAGACACTGGACTCAAAACATTAACTCTGTTTTCTCCCCATGGATGCTACCAGACTTGCTGTGTTTCTCCAGCAATTTCTATTTCTGTCTGGATTAATAGGCTAACCATAATACCATAGGTCATTGTCTCCCCGCCACTGCCTTCTCACCATTGTCTAGATAACAAAAATTACAGACAGGAGGTTCCCAATACATTGGGCAGCAGTCATTTCAATGCATTCAATTTCAGCTCAGACATGAGTGACATAGTCTGCAAAAGTTGACACCTCTTCCTTCTAGAGGTCTAGTTAACCTTTTGTTCCATTTCTCACAAAATTCTGTGGACAAATTTGAACAGAAATTTTGGATTCCAAGATGAACCAGTGAGATGCCGAATTCTGCACTACAATAAACAGCATTAAACAGTGAAATTTCAATGTAAATGTTAAAATATTGCGTCAAATTGCTAGAAATTAATCATTATTTCTGTTTTGTAACTTCAATTTGTAGCATCCTTTTAATGCAAAGAAGCTGTGTAGTCTATGGTGCACAAATTTAAGACATTATTAACACAATGTTGGAAACAATTCTTCATACGACTACAACCTCTATTATCATAATAAGCCAACCAAGGATGCCTGGCAAGAAATGATGACACTGGACCACATTAGGAAATATTGGGTCAGACAACCAAAACATTGATCATTGAGGTAGGTTTCAGGAAGTGTCATAACGGAGGAGAGCAAAACAGAAAGGCAGACAGCTACAATGAGGATACTCCAAAGTTTGGGGTCTAGGCAACTGAAGGTAAGGCCACCAATGCTGGAACAATTAAAATTTGGGGCTGCACAAGAGAAAGTATAGAAGCATAGATGTCTCAAAAGCTGAAAGGCTAGATAATATTACAGAAATGAGATAGGGACAAGACCATGGACATATTTTTGAACGTGAAGATTAGAATTTAAAAATTAAGACTTTGCTTGACTGGGAGCTGAAGTGAGTCAGCAAGCACAAGGTGAAAGGGAAAGGAGCTCCCTGCAAATTAAAACATGGACAGAACTTTGAACCCTTCCATGTTTACAGAGGTAGAATGTGGGACTCCAGACAAAATTCATTAAGATAGTCAACTCTGCAGGTAACAGAGATGTAAATGGGTGTTTCAGTCTGCAGCAGGCGAATTGAGACAGAGGTGAATTCAGGAGATGTTACAAAGGTGAAACAGCAGTCCGAGTGATGGCATGAGGAGATGGTCAGTACACCTTTTGATTTCAATGGCAGTAAGTTTGGAGATCAACAGGCTTAATCTTAGTGCTGGATCAGGATGGAGTCAGTAGCCGGCCAAACCCCCATGGCTTCAATCTTCCCAATATTTGATTGTTAGAAATTGAATTTAAAAATACAGCATCCCTCTGAGAAGTCTTGTGGTTCAGTGGTAGCATCTCTACCTCTGTCCCAGGAGGCATGCATTCAAGACCAACCTACTCCCGAGATGTAAAGAGGTCAAGTGAAAATGAACTACAGCACCCTTCTGCCAGCTATTTCAACAAAACCATTTGAACCAGATTTGCATCTTCTCTAAAAAAAAAGAAATATATATAAGCCTGTCAAATGTTTGCCATTGATATTGCTAATAGTTATGTCTATCCATCATTCAACAAATGGCCACTGTAAATATCATTTACCATTTCAATATTCACTTTTTCCCTGCATTGTAATTTAGCTAGTCAGCAAAATAAAAACAGCAACAATCTTTTAAATTATCTCTTTTTTGAATACATTATCACGTGTCCACCTACGATTACATGTCTGTCATAAGGATACAATGTGCAGTTATCCCAGGTTATTCCCCTAAAAGGTCAGTTAATAATTGAAGCAGGGTGAAACAGACAAGGTCAGCTTCTTGTTTCTCTTAAAGCAAAAATTTGTGTGTGGTACTTGCTCTCAACAGTGTGGCTAAAACCTGAATAAATCCCCACATCAGGAACAGTGGAAGACAGCCCTAAGGCACAATTCTGTAGCCTTTTGATTGCAAGGCAAGCAGTCAGTCGCTTGAACTATCTGGCAACAAGCCATTTTGTTACCTGCCTCTTCTTAAAATGAATGGAAAATGTTGAACAATGCTCATGTTATGCAACACAATATTAATTCATAACAAAAATTATTCACAGACAGATATCTCTAAATGTTGTGTTTAGTTTTGTGTTACCGCATCAAAGATATTTTGAGTTGAAGAAAGGTACAGGAAACATAAAGTGTAAGTGAGCTATGAAGAATAGGTAAACTTTATAGTCCAGAAGGCAGATAATTAATTTGGAACTCACCAAAATATATGAAACCTGATACATTCTCTGGTATAACTTATTTTAATTCAAATTAATTCTTCAAAGTTTGCATAGAATATCTGCCAATAAGACAAAAAAAAACAATATTGAGAGCTGAGCAGATTTATCTATTCTTAGTGAACAGATTAATCAGAGGCCAAGCCCTATAAGTTGAGAACAGGCCAAGTATGTATGGAAGTTCCTCTCAATTCTACTTATGTGACCATTGGAATTGTTCACCTATTCATTTGACAATAGTTCTGCATGAGCAATCCTCTCTATTGACCACCATACAAGGCTGACTGCACTATTGGTTGAACTATTGGTGGGCTTGTTGTGACCATTCTCTTTTAGGATAGGGATGTAAAGGGTCTGCTTGGACTGGAGTGATAGAGGAGAACTACTTGACAGTCTAACAAGAAGAGGCTCATCTTAAATAAAAGTTTGTTGGACGCCAGCAACTAAGTACAAGTTACACTGATATGATAAACATTGTAACAGAGACTATGAGGAAGACACACATAGTGACACTTATTTCTTCAATATTATAAGCTGTTCTCCCACCAAGTTTATAGTGGGTGATGCTTAAGGCAGTCTTCAGTATTAACACTTTCAGCCTTGCATATTTCCCTATCCCCCAACCACTGCTCTCTCCCCACCAAGGCTTTTTCTCTCAATGTTAATACTATACTTCTTATATATATATATATTTTTACATTTACCACTATCACATCTCTCTGCAAATCTCTAACTTTACAAATTCAGGCAGCCTGGATGTTTCAGTATTCTCCTAGACTGTATTCATTTTGCACTTGAAAGATTGTAGATCTCTGGGTTGAAGACTGATGACTTCAATTCTGTTCTTAACAGTGTGTAATCTGAAAGTCTCTTCAAATTGGAGGATCTTTAACCTCTTGGACTTGCTTGGTGGAGGACATCTTTTCTGCTGAAAGAGGCAATTGCTCCATTGCAATACTTCTTCTCGCTATACTGGTTTCTCGTGTCACTATAGGTTTTGTCCTTTAAGAATTGAATGAATTCTGTGAATTCTAAACTCCTGTGATAAGGTTGATCTTCTCCTCTTAGGATTGAATTATGTTGCTTCAGATTTGACTTTCTAGATTTTAGCTTTGCTCACCATCCATATGGCTCTCTCTACAGTAGATCTTCTTTTAACTGTCATAAATTTGACAAAGAATCGTTAGCAATTCAACAATTCTACCTCTAATGAATTCTAGTTTTCAATCACCATTGCCATGTTTTTCCACTGGTATTTTGAGATCATTAATGAAATTATCTATGGATTACTCTGCATGCTGAACTCTTCTGTTGCTCTTTAACATGAGAATAAATAAAATATTCTAAAGTAACTTTCAATGGCTTTCAGTGCTTCTTCAGAAGTACCTGTTATTTCTTTTACACCTTGGTAGCTGTAATGTCATCAGCTATACTCCCAATTGTATACAGAAGTATATTAGTTTGTTCAGCTTCCAACTTACTATCTATTTTTGAAACTAATCAGTTACTTAACAATTGTTTTCTTCAAGGGTCCAATTCTGCATTTGATTTAGCTAATCTCTGAATTAAATCAGCATCGAAGCTATGACTTCTTAATTTGATTACTTATCTTCCCTTCCTATATTTATTTTTTTTTAAATTGCAATAACTAATATTCCAGTTTCAGGAAATTCATGACTCTTCTACTACATCATCTCTCTTACCAAGTCTGGAATGTTTTTATCAATGCCTTTAGATTCTCCCACATGAATATTTAACATTTGTCAACATCTCCACCTCACTGGAAATATTTAAAGTCCGCATCATCATAGTGAAAACAATAATCTTTTAAATGGTATTTATTGGTCAATATATTTTATTTTAATGAAGCATACATGATGCTGTGCCTAGTGATGTAACCAGGTTATAGTCCAACAGGTTTATTTGAAATCACACAAGCTTTTGGAACGTCGCTGACGAAGGGGCTGTGCTCCAAAAGCTTGTGTGAGTTCAAATAAACCTATTGGACTATAACCTAGTGTCATGTGACTTCTGGCTTGGTTCACCCCAGTCCAGCATGGGCACGTCCACATCATAGTGATGTGACCAGCACAAACCTTAATAAGGCAGAAAAATTAAGCTGAACTTTCAATATGACTGTGATGAAACACGTTATAAAAAGCAAATGTGTGTACATGTGTTAGTGAACTGAAATGAGATCGTAAGTGACACAAGCCTCAGGCCTGCAGACTAGAATACTGTTAGAAACCCATAACTGCCCTACAGCTGTCTAACTTTGTCATCGATAATGAGTTATTGATTTTACTACAGAATGTTAATGGTAGAACAGAAAAAAAAATTCACAGTTCAACAATTGACACTTAGACATTTTTATTCCAGAAAATATATTCCTGTATAACATACATACATACATACAATACTGGTATGCGACTTTCTTACAAAACAGAGCTCCAAAGTCTTTTATTATTTAATTGCCATTTGGGACAAGGATGCTGCTAAAATAGACAATGTTAATATTAAAGATTTAAACATTCCCTGATATGAAAAAACATAACCAGTGAAAAAAAAATTGTTCCTCTATATCTGTGAAGGACTCTTTCAAGCAGGGCCATAAAATCATTAAAACTCTACATCCAGTGCTGTCTGTGAGAGATGGAGCTAAGGGAGTCAGAAGAATGAAGGTTTAAAGTCCCACTCCATAGACTTGCACACAAAATCTCTGCCATTATTCCAGAGCAGCACTGTCAGAGGTGCTTTCTTTCAGATGAAATGATAAATGAAAAAAGACATTAAAGCTGAATTGGTATTAGTTCAAAGAGCAGCTGGGGAGTTATGTCCAATGTCCCAGTGAGTATGTATCCCTGAACCAAATCCTAAAAACCCATTTCCTGCTCATTATCACATTGCTGTATGTAAGAGTTTGCTGCCATGGGTTATCTACTGTAACAGTAACTATACTTCAAAAGTACACCATTGCCTTGAGATGTCCTGAGGTCATAAGAGGTGCCACATTAAACTAAATGTTTATTTTATTCTTTTATCTCCGAATATTTAAAATTCAAATGCAATGGCATGCTACATGTCTGTACAAACAAGTCATTTCAATTTGATCATATACCAAAATTTCACAATTCTAGCATTGTTCTGGAACTTGTACTTAAACCAATTATTCCACATGCAAAGTCTCAACACACTTAAAGAAATAACTCAGGAAGTGTAATACCAGTCTTAAATATTAGAAATCATCTATGAAGAACAGTGTCCTGATTCCTTTTTAATATAAATTATGTATAAACGTAAATTAAAATAACTTTTGTATTCATGAACAGTGCCAAATAATCTGAGAATTCAAGTTGAAAATTAGCTCTGCTGCATGATTAAATATGCAGAAATACAAATTTAATAATGTGAAAAGACAATCCTATTAAAGAACTTTTACTAAAACATATTGATGGATTTTGGTTATGTAGATTTCAGAATTGATAAGGTTAAAGGGAGATTTAATGGAGATGGTCAAATTTAACAGGTTTTAGTTAGAGTAAATGAAGATAACCTACATGAAGAATCAATTATGAAAAGACACCAAGTTAAGCAAAGGTTTAGCACAAATAACTAGGTAAAAGGGAGGATAGTTTATATTTTTAGGCAGCAAGTTAGTGTAAGCCAAATGTGCCGTTTGAAAAAGGGATAGAAGTAGACTCAATATTAACTTCCTAGAGGTATTTTAATAAATACATTTGAAAAGAAAACATTTGAAGGACAGAGGGAATTTTATTTTGGCAATGCTAGTAATCCCAATTGTAAGACACTTGCAAAGATCCAGTACAGATGCAACAGGCTAAATGGCCTCTTGCTGCACCATAACAGTCAGAAGTGTGAAAGGGTGTTGAAGTCACAATGTTCTTTACTTGCAGTGGGGTTGGTTAGCTCACTTGTCTGGATGCCTGGTTTGTGATACAGAGTGATGTTAACAGTGCAGGTCCGATTCCTATATCCACTGCTCTGTACCACGGAACCATCAATTCTTGCACTGGCTGAAGGTTACCATGAAGGTCCACCTTCTCAACATCTCCCCTCACCTAAGGCATCGTGACCGTCAGGTTAAACTCACCACCAGTCATCTCTCTCTAATGAGAAAGCAGTGACATAACTTTTATCTTGGGCATCTCCTCACAGCTGCATAAACCGAAATGGATAATTTTGATTGTAGGGAGAGGGTGTCGATGGGTGCTTAACCTACATTCCTCCATTCCATTGTATTAAAGGTCTTGAGTAGTTGTGTTTCAGCCCATGTTTCTCCAATTACCGCCTTTAATTGCATCATTTAGATTGCATTCATCTTACTGTTAGTGATTGAATAGCAAGAATAGATATTCCCAACGAAACACACTGACCTTTCCATTATGTCTTATCCAGAACAATAACATCTGCATGACCAGAAGAGAATGTAAGATCAGCATCTTTTGTTCATACCCTACTCTTCTAGAATTTGTCAGGCTTAGGGCTGCAGCAGATTTCTTCTATCTTAGCCAATGATTCATTGAAATCATGATCAATCAGCCTTGGGAAAATGTGCCAGTTCAGAACAAGTAAAACACAGGCAGTTTCAATTTGACTAGAAAACATTAGCTAAACTGCGATATGTGGGCTTACGAAGACAAGAACAGGAGTGGATCAGTCACACGTGCTTATTCCGCCATAGCATACGTTTGCCTGCCTTTGATGGGATGATTCTCTTACCTATAAGAAACTCTATTGGCCCAAGTCTTGGATTTCACTTGTTAAGTTGTGGTAACCTTCTGGTGAACCTTCAAGGTTAATGAATCCTTCCTGAGAAGTGGTGTCCAAAACCAAACACAGTATTTGAGGTGAGATAGGTCCAAGGCTCTGAACCATCAATTCGTCACCTTTGAAATTGGCTTATTCATACTGACTGATTTCACAGTGAAGAAGCTTAGTGATAGAACGCAAGACTTACAGTTTGTCCAGGGAAATGCATATTCCACCGCATGACTCCCTGGGACAAAATCCCAACGTCATTCCAGCTGTCCATTACCTTTCTCAAAGTGAGGGGAAACGCGTCTACAAAGTGGTGTCAATATTTTGAATTTACGGACTGAATACATACAAATAACCAGTTAGTGTGATTCTGAAATTAAGAATTAATCATCAGCAAAATTGTCATATATATATCGTATAACAGCCAGCAAGTTTGTAGATATACAGTACATAATGAATAGGACAATAATTAGACAACATTTTAATCTCTAATATTTTATATAGTACAGTTTCAGAAAGAGATGAAGTGTGTAAAAATATTTTTAAATTCCTCTGTTTATAAAAAAAAAATATATATAGCAGGAAATCAGATAAGTTAATAAAACCATTTACCACCTTCGCAATGTTTGCATCATAAAGAAAAGCTTTGTCTAAAAATGTACCAGTTTTCAGCTCTATTGAATAAATATTTAATCAACCACAGTTGTTTTTTTTGTGCACTACCAGAAAGGACTGAGAACATCTGTTTTAATTTTCGCAGCAAAGTAGTTAAATTGAAAGAAATAAATTACAAGCACAATGAGTACTATATACATAACACTGTACATGAAGCACCTTCAAACCCAATTTGGGATCACTTGGTAAAAGTTTAAGAATGGTTTAAAGATTGTATTTTTAATTGGGTCCTCTTCCTCTTTGAAATTGCCAGCTAGTGGCAACCACATGATCTTACCACCATGTTTCTATATTTCTTTAATATTACATTTGAACTGTCATCAAAGTACAACACAGAGATTGCATTTAGCTTAGTTGGTGCACAGCAAGGTTTGGGGACGTTGTCAGGGAACATCAAGTGAACCTGCAAGTGGAAACAAAATTCTTAAATAAACAGACATGTTCCAAATTTGTGTAGGCTGAGAAAAATACAAGTTCCTGAACTATTTGATGACAGATTGATTCATAAGCCATGAACACCTGTTGGAGCAAACTCATGATCACAAAATCTCATAAAAAAGCATGGCTAACTTATCTAGCACTCTATAGAATATTATTTAAGTGCTCACTCAGCCCCTAAATCCTGGTCTGCCATTTAATGATGAACCAGCAGCATCTTCAGAATCTGATGAACTGTCTCTCAGGGCTCAATTACACTCAATTGAAAGTCACACTTTAATGACACAGGAAGACTAAGTTTATATAGTCCTGTGGTCCTTAGCTGCTGGGTGTACTTCAATTTCTGAGCCTATCTGCTGTCGTAGACATACACCCAATGTTTGAGCTAAGAAACAATTAGAAATTTGGCCTCCTCATAATTTTGGTTATAAAGGGTCACTGTGTAAAAAATGGAATATTTTATGCTTTAAAAATGCTGGGTTTGTTTTTGTCAGAAACCCAGACCCATCACTGAAGCAGAGAGGAGAGAACACAAGAGTTGCTTTTGTATTGATATTTTTGTGACAATATCCTAACAATAAAGAGTACAACCAACCTAGCACTGGAATTTTTAAAAATTATATTTTAACATTTGCATATTCCTCTTCACCATACCATACCAAATAGATGAATGAAATAGAGATAGTAGGAACTGCAGATGCTGGAGAATCCGAGACAACAAGGTGCAGGGCTGGATGAACACAGCAGACCAAGCAGCATCATAGGAGCAGAGAGGCTGACGTTTCGGACCTAGACCCTTCATCAGAAAAGGGGGAGGGGAAGGGGGTTTTGAAATAAATAGGGAGAGAGTGGGAGGCGGATAGAAGAGGGATAGAGGAGAGAATAGGTGCAGAGGAAACAAACAGGTCGAAGAGGCGGGGATGGAGCCAGGAAAGGTGAGTGTAGGTAGGGAGTTAGGAAGGGGATAGGTCAGTCCAGGGAGGACGGACAGGTCAAGGGGGCAGGATGAGGTTGGTCGGTAGGAGATGGAGGTGCGGCTTGAGGTGGGAGGAGGGGATAGGTGGGAGGAAGAACAGGTTAGGGAGGCAGGGACGAGCTGGACTGGTTTTGGGATGCGGTAGGGGGAGGGGAGATTTTGAAACTTGTGAAATCCACATTGATACCATTGGGCTGCAGGGTTCCCAAGCGGAATATGAGTTGCTGTTCCTGCAACCTTCGGGTGGCATCGTTGTGGCACTGCAGGAGGCCCAGGATGGACATGTCGTCTGAGGAATGGGAGGGGGAGTTGAAATGGTTCGCGACTGGGAGGTGCAGTTGTTTGTTGCGAACCGAGCGTAGGTGTTCTGCAAAGCGGTCCCCGAGTCTCCGCTTGGTTTCCCCGATGTAGAGGAAGCCACACCGGGTACAGCGGATGCAGTATACCACATTGGCAGATGTGCAGGTGAACATCTGCTTGATGTGGAAAGTCTTCTTGGGGCCTGGGATGGGGGTGAGGGAGGAGGTATGGGGGCAGGTGTAGCACTTCCTGCGGTTGCAGGGAAAAGTGCCGGGTGTGGTGGAGCTGGAGGGGAGTGTGGAGCGGACAAGGGAGTCACGGAGAGAGTTGTCCCTCCGGAAAGCAGATAAAGGTGGGGAGGGAAAGATGTCTTTGGTGGTGGGGTCGGATTGCAGATGGCGGAAGTGTCGGAGGATGATGCGTTGGATCCGGAGGTTGGTGGGGTGGTACGTGAGGACGAGGGGGATTCTTTTTTGGTTTTTATTGCGTGGACGGGGTGTGAGGGATGAGGTGCGGGAGATGTGGGAGACACGGTTGAGGGCGTTCTCGACCACCGAGGAGGGGAAGTTACGGTCCTTGAAAAACGAGGACAACTGAGATGTACGGGAGTGGAATGCCTCATCCTGGGAGCAGATGCGGCGGAGGCGAAGGAATTGGGAATAGGGGATAGCATTTTTGCAGGAAGGTGGGTGGGAGGAGGAGTATTCTAGGTAGCTGTGGGAGTCGGTGGGCTTGAAATGAATATCGGTTTCCAGGTGGTTGCCTGATATGGAGACAGAGAGGTCCAGGAAGGGGAGAGAGGTGTTAGAGATGGTCCAGGTAAACTTAAGGTTGGGGTGGAAGGTGTTAGTGAAGTGTATGAACTGTTCGAGCTCCTCGTGGGAGCACGAGGCGGCGCCGATACAGTCATCAATGTAACGGAGGAAGAGGTGGGGTTTAGGGCCGGTGTAGGTACGGAAGAGGGATTGTTCCACGTAACCTACAAAGAGGCAGGCGTAGCTTGGGCCCATGCGGGTACCCATGGCTACCCCCTTTGTCTGTAGGAAGTGGGAGGAATTGAAAGAGAAGTTGTTGAGTGTGAGGACGAGTTCGGCTAAGCGGATGAGGGTATCAGTGGAGGGGGACTGGTCGGGCCTGCGGGACAGGAAGAAGCGGAGGGCCTTAAGGCCATCTGCATGGGGAATGCAGGTGTAGAGGGACTGGACATCCATGGTAAAGATGAGGTGTTGGGGACCGGGGAATTGGAAGTTCTGGAGGAGGTGGAGGGCGTGGGTGGTGTCACGGACATAGGTAGGGAGTTCCTGGACCAAGGGGGAGAAAATGGAGTCTAGATAGTTGGAGATCAGTTCGGTGGGGCAGGAGCAGGCGGAGACAATGGGTCGACCAGGGCATTCAGGTTTGTGGATTTTGGGAAGGAGATAGAAGCGGGCAGTGCGAGGTTGGGGAACGATGAGGTTGGAGGCCGTGGGTGGGAGGTCACCTGAGGTGTGACCAAGGGGGAGAAAATGGAGTCTAGATAGTTGGAGATGAAATAGCTTCTCTAAAGGATTATCGCTTTCAAGGATATTTGGCTTGTCAAAACTATTCAAGAGTTCAGAGTTTTTCAATCCTAATTCTCCACCACTGCTGCTTAATTCCAACATAACACTGGTAACATACTAACAATGCATTCATTAAACTTTAGCCAATTCAATAAAATATGGTTTGCTAGAATTTGGCTCAAAAAGATTATAAATTCCAATTGCATCTACATCATGGAAAATTAAGGAAAACAGATCTGACAAGCTTCACAGACTGACATCTGAGATTATGAACTTAGAACAAAGAACAGTACAGCACAGGAAAAGGCTCTTTGGACAACCAAAACTACGCTGACACATGATGCCGTTTTAAACTAAAAACCTTTTGCCTCTATGCAGTCCATATCCCTCTATTCCCTGCCTATTCACATATTTGGCAAGATGCCTCTTAAACATTGCTTTTGTACCCGCCTCCACCACCTCCCCTGGTAGCTCATTCAGGCAGTTACCACTGTCTGTGTAAAAAAATTTGCCTCTCACATCTCCTTTAAACTTACTTTTTTACCTGAAACCTTTGTCTCCTGGTCACTGACATTTCTACCGTGGGAAAAAGGACTCCGACTATCCATTCTGACCATGCCTTTCATAATTTTGCAAATGTTTATCAGGTCGCCCCTCATCCTTTGAAGTTCACGTGAAGAAAACCATTCAAAAGTTATGAATACAAATTTAGAAGATTATAGCACATACCAGTGTTTGCACAATTGCATGGTTTGTAGCGTTCATGTGAGCATTGAGTGGAAAAGAGCACTCTCCATCACAGTAGAAAGCTGCATAACCCTCTGGGGCTATGATCCAATCCTAGAAACATATTAGGCAATTACATTAGTTATTTCAATATGGTAAAAAGAACTATCTATCCTTTCTGAAAAATCCATTAGTCACATCTTATGAGCGACATACCCTTAAATGTCTTGATTAAATCAATTGGAATCTTGCGTGCTAATTTTGAAAATGCTAACATATTTTAAATATACTAAACACCTTACAGAAAACTTTCCATGGTCAATGTGAAACTGGTAGGTCACTTCTCTGTTTGCACCAACCCCATTATTTTGAGTATTTTGTAACCAGCCTGAAAATGTATTCTTCAAAAACACTAGCTGTCATGAAATGTTTTCAGCAGACCCGCACATCATTTTCGTCCATTATTTTGAGAGCAGAGACAGGAAATATTGAGTTTATTTATTAAATTTGTGCTACTGCTTTATATGGTTTCAGCACTGTTTTGTACTGCAGGCAAACCTATATCGTTTTCCATTCACAAACTTGTGGTTAGCTGTTCACTATATAATCTAAAAACCTCCAAAATTCAGAAATGACTAGATACAAAGCATTCCATACAGGAGAGGTTATCATATACTTAAAAAAAGGTTTGTTGATGATTTAGACCCTCTTCAAGCACAGAAGTACGTACATGTTACAAAAATGTACCATGCCAGAGATATTGAAAATGCAGCCAATATAACGTTGGGAATCATTGGCACACTCGCCAAGGTGACTGACATTAATCTATCCACCCTTCTGAGCACCCTTTGGACTTAACTTATAGGAAAAGTGTTGATTTTGATCATTAGTTTACAAGTATAACAGAACTGCAAGGCCTCACTGGTATACACAAAGTGGTAAGGACAGTTTTAAAGAATGTTTCCAGGTCTTGTACAACATTGACCTTCTATTTATAGGAACTAAAAATTGACCGTTGCAAGCTGTTCTAGAAGATTCTGACTGGAATCCCAGGAGGAATTCTGCTGGAATCTAGAATATAAGGACAGTAAGCCCGAGCCCAGGTATCCCAACTCCTGCAGCTCAATTTTTGGGCCTGATCAACATCAGAAATGAAGGAGGACGGGCCCCAAAAATTACCAGGGGAGTTGAGCACCAGCTTCAGGAAAGAGCTGCTCTGGTTCAGGCCCAGCAGTCACACAAGGCAAGCAGACAACTAGGTTGGCTAAGAGAATTGTCAAAGGAGGTCAAGTGGGAATCTCCAGGTTTTGAAGTGGGGTTGATGGGGGATTTTGTCACAGCTGTCCTGATGGGTCTGTATGCACACTCTGTCTGTCAGCTTGCAGGGGTAGAACTGAAGGGCACCCCTATACAGTGTTTCACCATCTCACTGCCCACATTATTAGCTGTAAAACAGATGCGTGAGCACCCTGCTTAGCTCAGACTGCAGCCAGAAGGCTTCTGACCAGTCCTACAGATTCAAGACTCCACCCACCAGCGTTCACTGAGCAGTGAACACTTATCTCCATGTCACTGAAAGGCTCACCATGTGAAAATCCTAACCTTAATAAGATTCTCACTAGAGCAGGGCTGGATTCAGGAGCCGAATACCAGTTTCGAACCTCTCTTTGGGAAAAATTTCACCTGGCTTCCATACATTAAGAACCAAACAAACCAAAATTGAAGAAACTACAAAATCTGTTTTAATGCACCAATCCATTTCCTAACCGGTTGCTCATAGCAACATCCAGCAGATTAATCCAGGTCAATGCTGAAGGATGTATATGTGGAAAAGGTAAAGGTCTGAATGAAGGTTCAGTTGACATATTCTGTCTACAGACTTAAACAAAGGCTCTTCCCTTTAAGCAGTTAAACAGAGCAAGATTCTGGTCAAATTAAAGGAAAATGTGGATCTCTTAAAACATTGCACAGTCAAAGTAATATGTAGAGTACATTTAGACTGAGGAGCAGGAATAGAGGAAGCAACTAGAGGGCCCAGAAATACAAGCCTGAAAATGTAAATGTCCTTTGGTAATATTTGCTAGATTAAGCAATAGCAGCAATGCATCCAAAATAGAAGTTTTTCTCTATGTTGAAACTGTTACAGTTTGTAAGTATCAACAATAAAGACTGTAATGTTTTTGGACCTCTGGTATTCAAACTATTTTTTAAAAGACATCTGCCCTTAATGATGCCAGATTCACTGAGCTCTAAAATATGGAAAAATGTTGAAAGATGAGAACCAGGTTTTAACATACGCTGCACAAATCTTTATCGGAGAAGAGATTCAAGTGGCAATTCTCTGCCTGTTGTCACTGTATTGTCAGCAGGATTTGGACAAGTGGTGGCGAGGAAATAGGGTTCTAAGCCATTCTGCCTGGTTCCAGCTGCAGTGATGCTTGGAGGTGACCTTGTTACACATAGCACACCTGTTTTCACTTATGTAACTGATCCAAAGTGTAATAGTTACTGCATGACAATGCAGGCTTGTGGATTTTCAGACAAAGGTCCTACCAAACAGTACATCTGTCATTAGAAATGGATGTTAATGATCGACTAGTCCCAGTTTTATGGAGTTGGAGGGCATATCTTGAAATTATGATTTGTCTTTTAGATCAAACTGTTTCCTTTTTAAATACACACAACCGCTGGGGCTGAAGGTTAACCTCAAATACAATGAGCATGAATGAGGAGGCTGAGGTAATTGAAAAACCAGATACTGGGAATCCAACAACTGCATTTTTAGTTTTAATGGTTGGGACCCAGACACTACTTTGCTCCCTTAATTTAGGCAAGTCTGTAATTTAAATATTTTATCGAGGTTCATATTTTAAGTGCAATTTAATTTCAATGTTTATGGGCTGAGTGTCCCAGGGCTTGAGAAAAGGCAGCTGAAATAAGGTGGGAAGAAGTTTCCATCACAGATTTTGGACCGAGAGGAGAGGAATTGTCTCTTTCAGGTCTCCCAAGCCAGCCCCCAAAACAATAACCCGCCAATAAATCAAAATCCCTGCATGATCTCCCACCTGATTGCTTCACTCCACAAATACGCCATGATATTTCCACATGTATTTCTGACAGTTCTATCTGCATCCCCTCCCCTTCGCAAACACCTACACCTCTTGGGCCCCTAATCACTTGCCCCTGTACACGATCTTTCTGATCCTGTCTGCTGATCTCTCAAGCCTCTCACCATCTATCTCTATGGCTCCCATGATCTAACTCTTTCCTGCAATTGCTCACCGCAATAGCCCCATCCTTCCCAGTGATCCACTGGGGACACTTCCTGCAGGTTTTATGGTCCCTCCTCCATGGTCTCTGCCTGTTCTCTCCAGCCCTTGACTGTCCAAGTCTCCTCTGTCTGATCTGGATCTGTACAACATTGATCACGGACATAAATCACACACCTCGTTATGCATAATTTTCTGTTCTTTCCTCACTCTTCTCCGTCTGGTAAAGTCATAACATCAAGCCCAATACTCTGAATCACTGAGGCAGAGGTCAATACTGTGGATTCAGCATTGAGTCAAAGTATGACGTGAAATGCCCATCACCCTCAGTCCTGCCACCTCAAAGAAGTGCCGGGATAATGCTCCTATAAAATAATTCTGAATCATTCACCAGAAAAAGTACAGCACAAAAAAATGCCATTGATTACCTGCCACCCTAAGTCCCGAAAACTCACATACAGTTCATGCTTCTTGCAAGCTTGCTTCTGCTCACTGCTGTTGTAATCTGTTAAATGAAAGACTGGCATTAGTGTGCAGTCAAAACAAACACAAACACCATACTGATAGCATCACAACACTCTTGTGCATCCGACCAATGGATTATAAATCTTTACTGCTCACACCCTGTCGGTGGAGCATTTAAACAGGTTTGTTCTGAAATTCCTTAGGGTGTAGTAGTTGATTGCCCAGAAGTGACAACCTGGGAAAGTCCGACTCTGAGAAAATAAACAGCTCGATGGCCATAAAATGAGCTGGGGTGGAGGAAGTCCCAGCCAGGAAAAGACAAGCTCAAATCATGAGTTTCGAACATAAGGGAACCACCACTGTCTGACATAAAATTCAGCCCATTACCTTAGACATTGAAACTAGGGCCAGGCATTCGGCATTAAGTAGCCTACTACTCTCCCAGAATTCGGTGGAGGAAACGTGTTCCTGGCAGGAGACAAGCTGCCCATGATTACTGCTTGTGTAAGGAGCTCAGCATTCAACGTTGAAGTTAACATCTGCAGACAATTTTGCTACAGTTTTAAACTATCCACATTTGGTTTTGGATCACCCAAATGCCTCACTTGCTACAGGTTGGCACGGATTAGCACAATCAGATGCTAAATAAGGTGAAGATGCTTTTACCAGCGTCGTTTTAAGGAATCATGCAGTAATTACAAGTTCATTTCTGGTTTGCTATTTCTGGCTACTGGCTGACTTTTGGATGCAATTTTTTGCAGTACTCTAGTACTCTGGAAAGTTCACTTTAATGCACAAAGGGGAGGCATTGTTGGTTTTTCACTTCTATTGCTATTTGTCTTATCAGGCTCCAAAATTGGATGGTCGAATAGGGCTGTCCAGTGGAAATAAAGAATGATTGGGAACTACGAGGAATATACAATGAGTAGGACGAACTACCAGGTAAGGGGAGGAGGTGAGGTGCCAGAGTTGTCATAACAGGCTCCATCATGATAGGTACCTCAATGGTATTACTGCATTCAGCCCAATAAGTACAGGGGCTAGACAAGGCTAATCGATCCTCTGAGTCTGCTCCACCATTCAACAAGATCATGGCTGATTTTACACCTCTACTCCACAATCCTGCATTCCTCAAATCTTGTAATTTCCACAACTCCAATAGACCTATTGATCTCTATTTTCAACCTAATTCAGAAGTGAACATCCTCAGCTGTCTGGAGCAGAGCGTTCCAAAGATTCAAAATCTCAGTCCTACCTGGTTGGCCATGTATTTTGAAATTGTCATCCATGTACTAGGTGAATCAGCTGAGGGAAACATTTCCTCAGCACAAGCCTCATCGAATTCCTTAAGAATTTTAAATGTTTCTACTATCTCATCTCCCATTCTTTTAAAATCCTGGAAGCACAGCCCAAGAGTACTCAATCTCTCCCTCATTCTACAATCCCCTTATTCATAGAACCAACCCACTGAGTGTTTATTGCTCTTTCTCTCTAAGGCTAATACATCCATCTTTGCAGAAGGAGATTAAAACTACAAACAATACTTCAGATTTGGCCTCACGAAAGCCCTGTATAATTGTAGGAAGACTCTTTCCTCTTATGATTCAATCCCTTGGCAAAGAAAAACCTAACATACCATCTGCCTTCCTAATTGCTTGCTGTACTTGCGTCTTAACTTTCTGTGATGCATGTACGAGGCAACCCAGATTCCTTTGATTGGAAAAATTTCCTTGTCTCTTACCATTGAATATATGTCCTGTTTTTTCTTATTGTTTTAAAACCAAGACTTCACACATTGCCACATTTTATTACATTTGCTATGTTTTTGTGCATTCATCATAACCTATGCTCATCTGCAGCCTCACCGTTTACTCTGTGATTTAACTTTATACCATCAGCAAACGTAGACATGTTACCGGTTATGTTACTCATTCAAGTCAATTTTGTGGGATCGATAGGGAGGAGTCCACTTTGATTGAGTTATTTACAGCCCATTGAGGACTACCCTAGCAATAAGGGCCACCCATGTTGGAAGATACATGTTCCCCTAACAATTGACTCGTCTACCTTCAAGACTTCAGGTCTACTCCACCACAGATAGCCTGGGAACTGCTGCAGTTCCAGCACTGGCCACCATTCCCAATGGCAGTGTTGAGACTGAAGAGCTACAGGCCCTCTGATTGGTCAGTAGCTCCTGGAGGAAGGTCGTTCTGGTTTAGAGGGGCAGAAACCACAAGACTGCTATCAAGTAACTGCCTGAACTACATAACATTGAGTCATAGCTGGTGGAAACAGTATTGGTCTCAATTTTCTGGTTGGTGCGCTGGGCCATAACCTCCACCATCCCAGTAATTAGCTACTGTATCAGATTTCTAGCATTTGCAATATACTCCTCTTGTATCTGCTGCAATATCTTGATCAAGTTAAGCAAGCAAAACATGCCTTTAATAATGTCCACTACCTTCCTACCACTGATGATAGACTGAATGTCCTGAAACTTCATTGGTTTCTCTATTTCTTAGTTTCAGTGCTGTGGTATAATATTGTTACCTTTAGTCTTCTGGCACTTCTTCTGAGTGAGATTATTACTCAGAATATTATGATCCCCATAAATTAAAATAACTAAAGTTACTGAATGGCCCCCAAATGAAGAAATAACCAAAAAAATGGAGACACGAGTCAAAATATTCAAAGAACTCATTGGATTCTAGGAGAGTTCCAGTGGTAAACCATTAATGTGATGGCCTGTTCAAGAAGGGACGGAAGCAGGATATTAAAGGCCAGTTAGCTTTAACATCTGACATTGGGAAAATGCTAGAATCCATTGTTAAGGAAGAAAACAGATATAAAACATTGAATACACATGCAAATAGTTTCAAGCATAGCTTCTTCCCCACTGTTATCAGCCTCTCAAAAGTTAATTTGATGTCTCTCTCTCTGCACCTTTTCTGCGGCTCTATTCTGCACTCTGTTCTTCTACCCTAATGCATTTTGTATGGTGTAATGTGCCTGCATAGCACACAAAACAACACTTTTCAATGTATGTCTGTACATGTGACAACAATAAATTAATCAATCAATCACGTTTGATAAGTTACCACACAGAATGTCATTGCACGAGATAGGAGGAGTGCATGGTATTGAGGGAATATATTAGCATGGATTGACGATTGGGTAACACATAGAAGACAGAGTGTCAGTATTAATGGATCGTTTTTCAGAACAGAAAGATGCAACTAGTGAAGTGGCACAAGAATCAGTTCTAGGGCCTCAATTATTTACTCTCTATATGAATGACTCGGTGGGGCAGAGCGTAATATATCCAAATATGCTGAGGATAGAAAAAATAAGTGGGAGGGCATGTTGTGATGTGGACATGAGGATTCAGCAAGGGGATATAGATTCATAGCATAACATAGTAGAGAACAGGCGCTTCATCCCATCAAATCTGAATTATTCCAAAGCTGCATTGGTCCTACTTGCCAGTATTTGGCCCATCGTCTTGAATGCTACGATACTTCAAATGCACATCCAAATGCTTTTCAGAAGTTGTGAATTTCCCAGGCAGTGCATTCCAGATTCCAGCATTCTCTGGGTGAAAACAATTCCTCAAACTGCACCTGCACCCGCACCCCCCCCAATAAACCTTCTGTCTTTCACTGTAAAATTATGTCTGCTTGCTATTTATCCTTCAACTAGGGGAAACAGCTGATTTCTATCTACCCTGTCCATGCCCTTCATAATCTTGTACACCTGAATCAGGTACCCGTTCAGCCTCCTCTGCTCTAAAGGAAATAACCCGAGTTTATCCAGCCTCTCTACGTAGCTGAACTGCTCCATCCCAGGCAACATCCTGGTGAATCTCCTTTGCACCCCTTCCAGTGCAATCACATCTTTCCTATAGTGTGGTGACCATAACTGCACACAGTACTCCAGCCTAACCAAAGTCCTGTACAGCTCCAACATGATGTCCTTGCTCTTATAATCTATGCCATTACTGATAAAGGCAAGTATTCCGTGTGCTTTCTTAACTACCCTACAACTTGTCTTGTGTCTTCAGGGATCTGTGTGGGCAAGTGCCCGAAGATGCTTCCGTTCTTCTGAGCTTCCTAGTGTCTTGCCATTCATTGAATACTCCCTTATTACTTTGTTCAAAGTGTACCACCTCACAGTTATCAGGGTTAAATTCCATCTGCCACTAATCTGCCCATCTGACTAACCCATCTATATCCTCCTGTAAACTGAAACCTTCTTGCTCGCAGTCAACCACCCGGCCAACCTTCATGTCATCCACAAACATATTTATCATCCTCCCCACATTCTCTTCAATGTCATTTCTAAACATCACGATCAATAGGTGACCCAGCACTGATCCCTGTGGGTTAGGTTTCAGTCACACAAACAGCCTACTACCACCACCCTCTGTCTCTTGTCACCAGGACAATTTTGGACCCAACTTGCCAAGTTACCCTGAATCCCATGTGGTTTCACCATCTTTATCAGTCTCCCATTTGAGAACTTGTTGTTTATATCGACTTCAGCAAAGCCTATGACATCAACTGCCCTATCCTCATCTATACACCTGGTCACCTCCTCAAAAAATTCCTTCAGATTTGTTAGGCATGACCTCCTTCTGATAAAGCTATGCTGACTATCCCTGATCAAACCTCACCTCTGCAAGTGGAGATTAATTCACTCCTCAGAATATTCACCAATCATTTCCCTACCATTGATGTGAGACTCACTGGTCTGTAATTCATTGTTTATCTCTTAAAACATGGAATCACATTAGTTATTGTCCAGTCCACTGACACCACCCCCGTGGCCTGAGAGGAATTAAAACTATAGTTCGGAGCCCATGTAATTTCCTCCCACAACTTCCACAGCAGCCTGAGATACAACTCCTCCGATTGTGGGGATTTTAAGCCCTACAACATCTCCAATCCCTCTTCACTCCCTATGTCAATCTGCTCAATAACCTCTCAGTCCCTTTTCCTGAATTGTGTACCTACAACTTTCTTCTCCTGATTGAAAATAGGTATTAAGCTCTCATTTAACACTCTTCCAATGCTCTCCAGCTTTAAGCACAGATTGTCCCCTTGGTCCCCAGCAGACCCTACTCTTTCACTGGTTATCCTCTTCCCCTTCATATGCTTATAGAATACATTAGGATTTTTCCCATACTTACCTGACAGTGCTTTTATCATCCTCTTGTTCGTTCTCCTAATTGCCTTCTTGAGGTTACCCCTATTTTTTCCATACTCCTCTAAGGCCTCCATTGATTTGCTCCGATTGTACCTGTTAAAAGCCTCCCTTTTCTTTCTCATCTAGTCCTGAAAATCCCTAGATATTAAGGTTGTGCTTGTTGTGCTTACATTTCACACTGAAGAGAACATGATGGGTCTATACTTTGCCTGTTTCCTTTTTGAACATGTCCCACTGTTCTATTGTTGTTTTACCCAGAGGTCAATATTCCCAGTCTACTTTAGCCAGATCCTACATAATTTTAATAGAATCTGCCTTCCACCAATCCAAAAACCTTTTCTGCAAAACATTTTTTTCCTTTTACAAACCAAACTTAAAACACACTGTGTCGTGTTCGCTATCATTAAAATATTCCAATTCCTTCACGTCAAACATCTATCTGGCTTCATTCCGCAGAATTAGGGCCAGCACTGCACCATCCCTTGATAGAGCTTCTATATGTAGATATAAAAAGGTCTCCTGAACATAGTTCAAGAATTGTTTTTTTTATTCATTAACAGGATGAGGGCATCATTGGCTAGGTAGCATTTATTGTCCATCCCTAATTGCCCAGAGGGCAGTTCAGAGTCAACCTCATTGCTGTGGGTCTGGAGTCACATGTCGGCCAGACCAGGTAAGGATGGCAGTTTTCTTCCCTAAAGGACATTAATGAACCAGATGGGATTTTACCTCCAACAAGCAACAATTGATTCACAGTCATCATTAGATTCTTAATTCCAGATATTTTATTGAATTCAAATTCCACAATCTGCTGTGGTGGGATTCAAACTCAGGTCCCCAGAATGTTATCTGGGTCTCTGAATTAACAGTCTAGTGATAATACCACTAGACCATTGTCTTCTCAATTGTCCCTCTGTAAAATTTTTAGACTATATAATCCCACATAATGTTGGGGAAATTAAAGACTCCTAATTACCCTAATACTTTTACATATTTCAGTGAATTGGCTATATACCTGCTCCTCTATAGCCCATTTATTGTTTGGGGGTCTATAATATATTCCCAGCAGTGTGACCACCTCCATTTTATTCGTAAGCTTTATCCACAAAGCCTCATTTGAAGATACTTTCAAGATATTGTCCCGTCTTACTACAGTGTGATGGTACTGTGCCTTTAAGAGAGATTTGTTCTGTCCTGTTCCTCTTGTAGAGAGCTGTTGCCATCGTGTTACAGAATGTCTGTTTCAGAAACAGTGGGTAAACAGCTTTGAACTCCCTGAGCGTTTTTTTTAAAATTAGACAAAATAAGCATAAGTGGGTGGAGTCAGACTCACATAGGCCCAGGTTTTTAATTTTGCTTTCAGTTGGGATTTGGAGTTGGCCTTTGAAACTGATAGCTACATCTCTCTCTCTCTCTCTGCCACAGCAAAAAGCTTGAGTTCTCTCTCTGCTGCTAGATTGATTATTTTAATGTTCTTTTCTCCTGGACCAAAAGAAAGATAGCACGTGAGGAATATCTGTTTTGCTGAATTTGCCTTTGCCAATGATGTGTTTATAGGATGCTGCTATATTGTGAAATAATATTTTGCTACATATTTCAATAGAGTTAAAGTTATGCCAATTCTTCCTCATTGTGTTTGCATTTGAACAATGTTGTGAGAATAAAGCATGTTTTGCTTAAAGCCTAGTGGTGGACAAATTGAATCACATCTGGAATACAGCATTTTAGACTTGACTATGTCTTTGATATGTTTATGAGGAGGTTTAGTTCATAACAACAGTAACTGACTGTTTAATAAATAATGCAATGTCATCTCCTCCCTTACACTCTCCCCTGCCCCACTGAAGATCCTATGCCATGGAACCTGCCAGTCCTGTCCCTCCCTCAACCATGTCCATGTGAAGGCAGCAACATAGCAACTCCACATGTCAATCTATGCCTTTAACTCATTTATCTTTCTAAGGGTTTGGAGTTTAAAAACAGTGAAGGCACATACTGCCCCTCATCACTTTGGTAATTTTTTCACCATGACCTTTTTCCATCATGGCCTTTATGGGCAGCACAGTGGCTCAGTGGTTAGCACTGCTGCCTCACAGCACCATGGACCCAGGTCCAATTCCACCCTCGGGCGACTGTCTGTGTGGAGTTTACATATACTCCCCATGTCTGTGTAGGTTTCCTCCCGAGCGAAAGATGTGCAGGGTAGGTGGATTGGCCATGCTAAATTGCCCTTAGTGTCCAGGGATGTTTAGGTTAAGTGGGTTAGACATGGGAAATGCAGGGGTAGGGGAACAGGTCTGAGTGGGTTGCTCTTCAGAGGGGCGGTGTGGACTTGTTGCGGTAAATGGCCTGTTTCTGTAGGGACTCTATGACCTTCTAACCAGCACTGAATCATCTCAAATTTCATGCCTGGTATAGCATCTTCACTGTTTTCTCTTACTTTGGAACTGAGACCAGGCTTCAGCAAAATGACCTAGTTCAGAGAGAGCATTTAAGCACTAACTTGTAAAGTATGCAACCTGTTATAGATCTTACTATAATTCTGTAAGAGAAAAGAGATTGTCTAGTTGTATCAAAGAAAAACATGGAATTCGTGGTCTAGTTTGTTGCCCCACAAAGACCTCTTTATAATTGCACATTTCTTTCTGCAACACCATTCAATGTCACGAGATGTGATTGTATTAAAGTGTGTTTGACTGCATTCTTACTCAGGTATTTCAAATCTTTCTAGACCATTAATGTGGACCATTGTCTGACACTAATTCTTCTGGTAACCAAAACATTACATACCAACTTCTCAAAACCTCTATGGTTTTGTCACCTTGTAATTTTTGGCATAGACTCAACAGCTACTTGCTGTTTGCTAAAACAAGGTACTCTTTCCCATCCACTGCAATGAAATCAACATAGTCTCATTCCCGTTTTCTAGAGTTTGACCATGAAATGAAAGGAACCTTGAATGAACCATTTCTCAGCAAGAGACTTTAAAAATTTTCATCAACTCTTCAATGTGTCTATACAACCTTAACTACCCAAATAACTTCTTTGCTAGTTTTTGTACAAGTTATCTTTGTGTGCTGTTAGTGAAGTTCCTCTAACAATCTCTCTTGAAACTGCAGATGGATTATAACTATTAAAACTCATAGGAGACAGTGTTTTGTTATTCATTAAAAACTGAAAGAACTGCCAATGCTGCATCTCAGGAGCAAAAATAGAAGTTGCTGGAAAAGCTCAGCAGGTCTGGCAGTATCTGTGAAGAAGAATCAGAGTTAATGTTTTGAATCCAGTGTTCTGAGGAAGGGTCACCGGATCTGAAATGTTAACTCTGATTCGTCTTCACAGATGCTGCCAGACCTGCTGAGCTTTTCGAGCAACTTCTGATTTTGTTATTCATTCTTGGGATGTGAGTGTTGCTGACTTCACCAACTATTATTGCTCTTCAGAAGGTGGTGGTGAGCTGCTTTTCTGATCTGCAGCTGTCCTTTGGGTGTAGGGACACTGTTAAGAAGGGAGTTCCAGGATTTTGACCCAGTGACAGTGAAGAAATAGTGATATAGTCCCAAGGTGGGATAGCATACAACTCAAAGGGGAACTTGCAGTTATCTAAATACATAATTTCCAAGAAAAATTCAGTTAGGTTCTGAACAGAGAACATTTGATGTTAATTGATTTGTGTTTATACTGCTGAGTTTATGACAGACAAGTGGAAACAGACTATGGCTTATTAGTTTAATTATGACTTCAGAAGATTCAGGAGTTTAGTTCAGAAGAATTATGTTTACACTTCAGGAGAATGGTTTCATGCTGGCACAAGTAATTGTTTGCAAAGTTTGCCAAGCTGTCAAAGTTTGTACAGAAGTCTTCAGTTGTTGGAACAGAAGATTCAGGTCAACAGAATTGGAAAGAAGTTGTAAAACTGTCGCAGCAGTCTAATGAGGAGAGAATCAGTTAAGAAAGAAATTTAGCAGTTGAAATCGGAATGATATTTCTCTGGGACTGAGTTTCTGTCAAAGATATTGTTGTCAAACAAGCAAGATGAAATTCTGTTTTGCTGTTTATGTTAAGATTTTTCTAAATTGCCTTTCATATAACTTTGTATGTTTATTTTATTTTGTGTACCAAACTTATGCTCGTGTGTTGAAGAACATTGGCAGCCTTATGTGAATATGTTCAGTCAATAACCACTATGGTAAACATTAAATTTATGATCAATCAAACTATATTTCACTAAAGGAACCGACCTCTCCCTACCATCATCGGGGGGCATCATAATAATCAAATGGGCTGTTTTGTCCTGAATGGTGTCAAGCTTCTGGAGCTGCACTCATCCAGGCAAGTGGGGAGTATTCCATCACACTGTTGACTAGTGCCTTGTCGACGTTGAACAGGCATTGGGTTGACGGGAGGTGAGTTAATCACTATAGAATTTCTAGCCTCTGACCTGCTATTGCAGGACTGGCTGGTACTACTCAATTCCTGGTCATTCGTGACACTCGGATGGTCGGTAATGGATGGCTCAGTGATGGTAATGGCATTGAACGTCAAGGGGCAATGGTTAGTTTTTTTTGTTGGAGATCGTCATTGCCTGGCATTTGTGTGGCATGATGTTATTTGTCACTTATTAGCCCAATCCTGGCTTTCCTGCATATGGAAATGGACTGCTTCAGTATCTGAGTCATCAAAATGGCGCTAAACATTATACAATCAGAGATCATCCACACTTCTCACCTTATGATGGAGGCAAGGTGAAGATGGTTGGGCCTGAATTTACACTCATTTTTACATGTGAAATACCCCACAATTTCTCATCATTATGCTCTTTAAGCCCACTATTCATAATATATTTAATTTACTGAACACTGTGTTGAGAGCCTCTTCATTCATTTCTCTGAAAAACTCTAGATTGTCACTTGTATACGAAAAGTAATTCATGGATAACTTAGTTGCTAAAAATAGGAACAGGAGTAGGCCATTCAGCCTCTTGAGCCTGTCCCACTATTTAATGATATTATGGCTGATCTGTGGCTGAACTGCATATAACCTGCCTATGGTCCATATCCCTTAATACTTTTGCTTAGCAAAAATGTATCTATCTATATTTAAAATGAATCAGTCTTCACAAGACATCTCGAAATAAACAAATTTGCAGGATCTGCTGACTTCTGCTATTTAATATGGCACTGAGGGCTCATTTTATTATTTGGTCTTTATTGCTCAAAGACCACCTTCTACCCTTTTAGTATTTCCTCAATGACAGACAAATTCTTCCTAATCCTGATTATAAATAACTCAACCCAATTTAATTGTACTTCTTTCATTTCAGTTGCCTCGAATCAGGGGATTCTGATCCCTCCAACTATTAACAATGGTTTGTAATGGGATATATCATTGTATTCAATTCTAACACTAACTTAACCCAGAACTGGGATCCTGTCATTGGAATAACTAATCAGTTTCGTACCAGCTTTGCAAACTGGAATGTGATTTGGGACAACTTATATTATCCTTCTGAAATAACAGACACTGCATAACAGACACTAACGCTGCCGGACTTACTGTTTATTGACAATATTTTCCATTTTTATTTCAGATTTCCAGCATTTGAAGTATTTTGCTGTTGAAAAATTGATTTTGTTATTTAGAAGTCAGTGTTTGATCTTGACATAATGCATGTTAGAAATTGCATGAACCTCTTTATCATTTACTAATTTTAGAAGTTAAATCAATTAAATCTCATCTTTTCAAAGGCTGTTAAAATAAGAACAGTTAAAGTGTCCATTCATGATTTCTTATTATAGTGCCTTGGTTTGTTAAATTTATTCTGAGGATTCAGCAACAATTCACATGAACAGATTTGTTTATCAAGGTTGATTTTGTGCCTGCCCTTAACCCACTTCCCTGCCCCGACTCCTTCCACTTGGTATATCATACACAAGCCTCCTGAAACAACATGAACCCTGTTACACTTCCCAATTCCAATCCTTCAAACAAATTGTGACATACCACAGGCTTACTGACTGGGGACTGTACTGCCAGACAGAGTGGAAATATCACCATTACTCACTGTCTCTTTGGAAAATATTGATAATGCAGCCAGCCAAAAAGTATTTGCAACTAAAAATGGTTTTGTGTAAACAATTTAAAATTTAAAAAAAAACCTTTTCACAAGGTTTTAAATATTAAATTAAAAGTATGAGTAAAAGGTGCTGATTGGGGTGACATTTACTGTGAAGCTGATCTTGGGGTAGGGAATAAACGATAGGATAGAGCCCGAAGAGAGAGAAAAGCAGGTGGATAAACATAAGAGTTGATAACTATCAGGCTAGGAATAGTTGTTAATGGTGACTGCTAGTCACTAACAACAGGAAGTGTGTAATGGCAGGCTATGTGATAACAAGGCCTGGTGTGTGGGGCAGGGGGCTAGGACATGGTAGAGTTTAGGCCCTAAAATTATTGAATTCGATATTGTGTCCAGAGGGCTGCAGGGTCCCCAAGCGGAAAATGAGGAGTTGTTCTTCCAGTTTGCGTTGGGCTTCGTTGGAACACTGCAGCAAGCCAGAGATGGAGATGTTGGCCAGGGAGCAGGGTGGTGCGTTAAAGTGGTAGGCAACTGGAAGTTCAGGGTCTTTTTTGTGAGCAGAACGTAGATGTTCTGAGAAGCGGTCACCCAGTCTATGCTTCATTTCCCCAATGTAGAGGAGACCACAATGTGAGCAGCGAATGCAGTAGACTAGATTCTGTCAACTGCAGGTGAGGTGCTGCTTCACCTGGAAGGTATGTTTGGGTCCTTGGATACTGAGGAGGGAGGAGGTAAATGGGCAGGTGTTGCAGGGGAAGGTGCTGTAGGGCTGTGGGGAGGTGTTGGGGGTGAAGGAACTGTGGACCAGGGTGTCCTGGAGGGAACGGTCCCTGAGGAAGGCAGACAAGGGAGGAGAGGGGAATATGTGTCTGGTGATGGCATCTCACTGGAGGTGGTGGACATGGCGCCTGATGATCTTCTGGATGTGGATGCTGGTGGGATGGTAGGTAAGGACAAGGGGAACCCTATTGCTGTTGCAGGAGGAAGAGAAGGGGTGAGGGTGGAAGTGCAGGAGATGGGTCAGACCCGGTTGAGGGCCTTGTCAACAACAGTGCTGGGGAATCCTCGTTTGAGGAAGAAGGTGGACATTTCAGAGGCTCCCTTGTCAAAGTTGGCCTCATCTGAACGTATGTGACAGAGTACCTAATCTCAATATTGCCGGTAACCCCAGCCAATTAAATAAGTTCAAACCAAAACAAATGATTGTCTGTCCATGTGATGATTACCAGTTATGGTATAGTCGGAAATATCTTGCTTGGAGGTGCTATAGTAACAGCAGTTTTAATGAGACCTATTATGTAAAATAAGGAGATGAAGTAAAATATGTATAATTTAAATTGGTGAGAATCACAAGGTTTGGGTGAGAAGTTTTTTTAATTTGTTCATGGGATGTGAGTGTCATTGACTAGACCAGCATTTGTTGCCCATCCCCAATTGCCCTTGAGATGGTGGTGTTGAGTTGCCTTCTTGACCAGCTACACTTTTAGGAACGTAGGGAAGTAAGTTCCAGGATTTTGACCCAGTGACAATGAAGAAACAACAATATTTCCAAGTCAAAACAATGTGTAGCTCAGAGGGAATCTAGTACGTGGTTGTGATCCCAGGCATCTGCTGCCCTTGCCCTTCCAGAAGGTAGAGATTGCCCATTTGAAAGGTGCTTTCCAAGGTGCCTTGATGCTTTGTTGCAGTGCATCTCGTAGATGGTATACACTGCTGCCACTGTGCATCAGTGGTGGAGAGATTGAATATTGAAGGTAATGGATGTGGTGCCAATCATATGAACTGCTTTTCCTTGGATGGTGCTGAGCTTCTAGCGTTGGAGTTGCCATCTATCCAGGCAAATAGAGAGTATTTCCATCACACCCCTGACATGTCCCTTGTAGGTGGTAGAATGGCTTTGGGGAATCAGAAAAGGCAGGTTATTCAGCACAGAATTCCTAGCCTCTGACTTTCTCTTCCAACCATCATACTTGTGTAGCTGATCCAAATCAGTTTCTGGCCAATGATAAACCTCATGATGTCAATAGTGGGGGAATTCAATGATGATAATGCCATTGAAGATCGAAGGGAAATGTTTAAATTTTCTTTTCATCAAAGATTTATATATTAGCTGCCATTTCTATAAGGTGGAAACTAGATAATCCTGCAGTTATTGGTCCCTGTTTGCATCCTCCTTCAACATGGAATTTACTACATGATTACTGAAGGTCATCTGAAGCTTTGGCCTGTCCCTAGAGCCAGAAGGTGTTTCTTCAATGCCAGTTGAAGAAAGGGATCCGGGCTGACAATTCCCAAGTTGGGAGTTTGTATTTGCTCGAATCCCACCTCCTTTTTATAAAACTTTTGGAAAATGTTTTAATCCTCGGACGCCACAAACAGGCTTTTGCATGAGACCTTTGGCCTAGTAGGCCCTGCACCCAGCAGAGGGCAAGAAAACCCTCAGGGCAAGACCACTGTGTTCTGACTGCATTTTGTCAGAACAGCGGTGGCGTTGAGGGTACTCGAAGTTTAATCCTGTGGGAGTGGTGGTAGACAGGGCCAAGTTGCGGTGAATGTGGGACTGGGCCTAACTTCTGACCTTTTCATCACAGCTGCCTGGTTTGTAAGATTAGAAGGGAAAGGAATGTTTCGTCCTTTGTATCTGAGAGAACTGCATCTGTACCAGTAAAACAAGGAAGGAAGCTGAAATCCAGACCTTGCCAGAAAAATCAAAAATCAGATTTAAACATAAAATGGATCTTTCAGGCGTTTCCACAAAAATCTGTCTTCTTTGTCCCCAGTTTTCGGTCCTGTCAGTGTTGGCTTCTTATTGTCATGTGGGTGTACTGCACTATTTGCAGTGTACAACCTTCCACAGTCTTATATATATTTGCAAGTTATTCAATTGCAGTGGCTATTATGGCTGAATTAGATCCAATCTGCAACGAATATTAACTTGTGGGGACCTCCAGCAGTGCGGAAACTCAATTAGAAACAGAAACTTGGACCGGGGTGTTCACTCCCTAACTCCTGGATCCCTCATGATAACTGAGTGGCTTTCTTTGGCTGACAAAGTTCCATGACCACAGCACAGACCAGAGATTGGCCATGCTGAATGGCCTATAGTGTCCAGGGATATGCAAGCTAGGTGGATTAGCCATAGGAAACGCAGGATTACAGGGATAGAGTAGGGGGTAGATGTGGGTGGGATGCTCTTCAGAGGATCGGTGTGGAATCAATTGGCCATTTGGCATGCTTACACACTGTGGGGATTGTATGATTCTATGTATCTGATGCCAAAATAGAAGGCACACAAATCTTGGAGACTCTTCCCTGAATTGAATTCCATTATAAATTTGGAAGAAACACCTTTAAATGTTGAGTGACAGGTGCCAGTTTCAAGCAGGTACTTTTTTGCAATGCACCGTTTGACAGGAAAGCTGGCAATTACAGCACACCACCAAAGTCTCACCCTAACCTTGAAGTGCATTAGACTGTTTCGTTTAAATGTGGTTTTAATTATCACAATTAAAAATGACATTTTTGTAATACTGTTTCAAATTGAGCTTTAAGAACAGTATTTAAGGCATTCAGAATCAGTTTTACACTATGTCAAACAAAATTACACTCATTATCTAGAAACAAATGTCATTACCACTTAGGGGAGCAGGGAGGAAAACAAAATGGGACATTGACTATAGCATGTGCTCTACAGAGAATTACACACAGCCCTGAAGCTCCTTGAGAACCTTTGAAACTTCAATGCTGCAGCTGCCGATGTTGGTTTTTTGAACTTAGAATTACATGAACAGCAAAACATCAGTGGTGGTTCTTTCATTTCATCTGCGTTTTTTGAACTACAAGGAATACAATATTTTTAAGCACTGCAAGGATTCGGTATTAGTGACCAGATTTCAACTTTGCATTAATTACATCTGATAGGTTTTATTTTGTTCTCTGAAAGCTAATCCTTAAACACTAAATGTATTTAAATTATTTTGTAAAATGATATCTGTGGACAGACAAGAGCTGGATTCTCAATGTCAACAGGATTCATTTCATCATTTTAAACTGGTTGATCTGATAACCAGCTGTGCCCTAAGGGGCTGATAGTATGAAATACCAGCAAACCAAACCACAAATATATACTCACACAAGCAGGAAGTAAGGAGTCATTCTTGTTGTCAGCTAGCTCTTTAATTATATCTCTCAAACCCTCTGTTAAAAGACTACTGATTAAAACATTTAAAAAGAAACACAAATGAGTGACAGTGTGGCCACATCATGGTTCTCACATAATAGACAGGAATTGGACTATCCACAGTGAATGGGCAGAAATTAAGGATGACAGAACCATCACAGGGGGAAGAAAAAATTTCTGGAAGATCAAAGCTTTCCGCATGACTTTTACATCACACTAGACATAACATCCTGTAAAAAGTAGTAAGGAACTGCTTTAATTGAAGATGAACTGGGTCACAAGCTAAGAAAGAGGCTGGGGTGTCTTTATGAAAGATAGGTAAATATTTCCTAATTGAAGTCTTTCAAATTTGCATGATAACGCAACAATGATTATGGCACTAGTGAATTCAACTGAGGAGGAGATAAATGTATCTCGAAATGTAGGCACAATTCCCAGTGTATTTTAAACAGGACATTTTGAAAGACCATGTGAAAACATATAAAGGGGCAACACGACAACAAACTTGAGAGGAACTTCCCTGAGTGGCATGGGTGTAACTACATGGTAGAGATAACCTGACAGAACATATTGGCCAATTTGCCAAAGGAGCGCACTGAGGAAATTGTACCAGTTATTTAAAGTGCCAAGTTATGTTTTCATACCTCCAGGGCTGGATAATCTTGAAGAATCTTGAGAACTGCTGGATTTGTTTCGGTTTTGGTTTTTCCGTTTACTATTGGCAGCCCTCACGGAACGTAACAGAACTTCACTGGCTTTGAAAAACGCCACCATAAAGGGCTGCTTAGATTGTGGTCCATGTCTTCCTATGAGGCCAGCTGATCTAATATTGATGGTGCGACCTAAAATAAACTCAGAGTTAATGTCTGAATATTCACAAGTCTTCAGCTTAAAAATAACTGTAAGCATTTCCACAGGTCTTTTCCTGTACATATAAAGGGATGTGCACTCAAATTCCAATCAATAAAGCTTGCAGCTCTGTTTTGCTATTCACCATTTGATTATATTACCATTTTTGAGTCAACATGAAGCCTAATTGTATAACACAAGTGTCAGCGATCTGACTCCCAGCCACATGAGAGCAATAAGGTGGGAGACCACATGAAGGAAATACTCTCTCACTACTTAAAAGTGTCTCACCAGATACAGGCTGTTTCACTCCAGTTTTAAAAGCAAATTTATAGACTTCTTCATGTTGGATGATTTTAATTTCTGCAAAGGGCTACAATTCAGATCACCTTGTCGCTAGATACGGTATTTGCCTCACTTGCTATCTCAGGATATCAGCCATCTCTGCCAGTCTGTGGCAGTGTAATGGTTGTTTAAGGTAGTTCCACTAATCCTGCTTTGTCTATAGAGTGCCTAGGACCTGCCTAATTGTCAACAGTAGAGGATAGACCACAGGTGAGTTTGAATGGAAAAGGCATTTGTCTCAATTATGAGCAACACTTGAACATACTTAACAAGATTTAACAAAATTAATGTATGATATGAATAATATTTTTATTATCAATTATTTATTTATTAATAACACATTTATTATTCAGGCATTACTAAGGATCCTTGGGAGCTGTACCGAATACATCTCCTCCTACAACAGAACTCCCTGTCACCGTCTAAAACCCGTGTGAGACATCATCCGATTGGGTCAAACCATTGCAAATTCTACATCAATACTTTATTACGGGCATACTGCAATTTCTAAAACAAATCTCCCTCCCTAATTTCATAATCTGCCCTTAAACACATTGTGACTTAATTTTTCCTGAAACAGCGGGGATGTGTTTCCCCCAGGTCCCTCTTTTTCACAGGCTCAGACTTTGTAAGGATCACTACAACACTGTGGCAAAATTAAAATTAAACTATTTCACACATCCTTAGACATGGGGGAACACTCTGCAACACAGACACACAAACAAACATACACAAAGGAATAGAATCAGAAAGGATAAAGAGATTATTCAGCCAGAAACAACTTAAGTGCAAAACAGAGATAGTAGGAACTGCCGATGCTGGAGAATCTGAGATAAAATGGTGTAGAGCTGGATGAACACAGCAGGCCAAGCAGCATCAGAGGAGCAGGAAAGCTGACATTTCGGGTCGAGACCCTTCTTCAGAAAAGGGATTTTCTGAAGAAGGGTCTTGACCCGAAACATCAGCTTTCCTGCTCCTCTTAAGTGCAAAACAGTTGAGAGATATCAGTTTAGCAATATCCTTGCTTTTAAGATGCAGTCCCAAGGTCCAAAACTAGAGTTAGCAGTCTCAAATTATTTTGTGGGGGTGGTTAATTGCTAGCCATCAGTTGAGGAAATCTAGGCTGTTTTGCTTCACAAAAAATCTCCACAAATTTTCTGAGAAAGTGAAACTTCTATTTTGTCAAAAAGAAGGTTTTGCAGAGAGTACAAATACATGTTGTTTGCTTTGTGCAGATCAGAGGTTTTTCCTTTGTAGCCTGGAGTTAAAGCTGTTCATATCATCAGTCTACGTTGTATGGAGTAATGCTGACCCCTAAACAGCTACAGTTAAAAAGGCAATTGCATTCAGGACATGAGCGTCAATCCTCCAGTGGGGAAGAAGCAGTTACCTTCAACACAAAGGTTTGTATTGCAGATAGAATGAGCTAGACAATTGACTAAGGGGAGGTGATAGCCTAGTGATATTATTGCTAGACCAGCAATGCAGAGACCTGAGTAATACTCTGCAGACCTGGGTTCAAATCCTACTGTGGCAGATGAAACTGAAAATGGAATTAACCATGAAACTGTTGACAGAAAAACCCATCTGGTTCACAAATGAACTGTAGGGAAGGAAACTGCTTGTAATGACCTGATCTGGCCTACGTGTGATTCCAGATCCATAACAATAGGGTTGAATCTAAGTGCCTGTGGGCAATAAATGCAGGTCAAGTGAATGACCACCAACCCAAGAATTAAATAAATAAGTCGGAGTCGTGCATCTGATAGAATAGGTATAATTTGCAATTAGGTACAACTGTCTCTAAAGCAAATTAGAACTATAGCATTCCACACCTATCAGCCAGTATTGTGGGCTTTGATTATCTGGCTGACGTCGAGTTCCTGGAAAGTTATTGCTAAGTGCAGTCACATGATTATAGCAGATATCTTTGTTGAGCTGATAAATGTGTTTCTAAAAATAGTCACCATTCTGTACTAAAGTCAATTTCCATTCCATTTGTAACTTACTTTAGAACTATTCCATTATACAATAGAACCTACACCAACAATTTTGTAATTCTTTGCTCCCAGAGCACCATTACCAGTGAGCAGAGTGTGACCTGCTCCTGGGGTCTGCCAGGTAGAGGCCTCTGAGCTCCGTTGCTCATCATTTACAAATCAATCACCTTACAGAAAAAGTCACAGCCATTCTGAACAATCCAAAAATCAAATTGCCCATAGCAAATTTACTCAAAATTGATTTGGGCTGGAGATTTTCACTGTTAAGTTTGTTGCAGCATCTAGAGGTCTGCTGGTGAGTGCATTTTAGTTTCCTCCCAGGTAACAGTCATTTACTAATATTCTTATTAGAAGTAAAATTATTGTAATGACAAGTGTAACAGTTTTATCGGCAGGTATTTATTCTGGCAGCATAAACAGTTTATTTGGTAAAATGTAAGGCGCTCTCAGAGAAAAACGTTGACCTGTTATATGAAACTGTACAGCTGCCCACACCAGCTGCTTCGCAAGCTGGAATCAGGGGGCTAAACTCTTTGAACTTGTTCATATTGAAGTAAACTTCCATATGTTTCCCACCTAATTTCCCCTCGCCTCCCTTTTTGTTGTTAGCATTGCATGGCCAAACAGTTTACTTCATGACACAAGCAACAAGCAACTTTGCAACATGGAAGTACTCCAAACGATGGATAGCAAAAGCATCTGCCTCCCAAATGTGCAATTAGATTAATCTTTATTTTGAAAGAATTTAGATCTATTCATACAAGCAAACCTTAAACAAATAATCTGTTAAGGTACTTTTAAAGGGAAAGCCTAAGGTGGCCAAAAGCCAAAGTCTGTATTTTGCAAGAAAACGTTCTGTCCTGACACATATGAATGGAACTGTTTTATTTGTGGTTTCAGCCATTTCCATTCTATTTCCACTGTAACAAATGTATTAATTCAGATCAAACTTCCTCTCCCTGGCAGCTTGTTTGCTGTAAAAGAGAAATTACAAATTCCATCCAAATATCATACCTTGAAATGGCCCACTTCAATACATAAACACTTTTAAAACATGTTTATTCAGATGTTTGACTTCAAATTAGTTTAAGATGTTTCCAATGAAAAGCACAGCTAAAGCAAAAAAAGGAACACTTTAATGAGCCTATGCAGCTGTATCATGCATGTCTACACCAAACTACTGTTTAAAAAAAGTCAGATGACATAACAAAATGTCTTTGCAAGTCATAGTCAACACTGTGTGATGAGATGTTTTAACCAGTTTGAAGCATAGACTTTGAAAAATAAATTAGATTACTTCCATTTCATTCTACTTAATCCAACATCAACAAATGACCTAATGTACTTCCAAAAAAAATTACAGGCATTTTTGGTCCATAATAAAGCTCTATCTGTTGGACTCAGTCAGCATTTAATCTCTTGTACATGGTTTATGGTACATGGTTTAATTTCTGCCATTTTGGATGTTCAGTCCCAGAAACAAATGCAAAAAAAATGCCCATTTTCTTATTTTAAGATGCATCTATTCTTGCCTATTTTCCACTTTTATCTCATCTCGGCAGAACATCCTTGTTCCGCAGACACTGACGCACCATTTGTTTCTTGGTGCAGCTATCATTATTGTCATTGAATCATTCAACATTCATCACTTGCGCCGTTAACATCACCATGACGGTCAGCAACAAGCGTCGACATGTTGTTTGAACAATAGGACATCACCAGCTAACCGTGATCTTGATCCCAGCCAACATCAGCATATATCCTATGTGGGGAATGAAGACACAGCAATCGAGAGATCTCATATAATCTGACTTGTATCTCCTAAGCCAAGAGCAGTGCAGCTACTGCTCCCTTGGCTGAAATCAGGTGATTAAACTCAAAGCAGTGGTGGTAGCTGGAACTTTCCAAATCCACCACTGACATTATCACTGATACAAGGCAGATTTGACCTGGATTAGGAGGAAGGGGTCAATTTTCTCTGTCCAAAGGTGACTTCATTCCACTGAACCAACATGGAGTGTTCGCAAACTCACAGCAGGGCTATGGTTATTGAGGTCAAGTGTCAACTTCTGTGGTGATTTCAGTCCTGGATTAAAAGGATAAAAGGTTATCCCGCCACACGTTTTGGGGAATTCATTGCCAATCTTCAAATATTCAATTTTCAATTATAACTTTCTCAATTCTGAAGCGGCACATTAACTCAATGGGTGGTGGGGGGAGCTAAATTCAAAATCTAAAAATTATTTGATACTCCCTCGAATTCTATCACAACTTTCACCCTGATGATTTAACTGTTAAAAATTAAGCGCAGCAATTTATAAGCCGTATTTGATTTTGGAACATTAACAAGAGCACTGGCAATCATTTCCATCAACCATGTGTTGCTTTTTCAAAATGTCCCTCGGCTGAAGATTGGATCAGTTGGGCATTAAAATGTTAAAAAATCTCAAACCTGAATACTGACCACCTCAAATATGTCCTCATCCCTCATCACAGAGTTAGCTGGCAAATGAATTTCTGCATGGGCCTCAAGAAAGCTAGTAGTTGAACAAAGGAACAGAGGAGTTCAGTGTCAAGCCAACCCTGGTGAGGAGATATAGAAGTAAGACAACCTGCTTCTTATCTCACAATCAAACCAGCCCCATTATTCACATCAGCAAGATGTCAACAAAGTAGGGCTCCTCTGCTCAGGCTATACCACTCTGAATGCTTTCCTTTTCTTTTTTCTCTTGTTTTTTGTTGTTTTTTCTCTTTATTTTACTCACTTATTCCCTTTACTTACCAGCAGTGACGGCGAGGAATCCCAGCGTGAGCTCAAGTGGGCAGTGATGATTGGGCCCGGCACGTACCTCACGGCAGTAGCGATGGAGCCCCTCTTTATTTTCCCAGCGTGAGCGCGGGATCTGGCATCGGAATCAGCAGCTGCTACGTCAGTGGAGGTGACACCGGCGAGGTAGGCCCAGCGGCGAAAGGTGGTACCTGAGGATCAGCGACTTCGTCGTTGGTGGGTCCGGTGCTGGTGCAGCGAAGCTGTGGTGGAAGGGCATCATGGCAACGTCATCAAGGTGAGCCCAGTGGTGAGGCATGTGACTCTGACGTTGGCGGCTCCATGGCAGGCGGTGGCGGAGGAGAATTGGCCCAGTGGCAAAACATGGCACCTGAAGAGTGGCAATTTCAACCTTGGTTGGATCCGGTGTACCCGGCCACAGGGAGGTGGAGGAGGGGGTGATGGCACGGACACCATTGATGATGAACTGGCTCAAGATTGATGGACACTCTTTAAGTTATATCTTTCTATTTTTTTCTTATTTTTAACCAATTTAAAATGGTGCTGGATCATGGCGCCATTAGAAAAGCTATTCACTGAGTTTTACTGATTTTCTCACTGTAAAATGCACATGACAATAAAACCATAAATCATAAATCAACTGTCAAACCTACCCACAATCTGGTCACTTCTCAAAAAGAAGGTAATCTTACGCCCCAAACAATATAGTTTTACCAATCCCACCCTCCACAGTCTTTCTAATCTCTCCCTCTTATGCACGTACTGGCTGTGACCCACAAACCTTCCAATCCATCTCAGATCCTTCTGATTGCTTCCTGTCTCTCTGCTCCCTGATCTCATCCAGTCTGAATTTTCTGACATTTTTCTGCCTCTGATCCCTCCAGGTTCCGGTCTGGACAATTACAGCCTTTGATTTCCCCACTCCCTGGGCCTTCTCTATCCTTCATTATCTCCCCTTGGCCATTGAGGTGTTGATCAAACAGAAGAACTTATCTCAAATGATACAATTAGTGAGAGGTGTTTTTCCCTTCCTTCACTGAATGCAATGGAGACAGGCCTGACAACACAGAGCTGTTATGAATTAGTTTTTGAGGCCCAGTACAAGTTGGACCCGTTCAACCCAAGTGATGTAAACAATAAGCAAAATGCAAACCAAAGTTCACAATGTTGTTTCCATTATTGGTCACTGCAACACTACAGAAATACATGCCAATTAGACCAAACCACACAGTCTAGGGATTCAGCTTGTGAAAAGCTGCACAATCTTTTCGAAACATAAATAAAATAATTCTTCACAAATACAGCCTTGTAACAAAACATGGTAAATTAGGGATTTGGTTTCTTAAACAGTTTTGGTTTCTATTTCTGCCCCGCGGGAGTTCAGTTTAGTTAAATCAACAACCAGAAAGCTGAACATATTGGAGCCAATTCTGCACTTGGCCAAAGACTCCAAGAATGTTGCTCTGTGTATAATATGGTCAGTACGGACATTATAGGCAAAATGGGGTTCTTCTGCACTGCAAATGACTCCAGTAACTCTTGACCTGTCTTGCACCAATATGGGCCTAAGACATTAACAGGGCATGTGGTAATATCAGGCATGGTTGATGTTTCACATTGATCACTTTCATGGTTAAAGGTTGAAAACACAGAGATCGGAACATGTTAAAGATACAATGAGGGGAATTTTAACACACAGGACAGCTAGGAGACAGGGTGAGGCAAGGTTAAATTCTGGAAGTTGGAAAACTTAAACCCAGACCACCATGAACTTGCCAACTACTAGTTTAATTGTGGGATAGCTGGGGAATGGAATTGAATAATCCCATTGGATTGAAAATTATAGCATGTATATGAGGCCACAATGTCACCAACGGTTTATGGCTACTGGCTGGGTTTCCACATGATTTGGGAACCCCAATAGTTTCAGGGAGAACTGTCAGATCCAACTGCTAAGTGTTTTTTCTTTGACATTACCCATGGGTTAAGGATATGGGCCAGTTCCCCATTGCCACTCCGCAGCTAACCTGCTCTGATCCACTTCCCTTCCTGCAATCAGCTGAGCACCAGCCTTCATCAGCAATCTACTCCATCCATGACCATTTTCTCCTCAATCTTTCTCTAGCGACCACTGCCCTTGCAAATACCCCACTTAGATGTGGACAGTTAATTTTGAAAGGAGAGAATTATATCCAATATTAGGTTGACTAATTTTTGTTTCCTTCAGATGGGTTTTTATCCAGCGTTTAGCCAAATCTTGCGCAATACCAAGTTTCCTAGGAGTCAAGGAGGGGTTGGGATGCCTGGATTCCATTTAAAAAAGATGGCAAAGTGCAAGTGCCAAAAAGGGTGTCTACATATATCGCATCAGCTTCAGGCCAATTGCTTTTGTTGTGTTGGTTTGAACAGACACTTGACTTCAGCTATCAGAGACTACTTTATAAGCATGTGCTGGGACACACTCTTGGAAAACTCTATTAAGCTATCTCTCTGATATACAGTCAGAATGAGAATATATAGTCTTAATTCTCACATTTCATTACAATGTTCACTTATCATTAATTATCTTAGTACTTACATTACCTACCTTTATCAATAAACAGGGCTACACCTGCTTTGAAGATGTCACTTTCATTTTCTCATTAGCACCAAGATGTTTGTTGTTACTGTGAGGCTAAAAATATTGCCTACCTATTACCATCACCCCAAAACTGTTGGTTCAAGCTGTGAAGATAGTTCAAGTTTTACAACTCACACTTTTAGCAAGCTTCCACACAACTGTCTACATATTCCATCAAAAGTGTTGTCTACATTTCCTATCATGATCAGAAAGAGTGATAATAGCTTTGTCTACATCAATCTCTCCTTAATGCAATCCATATGTATTTTGTATTTACCATCGTGTTAAGTTCGTCCTTTTCACTACAGTTAAACACGTGATCTCTAGTTAGTCGTTACCCACCTGCTTTGCTCCAATGCCATTTTTGCCAAATACATTAGATCCCACAATACTTAATGGGCAGTCCTATTCCTCATGTAGCAATATCCCAATCATCATTACTATATCTGGCTTGTCTGTTCTAATTTTCCTTAATTTTTGATGTTGTACATATTGCTGTACAACGATTGAAATTGGTTTTATTTTTGGTTACTCTTATTTGCTTTGGCAGTTAATTTGAACATTGATTCTATAATTGTAAACATTTCCTGTGACAATTTATGCTAACCTTATTCTATTCCTTGGTCTCACCTCACTCTCAGCTCCTATATGCTTTATCATTAGGTTGTTTTAATTCTACCAGATGACTCCTCCTGTTTGAATTATTAGCCACATTCCTATTTAATTCCAGTTTCAAACCGTTTACATTAAAACATGGGTACACATCTCTTTTCAACATGCTGCCATTGGTTGGATACGGAACCAATCTCTGGCAGGGTTTGCATTGTTCATTGTATCAGTCTTAGTTTAGCAGTTCAAGCAGAATATGTCAAAAGAAAGCAAAGAATCAAAGACAAATTTTGAATGTGAGTGTTGCTCCCAGAAATCAGAATATATATATCTTGCCCCCTGACAAACAAACTGCTGGAATAAATTCCTTGTCTCTTCATTCAATTTACTAAATGCATCACAAATGCTGTCAAATTCCTAAAATTCACAAAGCAGTTAATGAGCAATTGACCAGATTGTGACTTAGATTCCAAGTTACAGAGCAATTCACATAACCAAAGGTACACAATTTCCCATGTTTCTCATAGCTAAAGGTGTCAGTTTGCCTCCAAATCATATGTACACCCTTCTGGTGCTAGATAAGGCAGAAGCCATGTTGATAACTGCACTGTCGGGGACACAGTTGGAATGGTGCAGAGTGAACAGTCTGGCATCTCAATCTGTCCCATAAAGATTCAGTGTGACTGTGCAATAGGTGAGGGAGACAGGAAGTGAGGTAATGTCACATGATTTCACTCTCTCTTGCAGCCTTGTGGCAAAATGAAGCCAGATGAAGACTTTCTTTAAGGTAAGTTTGGATTTGGGAGCTCAGCACTCCAGCTAACTTGCTCCCTTAACATCGCAAAGCTGAACTGGAGTTCAATGGCAGGAAGGACGCACAAGCAGTGTTACTCCAAGGAGCCACCAATGACTTTCAGGTTAGCATTTGGCCAATTTCTACAGGCATTTGCTGTGATTACAGAACCACGGTCAGTGGTTTCAGGAGTCCTTCAAATTTGCTGAAGTAATGTGGCATGCATTGAAGGTCTTTGTCCCAACTTCAAAGGGTCCTGTGGAATCCAGTTGATCGCAGCAGAGGGCTGCCAGGATCACAATGGTGGAGCTGTCCACAGAGATGTCATGATCTGACGCATGCTGCTCAACCTCTCAATCATGTGGGCACGGCCCTTGGCACCAGCTGCACGGTGGGCAGCTAAGGAGGAGGGGGGGATGTTGGAGAGGACGCACCACTCTAATCAGGCTGTCTATGATCAACTCACTTGGCTGCAATATCAATGAACAGAACCCAGTTCCTCAATCATCAATGTTACCTCAACCCTCTGAATATCACAGCTTCTGCCTGGCCATAACGTAAAATTGAAAGAGATTACAAAACAAGATTCCAAACCACATTTATAAGCCCTCAATATTCCATATTAAATCAATGAATCACTTCAATGAATTCCTTTAGTGCATGTCTTTCATTTGCCTTCCCTTGTATACCCAAGCTGCGCTGTCCTTGTAATTGTGTAATGGTTGGTGGAAGGCTGTAAGTTTCCAGTGGGGGAAGACTTGAGAAGGCCTGGGTTTTGGACTGGGTGGCAGCCGTTGGTGCTATTTGACTGGCAAAAGCATTGGCAGAATGACATTGGAGGGACGGCAAATGCTGTCATCTTAAAAAAAGGGAAAGAGAGTATGTACTGTGTCGTGCCACTGACACCACCCCTGCAAACTGCAGGCCAGGCTGTTAGGAGACTCCACGGTGACAGTGAACACTCTTATCCATACCATGATGGAAACAGTGTAGGCTTACAGTTCAGCCTGAGAGCTTGCATGACTTAAATCAGAGCTTCTATAGCAGCCTTCAAACACTGGCCTGTACTTGTGATGCAGTAGAAACTGAGGATCAATATTCATGCACCGCACCAAGGGTGGTTCTGCCGGATGGTTAACTGAACTGGCCACTGCTTCCATGATTTCGAGAATGAGCTCAAAACTAAGCCAACCTCTACTACACTTTTCAGTGCTCCTTGACAGTGACTGCAGCCTTCTGGGTACAGACTGTCAATGCACCAAGCCTTTTATAACATGTATGTCAGTCTTCTTCTTCTGTAGGCTGACTCAAGGTCTTCATCTATGTCCTCCACTGCAGAATCTATTCTGTGATCTTGGCTTCTGATCTACTCAGGTTTCTCTGACTGGCCCAGTCACAAAGCTACTACTGAGCTACTCTCTAAAGTACACATTGTGCTGATATCTTAGCTGGCGAGGGAAAGTGAGCAACAGTGTTTCTTCTTCATCATTGTCCTCCTGCTCTTCCTCTGGGGCCTGGCCAGGTTACAGTTCTTGTGCATCTCAGAGGAGTGAGGCAAAAGGGAAGGGTTTTGCTAACAGCTAGAGGGGTATATTTACACCATGGTCAACTTGTCAATCAGAAAAGATTGTGGAACAAGGAGGAGAAGTTGGATTAAGAAGCAGAAATAGGGGATTTAGCACCTTTCTACAGTATTAGACCCTCCGCTGGTCACAGTCTCCATTCTGACTGCTCCAGTAATGGGGACAATTCCCTCATGACTGTATGTAGCTGGAGGTGCCTATGGTTGAAAGGTGCTGCTACTCCCCTGTTGCGTACCAACCTTTCCTAATTCAGCAGGTTTTATGCAGTGTGTATGGCTGCCACAGCTGGAGAGCTGACATTGTTTGCATGTTGAGAGATCGGACCATGGGGTTTGCAGCAACACAGTTGTCTGAGGGCAATGAGAAGTTATGAGGGTCCAAGTTGTGATTTTGGTGAGTGAAAGGGATGTGTTGCACTGAGAAATGTCTGAGATTAGTGGTGTAGTTAATGGGATGTGGCCTTTGACAATGCATTCACCGACATTCAGCACTCAAGTGAAGTCAATCAATTTCTTGAGACACTGTATCCAGGCCCTGAGGTTATAATCAACAGATTCTGGTTATCTACCTCATGGAATTACCTGGTTTCATCACTTTTTTCTAGTTTGTCATTGAATTATCTCTATGAATAGATGCCTTCTAGCCTCTTCTCCTGCACTATATCAAGACCTGCGGTGCACCTTAGGAAAAATGAAAGCCTGTGCTTTGCCATGTTGTGCTGTTATTGAGAGCTCCACCGGTCAAAATCACTTTTGGAATGACTGCTAGCTTCAGCTCCAGCTACAGTGCACTTCAACGGCCTCAGATATACATGTCAACCCTAAATGCAACTTCTTTCCCACGATCTGTGAGAAAAATAAAAGTCAAAAATACAACTTGCCGAAATAAATAAAAATATCAAAGAAGTCCTCTGCTTTAGATACAAACAGGGCCCAACAGTCTCTGTGTGGTGGGTATTGGAATCATTCGTCTCCAAGTTAGAGAGAGGTTGCAGAGAAGAACTGTACCTGGGATCAGGGGCTCGAGTTACGCGGACAAACTGGAGAATTTGGGAGTATTCCCCGGACAGCGGATAACAGGATAAGTGCAAATTTTGAATAGTTCTGATAGAATGCATATGGGAAAACTGTTTCCACGCATAGGAGGGTCAATTATCCAGAGGGAGCAAATACAAGACAATTGACAAAAATAAGAGGGGAGGTGAAGAGAGGATTTTTTTTTAAAAATTAAATAATATATTTATAATAATAATTGGTATGATCTACAACATTCTGTCAGAAGGCGTGGTCGAAACAGACTCATTAGTACATTTCATACAGCTGGTATAAACTTTGAAAAGGAGAGCCCTTCTGGGATATGTGGAAAGAGCGAGGGAATGGTACCAACTGGATCATTGTTTCAAAGAAGCAACACAAGCACAAGAACTGTGTGGCCTCTTGCTGTGCCACCTACATCTATGAATCTAGTTTCTTTTGATGTGTTGCTTGTGAACGTCAGGTAGAATTTATTACCTCACATTTCTGTCATGTTAAACTTGTCCAATGCCCATAGTCCAATTTAAATAACATACTAAAATTCACTCACCTCAAATTAAATTAGTCCCATTTGCCTGTGTTTGGCCCATATCCCTCTAAACCTTTCCTATCCATGTACCTGTCCAAATGTCTTTCAAATCTTGTAACTGTACCTACATCTAACACTTCCTCTGGCAATTCATTCCATACATGCACCACCCTCTTCCTGAAAAAGTTTTCCTCAGGTCCCTTTTAAATCTTTCTCCTTTCACCTTAAACCTATGCCATCTTGTTTTCAACTCCACTACTCTAGGGAAAAAACCTTTGCTATTCGCCTTATCAATGCCTGAAAAATTAACTAATCCTACAATGTCCTTCAGCAGGAAAGATGCCCAAAACTGCATTTATTTCAGTGAGCTATATTCAAGCTGAATAAATTCCTTTGACATGTTATCAAGTGTTTTATCATAGAATCATAGAATCCCTACAGTGTAGAAACAGGCCCTTCGGCCCAACAAGTCCACACTGATCAGCACAGCATCCCACCCAGACCCACCCCCTCGTAACCTACCTAATCTACACATGCCTGAACAATGTGGGTAATTTAGCATGGCCAATCCACCTAACCTGCAGATCTTTGGACCGTGGGGGGAAACCGGAGCACCTGAAGGAAGCCCACGCAGACACAGGGAAAATGTTCAAACTCCTCACAGACAGTCGCCCGAGGGTGGAATTGAACCCGGGTGCCTGGTGCTGAAGTTTGCATTTAGGGTTGATGTGTATATCTGAGGCCTGTTCCTGAAATTTATTCAAGATCCTGAATAGCCTGCCCCTAACAGCTTTACATTAGCTGAAGATCTTTGATAGGTTGTCAGCTGGATTCTCTCTATGGCAGCTCTCTGATCTTGGAATTAAAAACTGCGGCTTGAAACCATATTTGACATGATCTGGAGAGGAGCTGGAGTGTAAATCTGAGGGAGTGCTGTGACGTTGGTGTTTCTGTCCTTTTTGGATGAAATGTTAAACCCTGCTACTGCTGACCTATTCAAACAGAAGTTAAAGGTCCCTTGCTGTGATCAGAGGAAGAGAGGGAGGTTACCCATGTCTGGGGCCAAGTAAAAATAAGTTAATTTATCATTCATGCCAGTGCTACTGAAGTGTCTAAAACAGCTACCACTTTTGCTTCTGTAATATTACAGTGCAAAACAGTGCCTACAAAGTATTTTGAAGAGTTTGACAGAAGTGAAACACTGCTTCATAAATATATCTTACCTTATGGAAGATTGAATCCATCCGCTGCAGAAACAAAACACATACTTCTTATCCATTACCCCCATCTCTATGCAACCTGAAATCTGGCTTTCATTGATCTATATATTTAATTAGTTCAGCTTGCTGTTCCATTTATCTTGCAGCAACAAAGCTTACTGTTGCCAGAGTTTGTAATTGTAACATTACAAGAACTGCTACCATTTCTGTCAGCTGTGAAAGAAAAAAAAGATACAACACAAAACCTATACTTTTATTTCTGCATCTGCTTGCCCTCTTATACCACACTCTGTTGCTTAGGCCAGAACACTGTTTAAACAGGTTTAACTGGAAGATATCCTCAAACAATTATTAACAAACAAGACTAGATGAAATGGTTAATAATTTACATATATATTATATATATGATTATAATTATAATGGCCAATAATATGAACTTGGTGACCAAGAGATAGCAAAATAAATGCGTCTTGAATGTTGCTGCATCAAGAGGCTTTCAACATTGAAATAAAACAAACAAACAGTAGCAAAACATAGACTTAACAGAGGCACAGACATGCAAAAAGAGCTCAGGGGCACAAGGGAAGTAAAAAGATTTTGAGCAGGTAAGAATGGAGGATGTTACCATGACAATAGAGTATGGAGAACCAAGGACCAGCATTTTCTCCTCATTCTTTCCCCTCAACTATTTGTTGGCTGTAGATTTAAGAATGGTCCCTTTGAATGATGCTGATAGCCCTAAAAATTATTCCACAAAACTGAAACACAATCCTCAAGAAACCTGTTGTAAACTATGTAATGAAGAATTGTTTCCTTTCTAAAACAATAAATGTATCCAGTTAGTGTTTTAAAATACGCATTTCTCAGAATTGCCAAGTATTTGACTGCATCTGTTTTTGTTCCAACGCTTGTTTGAAAACCACTCCAATGATAATCTCCCTCCGTGCCAGCATTGTATTCCCCCCACTTCCCGGGCTGACCTATTTTGAATGCCCTATTGTGTTCATGGGAACAGGCAGCCTTCCCCATAATACCTTACCTAAATGACTAATCTGAAGCTCTCTAATAGCCAAGAGGCACTTTTCCACCCGGCATCGCTTGGTAATGAATGGGATCGGACAAATTCTAACAGTTAACCTTTGTAGAGTGAGATGCTGTGACCTAGACAACAACGACTTTACCCACTGACTTATCCACAGGGGGAGCAAGTTATGGAAATGTTAAATATAAAAAAGAAGAAAATGGCAGACAGCACCAGCACATACGTGGACACAGTTGAAACTGTATTATGTTGTTTTATTTGCCATTTTAAAGAAAGGCCTGAGCTTTATTTGAGCATTTCCCATTTTTCTATGTTATCTTTGAGTCAATAGCCTGGAATTCTTCACTTCAAGTCTGGGAGCATGTCAAGAACAATATTTTATCAAGCAGCAGTCCCCAGAACTCTTTTATTCTCCAGTGACCTCAAGTCACAAATTTAAATTCTGTCAACAAAGCTAATGGGTTGTATGTGTTTGCACAGTGACTATGTCATTGGACGAAGAAAGACCTGATCTCGAATTTGGAGGGACCTGGCATTTCCTCATTCCACAGACAACAAAAGGTAAGCCAGAAAGTTAGATCTTCATTCTGTTGCACTGGGATTCCTTGGGATGCAGGCTGGAAAATCCCAAAATGACAGCAGATTGTGAAGGGTGTGGAGGTGGGCCGTGGAGAATACCTGTCTCAATACACTAACACGGTGTTCCAATTTAATTAAAGAAACAAAAAAACAAAAGGAATCCCTCCAGGCCTCAACCCTCACATACACCTCATCTTATGCCGCTCTACCTAATCCATCGCCCCATTAGAACCCATGCCAATACATACCATAGCAGACCACCGTTTACATTTACAACTGCCATAGCAGCTCACTCGTATCTATCATGGGCAGACCTCAGGACTCATGCAAAGTTGAGAGAATTTTATTTTATAACTGCACCTCCCTGACCCATCCATTACCAGCAAGGTATGGGACCAAGTCAAGTTCAAGAAACACTCCCATGAATGAGACGCCAACCTGGTGAAGCTACAACGCAGGACAACAGGCATACCAGAAGCATTAAACAGAATAGAAAAAGAACTTGCTAAAAACAATCAATACATCTGGCAGCATTCCATGGAGACAGAAATCTCTATTTGATGATCTTTCATCTGAATGATTAGGTATATACATTCATGGGTTGTGGGCATCGCTGGCTAGTCCAGCATTTATCATCCATCCCTAATTGCCCAGAGGGCATTTGAGAGTCAAGTACATTGCTGTGGGTCTGGAGTCACATGTAGGCCTGACTGGGTAAGGATGGCAGTTTCCTTCCTTGAAGGACATTAGTGAACCAGATGGGTTTTTCCAACAATCAGCAATGATTTCGCGCTCATCATTAGACTCTCAATTCCAGTCTTGTTTTTAAAACATTATTGAATTCAAATTCCACCATCTGCCATAGCAAGATTCAAACTGGCGTTGCTAGAACATTGCCTGGGACTCTGAATTAATAGTCAAGCAATAATTAATCCTGAGACCAAGACTCTGTTATAGATAGAGCAAAGCAATCCCACAATGAATGGATTGTCATCCATCTTGTCATAAATGTTGGTCATTGCTGTGAATGTGGGTAATCCATCTCCTTGACCTAACTAGTCGAGATCACTAGAGTTGAGTAAACAATAAGAAGTTTATTGCTTTGCCGCAAACTACATGCAGGTGAGTTTTTATCAGTACTGTTGTTCAGGCTGGAAGCCCTTGTCAGTCCACTGACAGGATCAGGCTGACCCTGTGGCTAAGGTTCAGTATTCCATTTACTAAGCATGGCATTTTTAGGGGTAGATGACCACCAGCTGTCACCAGTCAGAAAGCTCGCCAGATCGAGCTCCACTTACCAACCCATGACCTGCCCAGTGAACTTCTCAGTGAATCGCAATCTGCGATACTGAAGTCCTAGCCCTCCAGAACTTGCTGGCCAATCAGTGGCTGGCAGCTTCTGTGTGCCTTAGATACTGTCATAGGAGGCCTTAGCTTCAGCAGTTTAATTGGCCGGGAGGAAGAGGGATATCGGGTGGGTTTGGAGGTAAGAACAGAGAAGTTGACCTTCAGTAGCCGACCTGCTGCACACATCCCTGCCTGTGATTGGCCCCCAGATTGGGGAAAATGGAACCCCCATTACTCCCACAGTGCAGCAGACAGGTTACACTGGCTTTCTAGTTGGGAAACCAATCACTTTTCTCATCGATAGCGAAGGCAGGTGGCACGTTGAAGCCCTTAAGTGACCTCTTTCTGACTTTAGTTAGTGATGTATCACCAATGGACCTTCTCACCCAACACTCAATCGCTGAGGTGGCGAGAAGTTTGAGAGTATCTCCCTGAGGTCAAGTCGCCCAATTACCTTCCCGTCTCACCACCTCCATAGATTGGTCAGTCATTCTGTGTGTCCATGTTTCTAATCATACTGTTAACTAGGCTAACCCATCAACATCACCAAGAGTGGAGAATTGAACAACCAACAAAATGATGAGGGCCCACAAATACCACCCCACCCCTCCACCCCCAACGATGGCAACACCAAGTCAGTGAGTGAAGAGGATCAAGTGTTTTCAACAATCTCCAGCCTGAAGTAATGCAAATAACCTTCTTCCTAATATCCTACACCACATCGCAACATTCCACACAATCAAATAAAAACTTTTGAACAGCAGTCACTTCTGTATTGTCAGAAACCAATTTGCTCGCAGTAAGTTCCCACAAACAGCAGAATGATGATCACTGGATGTCTGTCATTAGGCATTGATAGACAAAGAACATATTGGGTAGGACACCAAGAATGCAATTTACGCAAGGCATTTTAAAATAGCCCCTTCTAAAATAATAACACTTTCAAAGGTGATCTCTCCCAGATTGAAATTCTAAGAATTACCTTCCATTGATTTACCTCAATGAATAACCTACCATCCATTATTTCCACACAAAGTTGCAAGCCCAGATTGTGCTGTGGGTTTACGACCCAGTGATTGCTGGTAGCGGTGATATCAAAGACAAGCCATCCTCCATCAGACGCGCGGATTTTCTTGTCGTCCAGCAGAAAGAGGTCGGCATCTCTAGACGTTGGGAAATATAGCTGGTTATGAGTTTCATTGTAAATCAACAGATTGCAATAAGAGGTTACATTCATAGAACACATTTCACACCCTTTTCAGATTTGAGAGACAAATATTTCCTGGGACATCAGACCCATTTTCAAGCAACATCACAGAATCTTTTGCATTCATCTCAATGGGCAGATTGTCTCTCAGTTTAACACCTCATTTAAAAGTCAGAAACTCAGTTTACGTCAGTTTACAGAGTGGGGTTCAAAACCATTGCCTCCTTACCTGGAGACAAGAATACTTTGTACTCAGCTAAGCTAATACAACAAAGAACCTTTCATGCAATAAACATTGCAGATTCTGTGGCACGTAGGTAAATACTTATCTCAAGAAATGTATGAGAACACAACAGGTTACAAAATGTAATGGTGGATTGGAAACATTGACCCCCATGACATCATTAGAAATCATTTCTGGTAAACTGAAAGTTGGTGGAATTCTTGAGGTGGGGACACCTTCAAAAGTGCCCCTCACACTCCCCCAACCCACCCTCCCACCCCAAAAATAAATCTTGCTGTGCTTGGAAAGGCGTGCAGAAGATTTCATCAGTCCCCAACTGGAAGTGGCATTGCGTTGTAAGTGTGCCACAAATTGATCACTGCCTGGTTCTGTACCATCTTCGGTACCCACCCTCACTGCCCTGTCACCCCCACCAGTAATTTCAAGCGCAAGTTTCTACACTGGAGTTTCTGAAAGCAGTAACTGCAAATATTTTCTCGGCACATAGTACCCCCACTATAATGTGAGAAAAGCGTAAACAGCCTCCGCTAAAGATGAGAGCATACCACAGCCTAGGGAAGGGAATCATTTGACAATGTTATCAGTCCTGGTGTTACTCCGAGGCAGCTCGATGCTGATTACAGAACAGCTTCAATCCTTGTCACCCTGTAATTCTGCAAAGCTACAAATGGCCACACAAGGAGAACATTTCTCACCTCCCATGGGTGCATCTGAGATGGTAACAATCAGATAATTGGAGTGACCTTGACCTACCTCTCCCAGAGTAGTCAAATGAAAAGGAGCACTACCTAATAAATTATATTTACTGCTCTTTTTGGAGTCTGAAATGTGAAATGTCTGACTAATGGCCAGTGTGTTCTTTGAACTGCTGGAAAAGCTGTAATTAATTAGACATGTCTCCACAGATGGTTCTTCAAGTGTAACCACCTAAAATAAACATTCCTGATCAGGAGTGATTAATTGACTGTTCAGTGTAAGGTTTTTGACCAGTGAACGGCAAAGGCAACCGAAATCTCTGAAGTATGATAGTTTTGTTACTTAAGCTAAGATAAATGGATTTGCCATTACACTATCAGAATGTTTGATTCTATTGTACTTTGTTGTCCTTTCCTTAATATGCCAGCCTTGACAAGTGGTACAAACTTAAAATGCTCAGTTATTCACTTCAATATTAGAGATTGTTTTGCTTGTCGAGACTATTTGATCGAAACAAACATAAGTGAAGATAGTCAAAATGCACTGACAACTGCAGGAACATCAACTTTTGTAAGAACTCTGTGATAAAGCAATCTGTTGAAGTGCACAGAATGGCTCAGATCATTCGTTCACAACATGAGAGGTTCCAGCTCGGGATATTCCAGTACACTCCAGCTGGTTCCTTTCCCAAGGTGGACTTTGGAGTTATATTTTTGGTGCATATTAAGTTCTAATTTCAGACTAATTGGAAGATTCACTTGGTGTAGTCATAAGTAAAGCTGCTGGAGGAAGTGGAAGGGCTCCCACTCATGAAGTTGGGATGCCCTGGTGAATCTGTGTCTCAGCCACACAGATGGAGTGAATGCTCTGCTCTGCATCAGAATGCTATCACTGAATCACATCTGATGCTAACGCTGAATGGAAAAGAAGGGCCGCTATTTTGATGCCAACACATACACATTGACATAGGAGTGGTATAACCTGGAAGTCGGGTACCAGTCTGATTCCCAAGTGCACTGAACTGAAACAGTGCGGGGTAAAAGATAGCAAAGGGGGAGACTCCCAAGTTGCTCCCGTGTGTCTGTGGAGCCAGTTGCAGTGATATGCTCCAATAGACTCAAGGGGGACGCCTTAAAGTGGGATGACATGTGCCAGGGGATGGGGAAAAATCTAACAGAGAGAAGAAAATAATCTTGATTAACAAATTGAACCAAATTGAAAGGAAAATGTAGATATGAAGGAACACTCAGCAATAAGTCACCCCAGCATCAATCAGTATCCAGTCAGCCCTGAATGAATGTCTTTTCAATACAATTGTTATTAATGTTGATGCAGAAAATAAATTGTTGATCTCATGAAACATTCGAAAAGCTGCTGAAATTTTGGAAGGGAATTTTAGCCCCAATAAAACATGTGGGTTTAGGACAGGGTGGGAATTTAACCTTTGAAAAAATAAATCAGGATATTGATCCCCCACTGCTATCAGGCAGGTTGGTAGCTTGGATATTATAGATATTTTCTAATCAACCTGTTCAGAGATGTTATTATCCACCTCTGGTACAGGTAGGACTGGAACCTGGACCTCTGGGCTCAGAGGTAGGGACAGTACCACTGCACCACAAGAACGCTAAGTTTAATTAGTTTACTATGCTACAGGTCTTTCCACTCCCCATCATTCCAATTTCACTCTGGATTTGCTGGGCCTTGGAAAACAGCAGTTACAAACAGGTGAAAACTGTTGGAGAAAAATGTCTTTTCAATTACCTGCAGAATCCAACGTACCTGCTCCTCAAATCCTGTGATCAGACCCCATCTCACCCTACTCCCACCTCTCACAACCCTTCTGATTTCTCTACTCCAACCTCAACCTCTCCACCCAGAGGCTTCTGCTCGACTGCCCCTAGCCCTTTCACCATCAGCACCTGCACAAAACCTCCAATCCCCAATGCTCTGACCAGCCACATTCCAGCATCAGAACCTATCCCACTGCAGAGTTCAGATTCCCCACTCAAGGACTGGATGACCCTGCCAGCCCCCTCTCCTCCCACCCGCCCCCACTCCATTGCCAGAATCAGACACTCCACCCTCCCCCACCTTGAAATCCTCATGAGCTCAAATGTGCAGGAGTTAATTAGGGAAAGTGTTATCTCTTGCCTCTCTATACATGTGCTCATTTGCAGCTCCAAGGAGTGGTGATATTTTGTGTTGTGCACCAAGATTAAGGAGACTGGAGTATTCTGGAGTCACATCTTCTTTCAAAGGACAATCAGAGTAATGCAGTGAGAATTATAAATGATGATACATCAGGAGCAGCAACAGATGTTAAACAGCTAAAATGTTTAGCAAGTAATCATTTTACAAGCATTGATAACGCTCAAAAGCTGCAATTACTTAAGGACTATTCTGTAAATGTCCAGTCTAGCTAAGAGCCTCACTGCTCTTCAGAGATATGTAATAACACCACAGCGAAATTATCTTTGTTACAGCCTCACAAATACGCCCTTGCGTATGAAGCTGCATTAATAACAACCAGGCAATGAAAGACCTCAATACTCACCATTATGGATTATGTGAACATCTTACAATGGCTGTTCACGTTTGCAACTATTTCATTTTGAAATATGTTTTACAGTACTTGGTAGAATTCCTTTCTTTTCCATTCTGCTTTGGCATTTTAAATTATTTGAGATATGTATTAATCAAATAATTCTTCCAATATATAGTGTTGAACATTATACATTCTTATGAGGTAGCAACCATTCATTTTCTGTGGCTCCAGTTTCCCTTCTGGTTACTAAATCATAAGATCACCAAACAAAACAACCCAATTCTCAGCTTTTCGAGAATTATCACCAGTTAACATAGTTGGTAAAATAGCCGCCTTCACTATTTTGTACCTTTGATCACACAGAGAAGCGTTATTCAAGTATGCAAATTATTTTATGGATCTTCAAATATTAAATGGTAACCATTCAGAAAGCCAGAATTGTTTTTAATATTTTTAATAATATTTTTAATTATTGGTTGAATCCATGTTATAAGATGCTGTCATGTTCTTACCAATAATTACCATAAGACCTTGAAATGAAAGAGCAGAAGTAGGCCATTCAGCCCGTCAAGTGTACTCCTTCATTCAATGAGATCACGTAGTCATAGTGATATACAGCATGGAAACAGACCCTTTGGTCCAACTCATCCATACCGACTAGATATCCTAGATAAATCTAGTCCCATTTGCCAGCATTTGGCCCATATCCCTCTAATCCATTCCTATTCATATACCCATCTAGATGCCTTTTAAACATTGTAATTGTATCAGCCTCCACCACTTCCTCTGGCAGCTCATTCCACACACGCACGACCCTCTGTGTGAAAGGGTGCCCCTTAGGTCCCTTTTATATCTTTCCCCTCTCACCTTAAACCTATGCTCTCTATTTTCAGACTCCGCCACCTTGGGGAAAAGACATTGCCTATTTACCCTATCCACGTCCCTCACGATTTTATAAACCTCTATAAGGTCACTCCTCAGCCTCCAATGCTCCAGGGAAAACAGCCCCAGAGAATTCAGCCTCTCCTTATAGCTCAAACGATCCAACCCTGGCAACATCCTTGTAAATCTTTTCTGAACCTTTTCTAGTTTCACAACATCCTTTGTATACAAGGGAGACTAGAATTGCATGCAATACTCCAAAAGTGGCCAAACCAATATCCTGTACAGCTGCAGCATGAACCCCCCAACTCCTACACTCAATGCACTGACCAATAAAAGCAAGCATATCAAATGCCTTCTTCACTATCCTATCTACCTGCGACTCCACTTTCTAGGAACTATAAACCTGCACTCCAAGGTCTCTTTGTTCAGCAACATGACTGATCCACTTCCCCATATCCCCTGATTCCTTCACTGATTAAAAGTTTGTCTATTTCAACCTCTGTGGTAAAGAATTACACAGATTCACTTACCCTCAGAGAGATGAAATTCTTCTTAAGCCTCCATCTTAAAAGGACAACCTTTACCCTGAGATTACACCCTCTGGTCCTATACTCTCCCACAAGGGGAAATAGCTTCTCCACGTCTACCCTGTCAAGCCCTCTAAGAATCATGTATGCTTCAATAAGATCACCTCTCATTCTTCTAAAATTCCAATGAGTACAGGCCATTGATCTAACATTATGTAACAGAACAAAATAAATTGCATTGTGGCTGGTTGAATGTACACCATTTTCAAATCAAGTTTATAACCTGAATAAAAAACAACATGTACTATACCAATAACAGAAAGAGACAAGTCAGCCCGTTCTGTCTCTGCAATTCTGTCTTTATCCAATCAGTCCCATCAACCTGCATTTTCCCTGATAGACAGGCAATCTTGCCTTATAAAGGGCAAATTATGACACCTTAATAATGTGACTTTACTAATTGAATACATACCTGTTAGAATACTCTTTAAGAACTTGATATATAGTAATCCTAAAGGTGTCATTTTCATATCTACTGTTGCTTCGATCTTTGTAAATTCGGAATTCTGCTGCTGTTACTGCCTCTCCTTCAGGAATCTGTGTGAGATCAAATCGGAATTCCTTGTAGTGCCTTCGTTGATGAGAAAAATACTTGTCTCTTTCAACTGAGGTAAAGAACAAGAAAAAGAAAGAATGGTGTCACTTATGACCTTTACTTCATGTTGTGGAAGTAAAATTTTTCTTTTTACTGCTAAAGTAATTCACTTCAAACTCCATTCAAGCTATTTGTGCTATTTGAGAAAAACTCAACAAAATACTGTTAAACTCAAAGAGCAAAAATCCAAATAAGGGATAATATTATCCTGTGCTCTCGCTACATTTCATTTGAACTAACAGGCTGTCCATGAAGAAAAACCGGTTTCTGTCATTTTCAAGCCTTTTGGCATTTTATGAAATACTTCCAAACAAAATTAGTGGCATTCTTTAATAAACGGGGCAAAAGACAACCATCAAAGTGCAAAACTGATCCTTGGCCTTTCAGCATGCCCAGAAGATTTTCCAATGAAAATAAATTCATTACAATCGTCTGGGAATAAGGGAATCAAGCTGACAGTGTGCTTTGCCAAAACACAAAAATGGTCAGTGCCTCCATTCCATTCGATTTATTTACTTTTAGCAAAGAGTGATACAATTACAAGAATAACCATGGAATTTGGCTTTGCGTGAGGTAACGTAATCTGAAACAAGTGTACTCGCTTTCTATTCAATGGATTACACTGGAGGCATGAATGACAGTTCTCCATCATCACCAGGTACAATAACCAAGCCCAAACACACAATATAATTTTGGTCTTATTTACATACTGTAAATTGGCCAGTGACCATGTGCCCTATTTCATTCCTTTGGTTTGCTTCTGTTTTCTCAGCTTTCATCTCGAAGTGAAACATCTGGGGTACAATTGTGCAACCATTTTGGAACAAAATAAAATCATTTCAATGATGTAGAGGACTCCTGCACATTTGTGAATGTGAAGCCAAGTTTAAAATCTGAAAACAATTGAGAATCTAACTTCAAGTTCAAAACTGATACAAGACAAAAACTTCTCTTGAATTAATGATCAAAATGTAGTAATATCTAGAGTTTTAAGCCTGGGAACAGAACAAATGAATCCACAGTACAGATATCCAACAAAGTAGGGTTAATGTAAATATTCAATGTAATAAGACTGGGTTCTGACTTTGAAGCAGAAAATGTGGAAACACTCAACAGGTTTAGGCTGCATCTTGGGAGAGAGAAACAGAGTTCATGTTTCAGGTCAATGACCTTTTGTCAGAGCTGAAAGAAATCAGAGATTTAACGGTTTATAATCAAGTACAGAGCCAGGGATAAAATGGAGTTGGAAGTGGGAGGTCAAGACAGAACAGAAGGGAAGGCATGAGTGATTAATTAACAAAAGGGATGACAACACTCCTAAATGAGACACAAATGGAATGAGTAAAGAAATCCAGAGAAGCTCTAAATGACAAAATAAAAAAAGACAGGGGATAGAGGACAGGCAGGTCAGAGTGATGGTGGGATGGAGAATTATAATGACAAGCCACCAGAAGAGTCACATTTGTGGACCAAGTGGAGTTATTTAGCAAAGTGATCAAGCAATCTGTATTTGGTCTTCAGTGTAGACATGACCATGGCTGGAATTTTATGATCTCCTCCCCTGAGAGTGGGCTGACAAGCAGGTGGGCTGGGGTTTGGCATCAAATTGATTACCAGGGCAAAGGTATCAATCCAGCTGCCTAACTGCCTTGATTGGTAATCTCCAGTGGAGGCAGCATTGGGTGGTTTGGACCAATGATGACGTGAAGTGGCCAATTAATGGCCTCTAATGAGTATCTAAGGGCTACCACTGTAATCTTACCAGGTGGCAGATGCCACATGGCACAGCGAGGCTAGCGAGTAAAACCTGGTGACCTTTTCTCACACGTTGGAGTTGGGCATGCGGTGCAGAGTGTCTCCTGTTTGGGCATCTTTAGGTATTTCACCGGCCCTTTCAAACTCAATAATATATCCCTTCACCAAGGTCTAACCCCTGTGGAAACCCCTGGCATACCTGGGTCACCAGACCCAGAACTCTTCGGCATTGGGTACTTAGCGTATGTCTAGCAGTGGCCCTGCTATGAATGGAGAGCTGACAATTTTGTGGGGAGGGAGCATGGCCCATTGGCAAAAATTTCAGCCTATATCTTGAGCAGTGAATCACTAAACTGGAAGAAGTACGGGGGTGGTGTTAAACTTGAAAGGGTACGGAAAAGATTTACAGGATGTTGCCAGGGTTGGAGAGCTTGAGCTATAAGGAGAGGTTGAAAAGGCTGGGGCTATGTGCTCTGGAGCATCGGAGGCTGATAGACATTTAAATAATCATGAGGGGCATGGACAGGGTGAACAGCCAAGGTCTTTTTACCAGGATAGGGGAATCCAAAACTAGAGGACATAGGTTTAAGGTGAGATGGGAAAGATTTAAAGGGAGCCTCAGAGGCAAGCTTTTCATGCAGAAGGTGGTGTGTGTATCGAATGAGCTGCCAGAGGAAGTGGTGGAGGCTGGTACAGTTACAACATTTAAAAGGCATCTGGATGGGTATAAGAATAGGGAGGGTTTAGCAGGATATGGGCCAGATGCTAGCAAATGGGACTAGATTAATTTAGGATAACTGGTCGGCATGGACGAGTTGGGCCGATGGGTCTGTTTCCATGCTGTATGACTCTATGATATTGCCTTTTCAAACAGGGTGAGCATTTGGGGCTTTGGATGGTGAGAGGGGAAGAGGTTTATCGTGAATGTTTAACTTCTAAGACCATTTATATCTCCTGAATGGAAGGTCAGCAGCCTTTCTTCTCATATATTACAGCCACTGGAGTTCACAGGATATTGAGAGGGATATGCAAGACAGACAAGAGGGATTTCACAAAATTGATCAGTTTTTTTACATAGTTTTTTTTTTAAATTTGGTCTGACCTCAAATGAATGGGAAACCCATACATCTGTCAGAAAGAGGCAGAGATGACGGTTATTGAAAGAAAGCAGATAAATGTTTATTTTACATTATTCTGTTATGGGCTGGCAAGGTCAGCATTTGCTGCTCATCCTTTGGACAGAGTGGCTTGCTTAGCCATACTAAATGGGTGCTGATGGTTAGCCACATTACTGTGGGTCAGGAGTCACATGTAGGCCAAACTAGATAAGGGCATCAGTGAATTAGATGGGGTTTTACTAAAATCAATGGTAGCTTCATGATCGCAAGACCTGCTTTCAGTTCCAGATTCTATTCGTTGAATTTAAATCCCAACAGCTACCTTCAAACCCATGCCTCCAGTATTAACCTGGAACCGTGGATTATTATAGGAGTAAAAAATGTGAGACTGACTGGGAACACGTCATTGGGCATGTCTTACACTCGATAACAAAAAGAATGTTAACAGAAGCAGGGTTGTCTCCATTACAGCCTCCTTTCTCATTGATTCACCCTCAGTTTCTCACCAGGCAAGTGGTGGATGGGTTAGTCCCTCATATTGGGCAGCATGTGTATAGCGTGCAGTAAACTACTCCAATATACATACCCAGCTGAGAATGCCAGCTACTTTCCAAACTTAGAGTTAAGTGTGAGAAGCCATCCCATAATATGACCTGCTTTGCTTCTTCGTCCGCTTATTTAAATCAAAATCCTGTTTAATAACTTGTAATTACAGCAAATAAAATTCTTCTGATCAGAAACAGAAAACAACACACAAAGCTGATATGTACAGAAATTGCAGCTCCAATTTAATCCTCTTTTACTTTCTGACTCCTGTTCACACAGAATGACTACAAGATCAAACTGTTGCTGCTGAAGTTAAGGCACAGTGCATTTATGGTAAGACTCACTGGGATGGCATGATGGCTCAGTAGTTAGCCCTGCTATCTCACAGTGTCAGGGACCCAGGCTCAATTCCATCCTTGGGTGACTGGCTGTGTAGAGTTTGCATATTCTCCCTGTGTCTGTGTGGGTTTCCTCTCAAGTCAAGATGTGCAGGTTAGGTAGATTAGCCATGCTAAATTGTCCAGGGATTAGCCATGGGAAATGCAGAGTTACAGGGACCGGAGAGGGATGCAGGTCTGGGTGGGATGCCCTTCTGAGGGTTGGTGTGAACTTGATGGGCCAAATGGCCTACTTCCACACTGTAGGGATTCTATGAATGTGTGTTGGAGTTAATAAACACTACCTTTCAATTGATTTTTGTGATAGGATAAAGTTTGATTACTGTAGGATGGGAATTCCACTTTAATATTAATCACCTTTCTATGTCTTTCCCATTCTGATTCTACAAGTGACAGCAACTGGTGAATATTCCTATACCTGTTTCAAATTGACCCTCAAAATGCTATTATCCATGTGCAAGAGGGTTCAGTGTTTCACTGACAAAAATATAACAAAATATTGAAAAACAGTTCAAGTACACTACTGCCACATCAGTGGCTGATGCAATGTAAATAATTTTGCATGAACACAGCAGGCCAAGCAGCATCAGAAGAGCAGGAAGGCTGACGTTTTGGGCCTAGACCCTTCTTCAGAAATGGGGGAGGGGTAGGGGATTCTAAAATAAATAGGGAGAGAAGGGGAGGCGGATAGAAGATGGATAGAGGAGAAGATAGGTGGAGAGGAGACAGACAGGTCAAAGAGGCGGGGATGGAGCCAGTAAAGGTGAGTGTAGGTGGGGAGTTAGGGAGGAGATAGGTCAGTCCACATGTGAGCATTAATAAAGCATAAAGAGGCAATATGTTCCATAGTAGCTACCGCCATTGTCCTCACTTCCAGAGTCACTATGACAGTTAAAACCTTTGTATTTAGTTGCACCATTCAGCCACTGTCTGTGCGAGTACAATTCTTCCATCATGTTGATAATTCCTCTGGTCAGTGATGTGCAGGAAGCTTCCGGAGGTACCTTTGAGCTTTGAATCATGCAGTCGATTTACTCTGCTATAATCTTCTTGCCATTAGTTTTCGGCATGTTATTTGTGTCTTCCACTGTGAAGACCGACACGAAATAACTGTTTAATGTCTCGGCTATTTCCTCATTCCCAGCTATTGAATTGGCCTTCTCGTCCTCTAAAGGACCAATGTTTACCTTCGCCACTCTTTTACAATTTCCATATTTATAGAAACTTTTGCTGCCTGTTTTTACATTCTGAGCTAGTTTACTGTCATAATCTATCTTACTTTTCTTTATAACTTTTTTTGTGGCTTTCTGTTGGCCTTTAAAGATTTCCCAGTCTACTAGTTTCCCACTACTCTTTGCTTTTTTGTATGTGTTTTTTTTTCTGGCAATAATCCGGCAATTACCACCTTTGGTGACCTGCTAGTTTGTTTTCTCCTTTGGTAATAGTCTAAATTGTTTGCAAGTAGCCATCTCGAGGAGCAATGCCAAAATAAACACAAAAACATGTAAAGGAAGGGTCTGTGTCAGTGTCAGAGAATCATTTATGGCACAGGAGAGGGCACTTACCTTATCAAGTCCATGCTGCACCCTGCGGAACAATCAGATCAATTCCAATTCCCACTCAGTACCCATAGCCCCTGCATTCATTTCCTTCAAGTCCCCATCTAACTTCCTTATGAAATCATTGATCCACTGCAATAAGGTAGCTCCCATAGGCCTGCCTGGCCATTCTGATTTCAACACATATATTTTTTAAAATAATTCCAATCAGTAGTTACATTTGTCAAAACGTCCCCTCAAACTGTAAGGGTGCTATCCAAGTGCTGTAGTGTGAACATTCTGGCTCCCTCTAGTGGGCCATATTCAGCTCCAGCGACCAGGCCAAGAGAATTTGAGTGAAGAAAACCTGTTTGGTCAAAAACTGGTTAACAGCTTCCTTCACTGAAGCAGCAAAGCCACAGTCCAACCAGGTAACATCAACCTTGATGCTTCACACTAATTTATTAATCTCACAGATCGACAAGCAGGGAATCTTTGTAGAACCCCTGTAAACACGGCCTGCTGTAACAGGAAATAGCGTTGTGAAACAGTTTTGATTGAACTATATAATTCATATGCAAAGGTAATCAAACCACATTTCAGAGCGTGAGGTTCCGTGCCTACTCAAATTTAGATGCAGTGGGTGCAAAGTTACATTGTAGAAGGTCTTTACATGTGACATCTTGACATCGAGAAAGCACAGCATGGGGGTAAGGGCTTTTCAGAGTAAAAAAGATGGGAAGTGGTGTTCCATAAGGCACTTCAAGTTTTTTTTCTAAAAAGTCTCTATCAGTGAAAAATAAAATAAAACTTAAAGCCATGCTTTTTCTAAAAATTCTCCAGTTCTTTACAAATGATTTTTTTTCAAATAGGTGGCCTTTGTCTAAGAGATTTGAAAAGATATCTGTTCCCAATAATTACAATAGCTGTTTATTTGTCTTATCTCAGGGATTGTCATATTATTGTTCACTATGCTATGTTATGTTAAAACTTGATTGCTTTCCACAAGTTATCGTTAAATCATTGATGGATCCTAAATTCAGAGTTGGATTGACAGCCTAAAGGATTAGCTGTCTTTGATGTGGGATTACAAATACAGATCTGTTTGTTTTTATAAAGATATTAAATGCTTAAGACCATACACGTTTTTGAATGGACTTTCATGGATTGGAGTTTGTGTCTACCTGTTGGCAAGGGTTGTAATGGCTATTTAGACCTTTGTTTCACACCAGCTTGGGTAAGTTGACATGGAGGGTGTAAGGGCAAAGGCTGGTAGGTGGATGGCATGGGTTGCCATGAGTTTGCATTAAGTTGGCGTGAGGCTATAAGAGGCCATGGAGCTGGGTGATGGGAATTGGTTGACATTAACGTGGCATGGTGGTGTGGGAAATCAGTGGGGGTGGATGGAGTGAGCGCTAGAGGGCCTAAACAATTGGAATGAAGTGCCAGAGCAGATTCACATACATTTTATCTTTTGTTATAATACGTTTAACTATGGGACTGCCATAAAATACAAATGATGTGATAAAACGAAGCCTTTCTCAATGGACAAGCGATGCACTCTGTCAAACCTTTCTTAATATGTATATCCACACGTTTCTGATTTTATCTTTGTAATTTTCTCAGCATTCTCTCCAATGTCTCCACATCCTTTCTATAAAATGGTGCCAGAACTGTGCACGGCACTTCCAATGCAATTGAACCAAAGATCTATACAGGTTAACTTTCCTAGTCTTTAATTCTAGCTCAAGAAAAATGAAGTTGTGCTGGGTTTGCTTGTTCATGACCTTGCTAACTTCAGGCACTGTGTTTAGTGGCTGTTGTATTTTTACTCAAAGATTCATTCATTGTTCTATCCTCAGCTGGACTCCTACCTTCCAACAAATAAGTCACCTCCCTACCCAAAATGTACCACCTCACATTTCAGTATGGAACCTCATTTAACAATTAGTTACCCATTCTGCAAGTTTTCTAATTCCTTCCTGTAAGTTGATACAGCCCTCCCTCAATTTGGTGATCTCAGCTTATTTGGAAATGCAGGATTTTCACTTCCGTGCCTAAATTGGGAGATTTCCTAACTTGCCATGTCTGTCTCAGGAGAAGCTTCTTCTGAATAGTCTGGTCTTTGTTATGTGGAGGTGAGCAGGAGACAAAGTTGGGCCCACCACCCCAGGGTACAGATTGGAGATAATCACAGGGATTGTCATGGGTTGTTTGCCATGGCCTGTCTTGGTTCTATTGGACTTTGTCCTGGTTTGTGGGGAGTAACAGGTCATCATAATGAGATTGTCGCCAGTTAGGAAATTCAAAACAAACCTGTCTATCCAAAGAATGGGAAGTCATTACCACAGAGCCTGAATGAAGGAGATATCAGAGATACAATTTAAAAAAATACAGGACAAAAATTTGCAGGAACGGGAAATTGGGGGTTATGATTCTAGATTCAGAGAAGATGGGAGGAGGCTTGCCTGGCATATAAACACGACCATGGACTGTATGGGACAACTGTCTAATTTTGTGCCATATGTCCAACACAATCTAACCAAAGTTGAAAGTAGAGAACAATACTCTTTCTACATGTTATCCAATAAGTCTCACATCAATTACTATTAATGTGGAAAATACAACTTTTCATTTTTTTATTCATTCTTAGGATTTCAGCTTCACTAGGAGTGATAAGTTGCCTTCTTGGGCTTCCCTAGCAGTGTCAGGTCATGTCAGTGTATACAGCTACACTTGATCTTGACTCTCAGCAAATTAATTGCTGATATTTAATATCTCAAAAACTCAATCACACAAAATCAGGGGAAGAAATTGGATTTCATTACCATAATGTGAGTTGGGACTTTTTGGTTTGGAACAAGCAAGAATTCCAATTTGGATAAAGCTGGCTTTGATTATTCCCATTTGCAGAGATAATAAGTAAGCTATTAAAATTATGACACAACTTTGGAAATCTTCAGATTTCCCTCAAGATCACATCACTTTACAACATAAGGAGAAGGTAATTATTAATTCTCTGTCATTTTGTGTGGTCCACCCAACAGGTGTAGCCTTAAAATTATGAGACACACAAAGGGTAACTGAAGTATGGAATGTACATAAAACAGCAATTAATACTAACTCAATTGTAAACTTTAAATCATAGATTGATGGAGTTTATTAACCAAGGTCTGTATGTTGAGTAGGGTGCAGATCTAATATGATCTCACTGAATGGCAGATCAGACATGTGAAATGGCCTCACATTGCTACACATTGCACTTTGAAACACCCAGTGACATTAAACTCTCACAATCACAGAAATGCTATGGCACAGGATGAGGCCATTCAGCCCATCGTACCTGCACCAGCTCGTTAAATGAGCATCATTACCTACATCCAATTTCCTGCTATTTCCCCATACCCTTGCGCATTATTTTTATCCAAATAATTGAATGCCTCAATTGATCAAACTTTGCTGTCTCCTCTCAATTCTCTTTTACAACTCACTTTTTGAAAAAGGGCTGCAGAAGTCACCATGTGATATCCAATTTTACAGATAATCAATTCACTGAGTTCTCCTGGGCACATGTCAGTGCTTCCCAACAGCTTCCAAACTATGATGTGCTCAAATCTGCCTACAAGGCCTTAACAACAAAGTGAAATGCTTTTTGTGGAATAACATAAAGCACGTCCAACATCCTTGAAATGAGTCCACTAACTGAAGTATCTCCTGGGTAGCCTCTAATGCTTTTAGGCAACAGGATTGACACACTTCATCTGCATATGCCAAATAAATAACAACTGGCCCAGTCTTGATTTGCATAACACTGACAAAAATTAGAATTACAAGACATTGTCAGAATTACCCAAAATAAGGTTGTATTCAAGGTAAGATCTTGATAGTGGTCAAGTAGGTTAGAATGTGTTTTACTCTTGTTGCTAATCCAAGATTGTACCATCTGTAACACAAAATGTAGGCACACGCATTACACTGATTAAATGCAGAAAACAACAAAAGTATGAGGGTGGTAATTTGGTTTGTATTCTACCATTGCACCAGTGCCTGAAAGAGGGAGGGGAAATATGGAATTAGTAAATGCCAGGATTTTGCAAGAGAGGTCCTATGATTAGACATTAATTAAATTCAATCAACAGTCCTGCTAAAGGAATGGTATGTCACCCTCCTGAGTGCTGTGGAGAATATAGTTTCATTCCATCTCAGTAATGTAGCTATGTAAACCCAGACAGGCATCAAAGGATTTAACTCAGAGCCAAGTAAAAAGGCTTTTCCCCATGTCGGCTTTGGCTCTTTTTGCCATTCACCATGCCCTCTGGTTCTCAACCTTCTATCCAATGGAAACTTTCACTTTACAGGTTGTCTTTGATAACACTGTTTCGATTAACATGGTTCCACCGCAACATGGTCTTTACTACCCATGATTCCAATAACGTGCTCCTGATTCATGATAACACAGTCCTCACCTGACTGCCAGTAGTAGGAAGGAATAAAAATGCCAAAGCTTAGCTTTCCTGGGCAAGTTCCTATTCATTCAGCTCATTTGGCTGTTGTCTATTTTGATTAAGGCTGGATATGTTTTTTTAAAAATAAAGGTGTCCGCAGCTTTCCACTACTGGAGAAGAAATCTTGTTTGAAACAAAAAAAAATTCTTTTCACATACTTTCATGTCTATTTTGGTGTTTTATATTGGTTTCTACGGGAATATGTGTTTCAAATAATAGCGATTTTCAGGAACCTAACTAGTGCATTAATCTAGGACTGCCTGTACTTACTCTATCTGAATCTTCCATGATTTGAAATACCTCAATCAAATCCCCTCTTAGCCCACCCCATTCCATGGAAAATAATTGCAGCTTCTCTAGTCTGCCTACAGAATTATAATCCCTCATGCCTGGAGCCATTCTCATAAACATCCTCTGAACCCACTCTAACATCTTCACATCCTTCTTAAATTGTGGTTTATCTGATATGGGCACAATATTCTGTTGGTACCTTCAAATATTTGTGTATAAACACTGCAAGTCTGCCTCTTCTGAGACTTCTCAAAATTTTACCATTGTGGTCTCTTCTCAATGTTCCTACCAAAATATACCACTCATTTTTCTTAATTGATCTTAACCTAATGCATGGCTGCCTGTTCCAACAGCTGGTCCACGTTTTCATGAAGTCTAGAACTTTCTTCTTCATTGTTTACAACACTTCCAAGTTTTGTGTGATCTGAAAATTTGAAAAGTGTACTTCGTACCCCACCAAGGTCCGAATCATCAATGCCTATCAAAAACACCAGGGGGCCTGGTACTAAACCTCAACAACCTAACTCTATAAAAACAACCATTCACAACTCTCTTCTCTAACCTTTCATCAATTTTTTATTCAAGCTATTACTGCCCCTTTTATCAGAAGAGTTTCAATTCTGTTAACATGCATATAACAGGTTAATATATCAAACACAATTTGAAAGTTCAGAGACAGTAGGAACTGCAGATGCTGGAGAATCTGAGATAACAAGGTGTAGAGCTGGATGAACACAGCAGGCCAAGCAGCATCAGAGGAGCAGGAAAGCTGATGTTTCGGGTCTAGACCCTTCTTCAAATTTTTGTTAGAAGGATAATGTGTTCTTGTAATACTGTCATGACTATTTACACAAATGGTCTGTGTGCTGAATTTTACCAGAAATCAGCTAAGTGTCAGTCTCAGGGAGTTTCGTTCAGGGTTTCCCTCTGTGAGTCCTAGAGAAGATTTCTCATGCCACTCACTGGAACTCATCTCATTACCCATGCAACGATTGTGTAATGGAGCAAAGTCAGACAGACTGCAGAGAGCTTCCTCCAATGGGTTTCTCCCACTACCTACTATCACATTCAGAATGTTAGTGGGCGATTATTGGAGAAAAATTTTTTTTTTAAGTCAAATCCTTCCACACAAAATACAAGTGGTATTTTCCAGTCCAGTACCTTGTCATGCTCCTAAGCTGCAGTTAAACAGTTTTTAGTTTCTTCAGTGCAATCCAAACAGAACAGTACTGAGGCTGTGATGGTACCCTAAGCCAACAATTGCTCTTCATGGAATTCAGGTTTTTCTGATAGATAAGTCAGTAATCTGTCAACGCTCTGTGGGTTTCTTGTTCAGACTTGTGGAGAATTATGTAATCTATTTAAGATTGGTTAAATATTTCAACACTATTATTTGCCCTCTTTCCTTTTCTCAGTCAAAACCTGCCACTGCAATGTTTCCATGTCATTTCAATATTACAATGCCATGTTGTATGTTATTATATTTCATTTTCATACATTATTGGTATTTTTACCTGCTCCTATGGTTTGCAAAAGATGAGACATGTTCTTTATAAGTCCTAAACGCAGAAGAATTATATTTTGTAAGAGTTTAGACATTGATTTTCAAAACCTTCAATCACATTCTGTGAACCTCATTACTGCATCAAATTAATTTAAATTCTCAGAAGTGGAGTGCCTTATGGTCCTGAGTGGGGATTGCTAAATGCTTTTGGTCTCCCTCCCTCTCAAATCTATTCCCTTACATTTGTTAATCTGCTCCCTTGAGGATGAAAACTGAAAGAACTGCGGATGCTGTAAATCAGAAACAAAAACAGAAATTGCTGGAAAAGCTCAGCAGGCCTGGCAGAGGAAAGGTCACTCGACTTGAAATGCTAACTCTGATTTCTCTCCACAGATGCTGCCAGATCTGCTCAGCTTTTCCAGCAATTTCTGGGTTTTTTTGTTGCCCTTGAGGATGAAATCTAATTGTCAAATCCTGTTTTCCACTTATACAATCGTTTCCTATAAGGATGATAGGGAGAGAAACATCACCTTTAACTGGTTTTTAATATATTGCGCTGTCTCTACTGGCTTTCTGTAAAATAACAGCTAGGGTTGGTTCACTTTCTCTCATGGGTGCGATTGGCTCATTCTCAGTTGGAGTAGTTCCACATGTATACATGTGAATGGTTCCCCTCTGCCTATGCGCTTACTAATTTTGTGTTCCTAACACAGCTATTCACTTTTTCATAGTTTCATTGGGCTGATACTATACCCATTATAATCAACTGCTGAAAATGCAGACCAGCTCAAAAGCTTGGAATTTCAATGAGCAAAACCACTTCCCAGTCAGTCCCATTGTAAAAGAAGTCTGATCCAAGCATAATATTTAAATATAGCATCTCGATCCAAGGGGAACAAAAATTCCTCAATTAAAAGATTTACAATGGTCAGTCCATTAAACACAGCAAATTCACTGCCAAAATTTCACACAAAGAGGTAGTAGCACAATTTTGTAAATCTAATCACTTATGCCCAAAAAGTGTTTTTCTGAAACGTTTCCCAGTAAGTTTATTTCAATTACCTTTATGCTGATTGAATAATTATGTGGGCTACAATGCAAAGATTTTCAAATTGGCTGCTGTTATCTGCAGTCTAGGCAATCCCAATCCAAGCACGGTATTTCTTGGCAGATGAGTTACACTTTCAGAATTCAGCTGTACCGCTGCCACTGGTTCTCCCTCCAGCACAGCACTTCCAAAATGTTTTGGTGCGTGAATGTTTTGGTATAAGGGACGGAAAGGTCAAAAGAGGTTTTTGTCTTCCTCTATAAGTACTCTTAAATAGGCAGCTGCTGTCCTATGGATATACACAAATTCATCCTTTGCATATTCCTGATCTTACATCTCTTAGGTAATTTGTTACTTGCTTCCCACCTGTTCTAAATACTCAATAATGTGTGTGGTTCTGGACAGGAAATAACATTAATAATTCACCTGTCCACAACAATACTCTGCCAACGAAATTGTCAGAATAAAATTGTGATAGTAAATTTGGTTTCTCTCTATAGCACAAATACTGATGGGTACAGCAGAAGCTCCCAGAATAAGGCAATAAGACTGATGCCAGTAATCAAACAGCAGCTGGATGTTCAGTGAGTGAAAACCCTTATGGCTCTGGGGTGTCTCCAAATTCACATTGTGGGTACTACATACCGTGTGTATGAAGTCAATGGCACCCTTCTGCCTCTGAAAGCCCAGGATTTTTGCAAAACCATAAATTCGCTCCATCTGGTTCTCTCCACCAAAAAGGAATTAATAACACTATAGAGCCTGAGTGACCATCCTCATTCAAAATGATACAGCAAACTGGAAGATAGTCAAATATTGCCTGATCCAACAACTTCGGAACCCAAAGTAAGCCTTAGTTCTAAACAACTCTTGCTATGGAACCCTGTGCTGCAACATTTGTCTGTTTAAAGTTTTGAGAAGGTTTGTAGCTCGTGTTGTGGATGAGGTTGTAGACACACTCGCTGAACCAGTGTGTTTGATTGCAGACGTTTCGTCACCCGGCTCGGTAACATCGTCAGTGCGCCTCCATTAATACAAGATCACATTACAGCCCACTGACACTATTATCCCAACGTTTGCTGACCTAGAATGGAAAATCGGCATTCTTGTTTTCAAATCCGTCCAGTTCCTTACCCCCTACCCTCTTAAACTCTGAAAATTCCTCCCTGAAGAATTTTCGGCTCTCTACCCTGCTGACCTCCTTTAAGATGTTACATAAAACTTCTTCAACCAAGCCTTTGGTTACTTAGATTAACATCTCATTAGATAGGTTTTTTTTTATTGAAGCACTGTGGGATGATTTAAAGATTTGCATAAGAGTCCACTGACAACTGGTCCTTCAATCAGTCATTGATATAAATGATAAAACAATGTCCTATTTGTAATGCACATCCCTGGGACAAAGTTATTATTACACCCTGAGTACACTTTATTCTCTATCTCCAACTCATCTCAAATTGATTGCTTGCCCTTTGCAGCACAGGGCACAGTTTTGACATTTGCAGATGGGGGTGTAATACAGTGTCAGGAAGATAACAAATTTCATGAGGATATTGGTGGAATGAGCAGACAAATGGCAGATGAAATTTAATTCTGAGACATGCAAGTTGTTTGGTTGGAAGACTGAGGAAGGATAATAAAAGGTGCATGGTCAAATTGGAAAAGGGATGGATGAAGAGGAACCTGGGGCTGTTTAAGCACAAGTAACAGGACAGGTCGAAAAACAATTAATAAAGCACATGGGATCCTGAGCTTTCTATTAAAAAAAGGGCGAAGGAAGTGATTTTCTCAAAATACTTTAAAGGCTAAAGACGTGACTAAAATGTATTCAAACTGGATCATCACCTCAATGCAGGTCCCAATGTTGGTAACAGAGTTGAAAGCATTGCTAAGAATAACTACCCAGCGACAGCTGGAACAGCTAATTGTCACTTAAAACACTTGCTAGCAAATATTCAAAAGGCTGCAGAGCATGACTACAACGAATGCTTCAATGAACACCAACTCCTAACAGCAGCAAGTTTTTTTGGAGGAAATGTAACAAAAAATGAGAGCAGGACATGAGGTCAGGCTCAGTAACATCAGCTGCTGCAGGAGCAGGGCAGGAGTGTAAAAAGAGGAAGGTTTCTCCCCCACCTCCCCCATCTCTAGTTGCAGATATAGCTATCCAATCACCTGCCCTGGACCTTCTTCACCAGAATCTCCATTATCTCATTCGATGACCTGAACCCTGAACATCAACCTGAGACCTGCTATTCTGTGCCAGTTCTCACACCTTCAGTGAAATTGGATGGAAGGAGCCTGAATATACAGCTTCCTGAAAATAGTGTCTAATCACCCTGAGTGCTGGACCTGAAGGTTTCTGGTTTACTGCCCTGAATGAGCTTAAATTACAGTCATCAGTAATTAAGCCCAAATGCCTATGCTAAATCCAAGTTTCAAACAGGTCCATTAAAATCATCAAACATTAGCTTAGCACTCACTCAGTGCCTGTTTTACAGCCTGTTGTCAAAGTAACCACAACAAAGAACAAATTATGCTGAACTCATACTAAACATTGGTTTGGCTCCTGTTAAGAGTATTGCGTTCAATCCTGAGCACCACACTTCAGGAGGGATGTGAAGGCTTTGGAGAACTGAGTACAGAAGAGATTTACTAGAATGGTTGCAGGGTCTGAGTAGACTGCAAAAGTTGGGCTTAATCTTACAGCACAGAAGACTAAGAGGAGATTTGCTAGAAGGGTTTAAAACTACAAAGTCCTTAGCTAGTATAAATCAAAACAAAATATTTTCCAATGGCTGAAGAATTTTTAACCAGAAGAAACAGATTCAATATGAAACAGGTGATGAAGGAGGAACTCCTATATGCAATGAGTGGTTGAGATTTCAAATGCACTACTTTGGTAGAGTGATTGTTACTGATTCCATATGGGCTTTCAAATTAATCTGAATGAATATTTCAAGGAGAAAAAAATTGCATGGACATTAGGAAAGAGTGGAGCAGTGGGGCATAACTGGATTAGTATTCACCAGAGCTGGTGAAGATCAGAGTGGGGAGGGTGGTGACTGAACGATGTTGTATCAAATTGTTATTGCTGCTGATACTCCAACCACAGATCATGTACCAATATCACATTAAATTTACAATCCACACCCTAAAGACCATATCAGTCTGCGTCTTTCCAATTGTCACTGAGGGTTTCTCCTTTCACCAGCCAACTTCTCCAACTCACTCCCTTTTTGCAGGGCTAACAAAAGATGACTTCCTTTAGAAAAGTTGGGGTGACGTTAGTGGTACGGAGCTGAAAGCAGAAGTTAAGCGATTTAAAGGGCAATAGTAAATATGTCAACATACAAATGATCAGTTATTAATTAAACCACATGGATAGAATTAAAGGATACTAAACAGGAGATGCCCACATTACATGGATTCAATCTAAATTTAGCAGAAGCCTGTTAATGCAGAATAAATAGGGGCAAGGAGTTTTTTAAAAAAATTTGTAAACAAGACCAGATATTTAGAGATGAATTTGAAAGCAAGAAAAATTCATCAACCTGAATGTAAGCTAGTTTGAATGTTGTTTAGTTACATCCCGGGCTAAGTTATTACTTAGCACTAAATTGATAAGGAAGTGAAAGTAGCATTTGACAAGCTGCCTGTGTGTTATGAGCGTGTTTGCGGACAATGAGACTGTCCTGGACTGCAGGAAACCTCTCTGCCTCAAGACACTCCAGCTCAGACATCTTCAGTTAGACACCTAAAGAATTTTGAGGTAGTTTTCTCCAGACAGAAATTACGCTTCAGTGGAAAGCACGGGTAATGGAAGAAGGGAGATGGAACTGTCAGTCAACGCCTTGGGGGGAAACTAAAGGAAGATAAAGGAGGAGGTTCCTTCAGATACCAGTCCTGTCCAATTGGTACAATGCACTGATATGTTAAAGGATTAGAAAGAAGAACACAGAGAGAACAGGCACAATGCTGTTCTAGGTATTGTGGAGTAGGAGAGGAGCAGGATATGTATGTGAAAATAAGGGGATTTCAACAATTAGGATGACAGATTACATTCTCTACAGCCAGAACTGAGAAGCTGAAGGAATGCAATGCCTAACTGGTGCCAGAGTAAGGGGTGTTTCAACATATCAGAAAACTAATTTTGCAAAGAGGCTGGAGGTTAGGGGGTGAAGATCCAGTTGTTGTGGCCCATGTTAAGATAAATGACATGGGGAAGTAAGGAGATGTCCTATTCAGGAAGCAGCACAAGATTTAAATTAAAATCAGGACTTCAAGGATGGGAATATCAGGATAATACCCAAAGCATATATCATTAACATATAAGCGTAAATAGATTTGTAAGGTAAACAGATGACTATGGAGTAAAGTGTGAACAATAATCCCATTTTGTGGGATACTGGTAGATATACTGAGAGAGGAGGGAACATGACTATATCTGAACCAACTTGGGAAGAATGTTCTGATAGGAAGGATAAATAACCCACTAAGAAAAAATTGTTACCAATAAACTGGGGAGGGGTGGTGCTCAGTCAACATAATAGGAAAAATTATAGTTCAATGATTTTTTTTAAGAAATGGATAAAAAGTAGAGTTCTGTCATAGACTGAGATGTAAATAGATCAGATGAAGGAAATGTTGAAATAACTAAATTAGCTACGACAGGAATGACAAATAAAAATGTCAAGAATGAGAAAGACCTCATCAAAGTGGCAAAATACAGCGGGGGTATCTTGGCCAAGTAGGTCTTATTTCTTATGTATCAACACAAAACATACAACTTGAGTGAATGAGAGGCTCAGATATAGCTTAGAGGGTAATGGCCATTCCAGATACGTGGATGCTAAACTGGTCATGAACTGAAGTTAACTATTCCTGTTTCTAAGCCTAGAAAGGATTAGGAAACTGAAAGTGGAGGAGCTTTATCCTGATTGATTAGAGGGACTGAGACACTGTTAGTAGGAACAGCAAGAGACAAAGAAAAGCAATCAGCGACAGCTCTGTAGTTACAAAGGAGGAATGACAGAATACATTACTCTGTAGTAAAAGTTGTCTACAGGACTCTGGATAGCAGATGGGCTGGGTAGTGGGCAAGCTGGAAAAGTAGCATCAAAAAATTTGCCCTGATATTTTCCTAGCTCCGTGCCATTTTACGGGAAAGCTGATAGATGGGCTGCCTGCCAGGAGGCCAACTGGACCTTTTGAATACCCAGTTGAGGTGTCCCTCTCACCTTCACTGGAAGTGGCATGTACGCCACCTTATCTCCAGCCTGATTAATTGGACTTGCCACTGATCCTTCAAGGACCCCATAGTGGCCACTGCAGCTCAGTCAATGATCATCTCTAGTGGAGCACTGCCAAGCTGCCAGCTTTCTAGTTAAATAGATTGGCCATGGCCAGGCACGTGGTTGCCCAAGTCCTGCTGAGAGTGGTGGACATTGAGCTTCAGCTCATGAAATTCAGCCCTTTGATTTTCATGTCTATCGGGATAGCCCTAACCACCTTTCTGCCCCCTACCCCAGAAGGAGAATATATACCCAACATTCCAAGTGATCAAGGACTTAAACTCACTGAAGTTAATGCAAGCAACAAAACAGAACAATTAAAAAAAGGCATTAAACAATAACAAATCCCCAAGATCTGACTGTTTACATCCTTTTAACAAAGTTCATGAGGTACTTGGTGAAGTTAAAATCACAAGGGATGTGGTACTGAGCAAGCAGATAGAGCTGTGGGTTGACAAGTCTCCATGTCCAGATGGCATTATCCTGGGGTTTTAAAAGAGGTTGCTAATGAGGTAGCAGATATGTTGGTGTTAATTTTTCAATCTTTCCTAGATTCAGAAAAGATTCTATCAACTAGAAAATAGCAAATATAAACCTTCTATTCAAGAAGAGGTGGAGGATGGTGAACAGAAACCTATAGGCCTGTCAACCTCATGCTAGTTGAGGGAAAGGTGTTAGAATCAAAGAAGGGATTATAGTTGTGAACTTCGAAAAACTGAAGGTAAATCGAGAAGAATCAGAATGCAGTCGAAGGGAAATCATCCTTAACCAATTTATTAGGGCTGTTTGAAGGAGTAACACAAGCTGAGGTTAAAATTGAATCAGCAGATGTACTGTACTTGGATTTGCAGAAAACATTTGATAATGTGCCACATGAAAGCTTATTTTAGAAAATAAGAGTTCATGATATAGGGAGTAAAATATTAGAATCGATAGAAGATTGGTTGTCTGGCAAGAAACAGCATGCATCAAAGGGTTTTGGCTGATCAGGAAGATGCGACAAATGGAGTCCCTCAGGGATCTTTGCCAGGGCCTTGAATTTTTAGAATTTACATCAATGACTTAGGTGATGGCAGCAAATTCACAGACCACACCAAGATAATGTGAGAAAATACAAAGTTGTTCACTTTGGCAGGAAACATGAAAAAGCAGACTATTACTTAAATGTAGAGTCCCAATTTCCAGACAAATTTAAGTGTTTGAGTATGTAAGTCACAACATGTTAGTATGCAGGTACAGCGCATTATCAAGAAGGCTAATGGGATGGTACCCTTTATAATGAGAGGAATTGAACACAGATTTAGGGATGTTATGCTTCAGTCATACAGGGATTTGGTGAGACCATATCTCAAATAGTGTGCATAGTTTTGGTTCTTCATATTTAAATGTTAGTATGCAGTATTTGGGGGTGGCACAGTGGTTAGTACTGCTTCCTCACAGTGCTAGGGACCTGGGTTCGATTCCACCCTCAGGGGACTGTCTGTGTGGAGTTTGCACATTCTCCTTGTGTCTGCGTGGGTTTCCTCCAGGTGCTTTGATTTCCTCCCACAGTCCAAAGATGTGGATTGGCCATGTCAAATTGTCCATAGTGTTCAGCAATATGTGGAATAGGTAGATGGGTCCAGGTGGGATGCTCTGAGGGTCAGTGTGGACTTGTTGGGCCAAAGGGCCTATTTCTACACTGTGGGGAATCTATGAAATAATACAAATGCATGGCAGGTGGTTCAGAGGAAGCTTACTAGAATGATACCCCTGGAATGAGTGGGTCATCTTATGAGGAAATGTTGGATAGGTTGAGATAAGGAGACCATCTTTTTCCTCGAAGTGTCATGAATCATTGGAACTCAGTTCCTCAAAAGGCAATGGAAGCAGAATCTTTGAATTTTGTAAATGGGAGGTAAGTATATTCTTGATAATCAAGGGAGTGAAGGGTTATTAAGAGAAAGTAGGAATATGAAGTAATCAGATCAGCCATAACATTATTAAATGGCAGAAGAGGATTGAGGGGCTCCTAATTCCGATGTATGCAATAATAAAGCCAGGAATATCAGTGTTTCCTCAACTGCTCATGGATCCACAACATTTGTTTCATACCCAGATGGTAAAGTAAAGGCATCATTGATAACTGCCTCAGTCAACCACACAGGCGGTTAATACAACCAACTCTCATTAGAGTCAGTACCTCACTGATATTTTAGGTAATACGTTACAACTTTCAGATGAAATACAAAGTATATGATCCATCTTCTTTCTCTGAAGTTCTCAGGTGAATGCTACTTATGTCTAAAATAACTCTACTTGCTTAAGATTGTCGTTTGACAAGAATTTACTCAACAAATACTTATTATCTTTAAGGAAACGTGCTATTCATCCCTATATTTCAATGTAATTGGCATGCCATCTTCGATTTGCACATGATTGAACAAATATGGAGCTTAAGTTGCACATATCTATTAGCTGCTGGTGAGTACTCACTTGCTATAATGCTATTCTCTTCTTCAGTTAGCTCATTCAGTGCAAGTTTCAAATGTTTCAAGGACTATTCTTGCAGCCAAATACTCACACCACTGAGACAATTTTAGCACCATTCGCTTTAATGATGTAAGGTATGAAATAATCTTTTAAAATTGCAGAATCACAAAAGGTTTACGCTTGCCTGTTAACATTTGCTACAATTCATGCGCAGACTGAATCTTAAAAAGAGATATGAATTTCCCAATGGCCACTGGAAAGGATTGCACAACATAATTACAAAATCAATATCAACTAAACGTTAGCAAATTCTTATGTTTAATTTTGTAAACTACAAAAAAAGCAATTTCCATTTTAACATAACAAGAACAATCAATAACAACATGCCACATTTAGATATTACACCCTTGGCAGAAAGTTTTCTGCTTGAAGTCCCAAGCTCATCCCAGTTTTAGCAGCCCCTTCATGAGTCACCTAACCAGGGTATATCTGCCAATATCCTTTTAATCTTAATCCCTTCAATCAATTTTCTGAGATTAATTGAATGGGCTTCCAGTAGCAGGTCATCCTGTGGTGACTCTTTGGTCTTTAGCTCTCCACAAACTTCATTTCTTTGAGCAGAAGATCAGTCCTCACCAGTATCCTGCTTGTTGGCTAACTCAAGAACAGTCCCTTTCTTCTGGCACAGCAGCAATAGTTTTATTCTGGATTTAGATGCCTAGAACTTCATGTTATTTCACTTCAGCATGGCTCCTGAGATCTACTCATGATAGGTAGAAGGCAAGTTAGCAACGAAAAAGTGCTAGTATGACTGGCATGTGAGAAGAATTAATTTGTTATGTGAACTGTACACGGCTATGGGGATGATTGGGAAATCAATTGTTACCATGAATTGGCACAAAACTGGAATGGATGCTTATGAAGAGTCGTATGAGAGTTGGCAGAGTGGCATTACCTGCCATGGAAATTGAAGTGCCATGGAGGGTGGGAGTCATGTGTTGGCATGGATGGTACATGCAGAATGCACAGGGTTGAATAGATGAGTGGCAAGGGCTAGACACCTGTTTCTAATTTTACTGCTTTCAGTACAATCAGGACAAAGTCCCAGAGCACACAGGAGGAGGGCTTTTTAAACAAACACCGACTGCATCTGCACTATTTCTAGGTCGAAGGACTGACTCCTGTTAGCATCTACATCACCCTGAAGGAAAATCCAGCCATATGGGGAAGTTTCACCCAAGTGTGATTTGGAGAGTCAGGAATTTTTCCCACCTTGTTTAACTGACAGGTGGTTGAAAATTCAGCCTCAACATTCTGAGAATCTATAGGCAGTAAACCCCAGCAATTTCCTCTTTTCTGTTCAGGTGTATAATTTGCATGTTATTTCCAAAAAGTTTTGTTCTGGGCCCCTGACCCCTGAACAATTTCGTCACATTTTTTTGCAGGTTGCATCCCCACTCCTAATTATTCCATTTTATCTCAAATTAAAGATGAAAGTTTAAAACATAACCAACAATTATAAAGTCCAATATTGGTAACAGACTTGCATGTTTTTATTTGTAGCTTTCAACCAGAAATAAAGTTAAGTGATGATTTTGGTTCTACAATGGTTACTTAGACAAGCTAAGGTTTCATATTGTTCGGTACCAGTTGATGAAGCTAGTCAAATGGGAACCAATCTTTACACGCTTTTATATTTATTTAGAGTTGCACATTCCAGCAAACATTTCCTAATCCAACACCCACAGTTTTAACATGTGAGGTCATGACTTACTGGGGTGGTGTGATGGAAGCCAAGCCCCAATATTGCCAAAATTGTCACAAAGGTGTAAGTTTGATGAAATCACCAAATTGCCCAATTTTATCTACCTGCCTAAGGCAGGTTAAAAGAATATATACACCGGTTTTATCATTAACATGTAAATTATTTATTCTAATCAAATCGTCTTTAGCCAATGGCAAGAAAGGAATATAACTCTACAACTTAAACTCCGCCCCTCTTCTAAGATTTCTGTGCACAAACAGATACAGAGATAAGATTTAAGAATTATGGCCAGAGGAAAGGATAGTTCTGGCACCAGTCCAAATCACAGATGATTTGTTTGTTTATGGCTTTCTTCCAGTTCTTTGTTGATGCCATGAGGTTCCATCCTCTGAAAATTCTGAATGACTCACCTATAAGAAGTTGAGTTGACAGGCTTTGCAAAGGGCACAAACCTTATCCAAAGCATTGGTTTTGATTGAACTGGTTAGAGGAGACTTATGACTGATTCAGTATAGCCAAATGAAAGACAAGCAATCTGATTTAGACCACTCAATGTGAAAAAAAACACATTACAGAAAGAGAACAGAAGTGGCATTTAAAAGCAGAGAGATGAACTTTAGTCAAGGATCTTGAGTTTTTGTTTACTTGATAGTATGCATTGCTTTGAAATTATGTCAGCGCTTTCTCCTTTTTACCAAACAAGGCCTGCCATTTCAATTTTGGTGAGTGATTTGCCAATTGATTCATAAAGTGTTGATGGGTAAATATTACACTTAACACAGGCCAGATACACATTAAAAAGTGTATTAACGGAAATGGTATGCTAGAATTTGCACAATGTGAGCAAAGTAAAAATACCTTTGTTTGGCATATTCTCTTCAATGGACGAAAGAAACTGAACCAGCAACTGCTTAGCCACTGAGAGTAAACATTTATTGTATTAACTCTTATTTATTTCCTATAACAGCAACACTGGTAGACATACTTAAAAATATACATTAAGAAGTCTCAAGATTGGCAGATCATGGAATTAATGCACAGGAATAGCCGACACGTGTACAAATTACGATTACTTTGTGCTAGCTTGTCCACTTAATGTACAGTTTATAATGACAGCCCTTATATTCTTAGAAACAATTAAAAATGGATTCTTATTTTCTTAATTATGACTAATTTTTAAATATGTTTTGAGTTTTCAGTCATATAGGAGATGGAGGTTCGTTTGAGTACAAGTAAATTTCCCCGGTCAAAATTTCCTAAAGCAATCTCCAGATTTATTGTAACCACAAATACGTGTATGTTATGTGCTCATATCTCCAAAAGGGATCATTTGTCTCCACATCGTCCAAGAAAAAATTCTCACCGCTAGACGTGACTACATCACTAGCTGTCTCAACATTACACATCGGCTTTTACAGACTTCTATAACGATGACTAACTAGAATTGCTAAACCTTGTGGAAACATTTCATGGCCTGTTTAAATTAATTATCCAAATTCTTTGTATTTCTGCCCTTTTAAATTTTATGTTGGAACTAAGTTCTTTTGCCGCCAGCAAAAACTTCAAGCTACATTTGAGTGTTAAGGTGCAACAATCTCAAACTGAAGTAGCTGATCACTGTCATGCAAAAGCGTAACATTTATTATTTTGTCGCCAATTTTGGTTATCTACGGGTCAATGGAGTTAGTTGCTTGCTCGCGATATACAGTGATAAGTGATGCAGTTTAACTGGAGGGGTCAATAACATTGAACCATCAACCTCAACTGCCACTCCCCATTCCGACCCCAACCCCCACCCCACAAGAAATAAAAACATTGGTCTTCTTCCCAAGGTAGGGGTCAGAGGTCACTTTTTTTTTTTAAAAAACAAACTGAAGTTACTACTGTTCCAGCAATGATTGTTAATTAGAAACAGAAACACAAAATGTACTGAGAGACAGAGAAGCTACAGATAATTGCAGATGTCGCACTGCAGGGCACAGACTGGTCAGAGTTCAAAAGAATCTCATGTTATTGTGAAAGAAACTACTGCTCAAAATCAATTCTAAATATCAAACCAAAAAGAAAACACAGTTTCCAAACATAAAAACTACGACTTATTAAGAAAAAATATGAAACAGAGGAGGATTGAGAACAATCTTTAATTACTGTAGATATGTCAACAAATGAATAGCTTTAAAAATTTCAAAACATAATAGTAGATAATTTTTAAATGCAAAGGAGAGAAATTACATTGCTAGGGATTAATTATGAATCAAAAGGATTGCGCTTTTTTTTTTCTTTTTAAGTTTGTCTGTATTCTGTAGCTTCTTATCCCCAGTTCAGCAGTTAATACATCCTGTCAAGACACTGGAATGAAACTCATGACCTTCCTTTCATTGTTAATCTCCTTCCTCAGTCATCACTTTGACAACGTCAGAAATCACACGACACCAGGTTATAGTCCAACAGATTTATTTGAAAACACAATCTTTTGGAGCCTCAGTCCTTCTTCAGGTGTTAGACAGGAGAGAGAAACATATTTGGATGAACACAGCAGGCCAAGCAGCATCATAGGAGCAGAAGCCTTTCTGCTCCTATGA